>NC_090438.1:511142345-511445375 GCF_031143425.1 Pleurodeles waltl
CCTCCACTGGAAGTGGTATCGGGGGCATTTCCTTTGCTACCTGTCTTGCTACTGGCCTCAGAGGTCACACAACAGCAAAAGAACTACTTTGCTTTTGCTGACATCTTGGGCCATTAGAATTATTAACCATTCTGTTCCAGGTTTTGGTTTGCCCCATATGCCCAGCTAAGGGGATCTCATGGGCCAGGTTAAGGAGAACAGGATACTGTTGGGGGACCACCACTCTCCAGTTGCCGCTGGTTTTGGGTAACTTACCTCACTGTACAGGATCCTCTCCTCTTAGTATACCTTATGGTTATCACTGACATCACATCCTTCCTTCTTGATAGCTAACTATCTCAGGCCCTCAAGAATGGGACAAGTCTTCTGTCCCTGGCTCAAGTTCTCTCTGGAGGGACCACCTACTCTTTGAAGTTCTGCCAAGTCAAGCAAGACTCTCAAAGCAGCACTCTCCTCTTCAGAGAGCAGACAGTCTCCCTGAGGTTTGGGCTCCTTCTGGTTCTGGTTTTACAGAAGCTTTTCCTAGATGTATGTGTTCTTAGTGCGTTCTTGAGAACGCAAGTGTCTAAACGTTCTGGAGTTGGCAGTTGAACCTAGCCTCTCCGGAGCGGCTGGGCACCAGGTTGCGCTGAGTAATAAACTTGTGTTTCTACTCACCTATGTCGTGGACCTTATAGCATTCATCCACTTCAGTTTGGCGACGAGGATTTGGCGCGACCTAGGTCAGCCCTGGACCCTGGATCTTATTTCTGCTGTCCTTTTGGTTCCGGTTGCCAGTGGCGGCTTCGGGTCATTGTGGATTCTGTTTTGGCTGTCTGTTCCTGCTTCCAGCGGCGGTAATCTTTTTACCTGGCGAAGCGTTCATTTCCTAGCTGTGGGGGCAGCGTGATTCTCTCTGCACTTACTAACTAACTAACTAGTCGGTGAAGCAACTTGGTGACACTGGCGCTTCACCGCGTTCACTTTGGATTGTTTTTTTTTTTTTAATTGTTTTGTCAATCGAGTGATTGTTTTTTTTAAAGGACTCCTTTCAGATAACGTGGAGCGGGCTGGTTACGTTGTACCAGCGCTCCTACGGCATTTCCTGCACGTCGGCTGGCAAGGGTGTCAGCGTTTCCTAGGCAACCAGGAGCGCTTTACACATCGCCCGGCAGCGTGCCAGCGTGTTAACGTCTCCGAGGCAACCTGAGACGCTCTCCACATCGGTCGGCGGAGGCGGGCCAGCATACGAGTGTCTCCTAAGCAACATTAGACGCTTATTGATACTTTGGGGGTCATTCTGACTTTGGCGGGCGGCGGAGGCCGCCCGCCAAAGTCCCGCCGCAGTAATTCTGAGTTTCCCGCTGGGCTGGCGGGCGACCGCCAGAAGGCCGCCCGCCAGCCCAGCGGGAAACCCCCTTTCATGGGATGCCGGCTCCGAAGGAGTTGCACCCGTCGCGATTTTCAGTGTCTGCGTGGCAGACACTGAAAATCTTGGTGGGGCCCTTTTAGGGGGCCCCTGCAGTGCCCATGCCATTGGCATGGGCACTGCAGGTGCCCCCAGGGGCCCCACGACACCCGTTACCACCAACCAGATTCTGGCGGCCAAAACCGCCAGAACAAGGCTGGCGGTAAGGGGGTCGGAATCCCCATGGCGGCGCTGCTTGCAGCGCCGCCATGGAGGATTCCCTTGGGCAGCGGGAAACCGGCGGTACACCGCCGGTTTCCCGTATCTGACCGCGGCTGTACCGCCGCGGTCAGAATGCCATGGGAGCACCGCCAGCCTGTTGGCAGTGCTCCCGCGGTCGTTGGCCCTGGCGGTCCATGACCGCCAGGGTCAGAATGACCCCCTTTGGGTATTCACGGAAAAAAAAAAAGCGGAGAATAAAAGGGAATATCCTTTGAGCCATTCAGGAACACTAGCTGGAGGAAAGGGGCTTGCACTGCAAAGGAAGTGACTTTATAATAGTGCATTTTGAGGGTTTTATTGGAACACCTTATTTTTAATAGGACTTATGGCTACCCAGGCCAATATTTCCCAGCGTTTGTCACTCCAGAAGGTACTTTTCAATTCACCCGTATGCCTTTTGGTTTGGCATCCGCGGCAAGTGTGTTTCAACGAATGATGGCCAAAATGTTTGGGGATGTTAAAGGTGTATTATTTTTCCAGGATGACGTACTAGTGATGGGTGAAACAGTTGGTGAACACAATATCACACTCCGAAAAGTTCTCAAGGTTATTGATGAAGCGGGCTTGAGTTTGAATAAAGAGAAGTGCATCTTTCTGGTAGAAGAAATTGACTACTTGGGGTACTCTATTTCTAAAGGGAGTATCAAGCCAAAGAAAAGTTTATTAGAAGCTATTAAGCTGGCACCAGCTCCGACTGATAAGGAACAGTTGAGGTCCTTCTTGGGACTTGTGGAATACTACTCCAAATTTGTGGATAAGTTTGCAAGTAAAACTGAGGATATTCGGAAATTGTTGAGAAAAGGGAGTAAGTTTTGTTGATCTGATGAGCAGACGATTTGTTTTAATAGGATCAAGGAAGAAATTTGTGGAGCTGGTATCCTAACAGATTTTGATATTAATATGCGCTCTATCTTGACTGTTGATGCCAGTGGTACAGGTTTAGGAGCGGTGTTGTCACAAATGCATGGGAAGTGTGAAAAGACTGTGGCGTTTGCGTCTCGAACTTTGACTCAGACAGAACGTAACTATTCTGTTATTGAACGAGAGGCCTTGGCAGCTGTCTGGGGTACAGAGTACTTTAGAATGTATTTATGGGGAATGGAGTTTACTCTGAGGTGTGACCACAAACCACTGTTAAGGATACTGTCTGCTGGTGGTGCGGGGAAGGGGTCAGCGAGGTTGGCCAGACTTTCCGCTAGGCTGCAAGAGTATTTATATCGTGTGGAGTATGTCCAAGGTTGGAAAAATGTCCAGGCTGATTGCCTGTCTAGAATGTCCCTTGATTGGGAGAAGGTCGATTCTCAGTCGTTAAAGTGTTGTGATACTGATGATGCTGTGGCCTCTATTGGTGATGTGGTAGAGTGGGGTTTCGGTACGTTTACATTGGAAGAATGGAAGCGTGAGATGGCTGCAGATGATTGTCTGAAATGTGTTTTCAAGCTAGTTTCTTTAGGGGTTAGAAGGGAGAGTTCTCTTCCGCTGTCTGTGAGGCCATTTCTGGATGTGTTGGACGAATTGTCGTGTTGTGGGGAGAGTGTGTTGATGCGTGGAGAGCGTTTGGTTCCACCTATTGGATTGAGATTTAAATTATTTTCTCTGGCCCATGAGGGTCATTTGGGTCAAGGAATGACAAGTAGGAGATTGAAGGAGTTTTTTTGGTGGCCAGGCTTAGATGGCCAAGTTAAGCGTTGGGTGGAGCAGTGTAGGTTGTGTAAGGAGAGTGAAAAGAGGTTGAAAGTTGGTGTGGGCAGAGTGGAAGGACATATTGAAGATCCTGGAAAACCTGGGCACACAATTTGTTTGGATTTTATTGGTCCACTATTGGAACTTCCGTTTCAAATGCATTTTGCAGTAGTGGTGGTAGACGTACACTCAAGATGGTTAGTGGTTAGGCTTGTACGTGATGTTACCACAACCATAAAGGTTTTGGAGGATATTTTTATGGAGGAAGGTATCCCCACGGTGCTTATCACAGACAATGGCACGCAGTTAACTTCGAATGAGATGTGTTTATTTTTGAAGAATTGTGGAGTGCGTCATACCAGGACGTCCCTATATTATCCACGGGGTAATGGAATTGTTGAAAGAATCAACAGATTAATCAAGGGGGCAATACAACTAGCTCTCGCTAATCATTGTTGTATGTGGAAAATGATAATGGATGTTGTACGAGCCTATCGTGGAACGATTCATAGTGCCACTGGTAACTCTCCTTTCCGAGTGATGAGGGGACGGTCGGTGGGGTCGAAAATGATTCCTTCTTGGCTTCAACAGTGGGTTGCATCTGGTGGAAGCAAGACTTGTGTACCCTCTCAGCACAAGCATGGATTGAAAGTAGGAGATTGGGTCAAGGTCAAGTCTGGTAGAGTAAGGGGGGGTGTTTTTAAATTTAGAGGCCCTTTTTGTGTGAAGAAGGTAGGAAGATTTCATGTTGAGACTGAAGGAGGAGAGAAGTGGAATGTGCGGAATGTGGCCTTGTATCAGAGGGGTGGAGAGTGTGCTTTAAGTCAGGTGGAGGATGAATGTTTAAACTCTTTCTTGTGGGGTGGGGAGGGAGCATCTACTACTGGTGTAAGTCATGGTAATGTTTCTGAAGCTGGAGAGTGTGAGTTACAAGGTACCAGTGCAGCTCAAGAGAGAGAGAATTCCCAAACAAAAGTTGCTGTTCGTGAACAACCGATGAGGACTCGCAAGTGTCCTAATTACTTGAAGGACTATATAATGAAGTAACAACTGGTTTTCTTTGTTATCTCTTTTCCTAATTACAATATTGTTATTTTAGCATTTTCTATTAGTTACTTAATGTGAAAGCAAGAGGATAATGTTATGTATGTGTTCTTAGTGCGTTCTTGAGAACGCAAGTGTCTAAACGTTCTGGAGTTGGCAGTTGAACCTAGCCTCTCCGGAACGGCTGGACGCTAGGTCGCGCTGAGTAATAAACTTGTGTTTCTACTCACCTATGTCGTGTACCTTATAGCATTCATCCACTTCAGCTTCCTGCCTTTTCTCTTGTCACTAGGGACTGGGTCCACTGTTTCAGGATCCACAGTCCCTTTACTTTCCTTTAAGGCCTTCTGTTCTCTAGTGGAGACACAAACCCACTCAGGGAGACCCAGCATTGCTTCATGAGTCCTTCTCTCCACCTCTGCCCAGGCAGACGTTTCAAGGTCATTGCCCAATAGATGCTCCACTAAGATGGCAGGAGACAGAGCTACTTTCTTAGGGCCAGTACCCCCTCCCCACTCAAAGTCTGCCACAGCTATGGGATGTGACTTTGTAGCATTATCAGGGTTGTCTATCTCATATACCTTATCTGGAAAGATCTGGCTTGGGGAAACCAGCTTGGCCATCACCATGGTTATACTGGTACCTGTATCCCTCAAGGCCTTAACTTCTGCCCCATTGATTTTTGGCCACTGCCTGTACTTTACCATACTGGCAGGCCTGCGGGGCAAAGGTTCAGTTCCCTCACCACCCAGGGAAACTAAAATGGCTTCAGTGTACCCCTTGCAATCTGCAGGGACAATTTCCATCTCAATTCCTACACTGGCAACCCCTTGGCAGTGTCACTGGTGGGTGACTTTTAGGTGCATGCTGCATCACCCATCTTTGTAGGAGGCTGGCCTGGCTTATAGTGGGTACCTTGTGGTACTTACACCTTGTGCCAGGTCCAGTTATCCCTTATAAGTAGATTAGAGGTGTTCTAGCAGCTTAGACTGATAGAGGTAACTATAGCAGAGCAGCTTAGGCTGAACTAGGAGACGTGCAAAGCTCCTACTTCACCACTTATATCACTTGGCACTATATCATAAGAAAACACAATACTCAGAGTTACTAAAAATAAAGGTACTTTATTTTAGTGAGAATATGTCAAAAGTATCTCAGAGGATAGACTCCCTTAGGAGGTAAGTAATATACACAAAATATACACACACAAACCAAATCAGGTAAGTAAACATGTAGAAAAGTAGTGTTAACACTGTAGAACACAATAGAATGCAATAGGGAGAAATAGGCCTAGGGGCAACACAAACCATATACTCCAAAAGTGGAATGCAAACTACGAATGGCCCCCAGGCCTAGTGTAGTGTGTATAGGGTCGCTGGGAGTGTAAGAAAACACTAAGGGTGTCCAAGATACCCCACCCCAAGACCCTGAAAAGTAGGAGTAATGTTACCCTACTACCCCAGAAAGACAGTAAAGTCGAGATAGGGGATTCTGCAAGGACAACAACTGACTGTAAAGCACTGAAGACGGATTCCTGAACCTGAGGACCTGTAAAGGAAGGGGACCAACTCCAAGAGTCACGCAAGTGTCCAGGGGGGCAGAAGCCCACAAAACCATGGATGAAGGTGCAAAAGGGCTGCCTCCAGGTGGAAGAAGCCGAAGATTCTGCAACAACGGAAGGTACCAGGATCTTCTCCTTTGGTCAGAAGATGTCCCAAGGGTGCTGGAGGATGCAGAGTTGTTTCCACGCAAAAATACCTCAAACAAGCCTTGCTAGCTGCAAGAGTCGCGGTTGAAGGTTTTGGGTGCTGCCTTTGCCCAGAAGGGACCAGGAGGTCGCCCCTTGGAGGAGGAGACAGAGGGGGTGCTCAGCAATAGGAAGAGCTCATGCAGAAGCAGGCAGCACCCACAGAAGCATCTGAACAGGTGCTCAGAAGATCTGAGGATGGCGGTCGACTCAGCACAACAAAAGGGAGTCCCACAAAGTCGGGGTCCAAGTCAGCGAGTTGGGCAATGCAGGACAGAGTGCTGGGGACCTGGGCTAGGCTGTGCACGAAGGAAGTCTTGCAAGAGTGCACAGAAGCCCTAGCAGCTGCAGTTCGGGCAATACACAGGATTACTGTCTGGCATGGGGAGGCAAGGACTTACTGTAAGGAAATGCCTCCTTGGCATTGTTACCCCCTGACTTTTTGCCTTTGCTGGTGCCAAGTTATGATTTGAAAGTGTGCTGAGGCCTGCTAACCAGGCCCCAGCACCAGTGTTCTTTCCCTAACTTGTACCTTTGTTTCCACAAATGGCACACCCTGGCATCCAGGTAAGTCCTTGTAACTGGTACCCCTGGTACCAAGGGCCCTGATGCCAGGGAAGGTCTCTAAGGGCTGCAGCATGTCTTATGCCACCCTGGGGACCCCTCACTCAGCACAGACACACTGCTTCCCAGCTTGTGTGTGCTGGTGGGGAGAAAATGACTAAGTCGACATGGTACTCCCCTCAGGGTGCCATGCCAACCTCACACTGCCCATGGCATAGATAAGTCACCCCTCTAGCAGGCCTTACAGCCCTAAGGCAGGGTGCACTATACCATAGGTGAGGGCATAGGTGCATGAGCACTATGCCCCTACAGTGTCTAAGCAAAACCTTAGACACTGTAAGTGCAGAATAGCTATAAGAGTATATGGTCTGGGAGTCTGTCATACACGAACTCCACAGCACCATAATGGCTACACTGAAAACTGGGAAGTTTGGTATCAAACTTCTCAGCACAATAAATGCACACTGATGCCAGTGTACATTTTATTGTGAAATACACCCCTGACTGCATCTTAGAGATGCCCCCTAAAAACATACCCAGTGTGGGCTGACTAGTTTTGCCAGCCTGCCACACACCAGACATGTTGCTGGCCTCATGGGGAGAGTGCCTTTGTTACTCTGTGGCTAGTAACAAAGCCTGTACTGGGTGGAGGTGCTTCTCACCTCCCCCTGCAGGAACTGTAACACCCGGCGGTAAGCCTCAAAGGCTCACCCCCTTTGTTACAGCGCCACAGGGCATTCCAGCTAGTGGAGATGCCCGCCCCCTCCGGCCACGGGCCCACTTTTGGCGGCAAGGCCGGAGGAGATAATGAGAAAAACAAGGAGGAGTCACTGGCCAGTCAGGACAGCCCCTAAGGTGCCCTGAGCTGAGGTCACTCTGACTTTTAGAAATCCTCCATCTTGCAGATGGAGGATTCCCCCAATAGGATTAGGGATGTGCCCCCCTCCCCTCAGGGAGGAGGCACAAAGAGGGTGTAACCACCCTCAGGTCTAGTAGCCATTGGCTACTAAACCCCCAGACCTAAACACACCCCTAAATTGAGTATTTAGGGGCCCCCAGAACCTAGCAAGATAAATTCCTGCAACCTGAAGACAAAGAAGGACTGCTGACCTGAAGCCCTGCAGAGAAGACGGAGACACCAACTGCTTTGGCCCCAGCCCTACCGGCCTGTCTTCCCACTTCGAGAAAAACTGCAACAGCCACGCTTTCCCCAGGGTCCAGCGACACCCCTGGCTCGACCTGCGGAGAAACAACACTACAGGGAGGACTCCCCGGCGACTGCGAGCCCGTGAGTAGCCAGAGTTGACCCCCCTGGACCCCCACAGCGACGCCTGCAGAGGGAATCCAGAGGCTCCCCCTGACCGCGACTGCCTGCTTCCAAGAACCCGACGCCTGGTAAAGACACTGCACCCGCAGCCCCCATGACCTGAAGGATCCGACCTCCAGTGCAGGGGCGACCCCCAGGTGGCCCTCTCCCTTGCCCAGGTGATGGCTACCCCGAGGAGCCCCCCCTTGCCTGCCTGCTTCGCTGAAGAGACCCCTGGGTCTGCCATTGGAACCTATTGAAACCCGACACCTGTTTGCACTCTGCACCCGGCCGCCCCCGTGCCGCTGAGGGTGTACTTTTTGTGCTGACTTGTGTCCCCCCGGTGCCCTACAAAACCCCCCTGGTCTGCCCTCCGAAGTCGCGGGTACTTACCTGCTGGCAGACTGGAACCGGGGCACCCCTTCTCCATTGAAGCCTACGTGTTTTGGGCACCACTTTGACCTCTGCACCTGACCGGCCCTGAGCTGCTGGTGCGGTAACTTTGGGGTTGCCCTGAACCCCCAACGGTGGGCTTCCTTGGACCCAACTTTGAACCCTGTAGGTGGTTTACTTACCTGCAAAACTAACAAATACTTACCTCCCTCAGGAACAGTTGAAATTTGCAGTGTCTAGTTTTAAAATAGCTTATTGCCATTTTTGCCAAAACTGTAGATGCTATTTTGCTGATTCAAAGTTCCTATGATACCTGAGTGAAGTACCTTTCATTGAAAGTATTGATTGTAAATCTTGAACCTGTGGTTCTTAAAATAAACTAAGAAAATATATTTTTCTATACAAAAACCTATTGGCCTGGAATTGTCCTTGAGTATGTGTTCCTCATCTATTGCCTGTGTGTGTACAACAAATGCTTAACACTACCCTCTGATAAGCCTACTGCTCGACCACACTACTACAAAATAGAGCATTAGAATTATCTCTTTTTGCCACTATCTTACCTCTAAGGGGAACCCTTGGACTCTGTGCATGCTATTTCTTACTTTGAAATAGTACATACAGATCCAACTTCCGACACTTACCTCCACCAAATTTGGACAGAAGGGCCACTGGACTGTCGGGAACACTTGGATCCAGCTCCTGTGTTCCAGGGACCACGCTTGTCAGGATGAGAGGGGACCCAGAGGACCGGTGATGCAGACGTTTGGTGCCTGCGTTGGCAGGGGGAAGATTCCGTCGACCCACAGGAGATTTCTTCTTGGCTTCCTGTGCAGGGTGAAGGCACCCAGCCCTAAGAGCATGCACCACCAGAAAGCCGGCAGGATGAGGCGCTACAATGTTGCTGGTAGTCTTCTTGCTACTTTGTTGTGGTTTTGCAGGCGTCATGGAGCAGTCAGCGGTCGATCCTTGGCAGAAGTCAAAGAGGGAAGTGAAGAGGAACTCTGTTGAGCTCTTGCATTCGTTATCTGGTGAGATACCCACAGGAGAGACCCTAAATAGCCCACAGAGGAGGATTGGTTACAGAGAAAGGTAAGCACCTATCAGGAGGGGTCTCTGACGTCACCTGCTGGCACTGGCCACTCACAGCTGTCCATTCTGCCCTCACACCTCTGCATCCAAGATGGCAGAGGTCTGGGACACACTAGAGGAGCTCTGGGCACCTCCCCTGGGAGGTGCTGGTCAGGGGAGTGGTCACCCCCCTTTCCTTCGTCCAGTTTCACGCCAGAGCAGGGCTGGGGGGGATCCCTGAACCAGTGTACACTGGCTTATGCAAGGAGGGCACCATCTGTGCCCTTCAAAGCATTTCCAGAGGCCCGAAGAGGCTATTCCTCCCAGGCCCTTCACACCTATTTCCAAAGGGAGAGGGTGTAACACCCTCTCTCAGAGGAAATCTTTGTTCTGCCTTCCTGGGGCCAGGCCCCAGAGGGGCAGAAACCTGTCTGAGGGTTGGCAGCAGCGGTAGTTGCTGTGAAAACCCCAGAAAGTTAGTTTGGCAGTACCCGGGTTCTATGCTGGAGACCCGGGGATGCATGGAATGGTCCCACCAATACCAGAATGGTATTGAGGTGACAGTTCCATGACCCTAGACATGTTACATGGCCATGTTTGGAGTTACCATTGTGACACTACATATAGGTGTCGACCTATATGTAGTGCACGTGTGTAATGGTGTCACAGCACTCACAAAGTCCAGGGGATTTGCACTGAACAATGTGGTGGGACCTTGGCTAGTGCCAAGGTACCCACACACTAAGAAACTTTGCACGTAACCTTCACTAAGTGAAGGTTAGATTTATAGATGACTTATAAGTTAATTAAGTACAGTGTAAAATGGCTGTGAAATAACGTGGACGTTATTTCACTCAGGCTGCAGTGGCAGTCCTGTGTAAGAACTGTCTGAGCTCCCTATGGGTGGCAAAAGAAATTCTGCAGCTCATAGGAATCTCCTGGAACCCCAATACCCTGGGTACCTAGGTACCATATACTAGGGAACTATAAGGGTGTTCCAGTGTGCCAATCAGAATTGGTAAAATTAGTCACTAGCCTGCAGTGACAATTTTAAAAGCTGAGAGAGCATAAACACCGAGGTTCTGATTGGCAGAGCCTCAGTGATACAGTTAGGCACCACACAGGGAACACATACAGGGCATTACTTTATGAGCACTGGGGTCCTGGCTAGCAGGATCCCAGTGACAAAGTCAAAAACAAACATATATACAGTGGAAATGGGGGTAACATGCCAGGCAAGATGATACTTTCCTACACAACCCCCCCCCCCCAAATAAGGCTAACTTTGCCCAGATGCGTCTTCATTGTCTAAGTGGAAATATCTGGAGAGTCCATCTGCATTGGAGTGGTACTCCCAGGTCTATGTTCCACTGTATAGTCCATTCCCTGTAGGGATATGGACCACCTCAACAATTTAGAGTTTTCACCTTTTATTTGTTTTAGCCAAAGTAGAGGTTTGTGGTGTGTCTGAACAATTAAGTGAGTACCAAACAGGTATGGTCATAACTTTTTCAGTGCCCAGACCACAGCAAAGGCCTCCCTCTCTATGGCAGACCAATGCTTTTCTCTAGGGGTCACCTTTCTGCTGATAAAGGCAACAGGTGTATCCTGGCCCTCAGTATTAAGCTGTGATAACACTGCCCCAACCCCCAATTCAGAGGCATCAGTCTGGACTATGAACTTTTTGGAGTAGCAAGGGCTTTTTAGAACAGGAGCAGAGCACATGGCCTGTTTGAGCTCATAAAAAGCTTTTTGACAGCTAGCTGTCCACAATACCTTTTTAGGCATCTTTTTACTAGTGAGGTCATTAAGAGGAGATGCAATGGAGCCATAATAAAGCTCCTGTAGTACCCTGTGAGGCCTAAAAAGGCTCTCACCTGGGTTTGAGTTGTAGGGGGAGCCCATTCCATAATAGTCTGGATCTTCCCCTGAAGTGGTGCAATCTGTTCCCCACCTACCAGGTGGCCTAGATAAACCATTTTCCCCTGCCCTATCTGGCACTTTGAGGCCTTGATAGTGAGGCTTGCCTTTTGCAGGGCTTCTAAAACTTTCCATAGGTGGACCTGGTGATCATCCCAGGTGGAGCTAAACTCAGCTATATCATCCAGATATGCTGCACTAAGAGCTTCCAACCCTTGCAGGACTGTGTTCACCAACCTTTGAAAAGTGGCAGGTGCATTCTTCAGACCAAAGGCCATCACAGTGAACTGATAGTGCCCTCCAATGGTTGAGAATGCAGTTTTAGGTTTTGCATCTTCTGATAACTTAATCTGCCAATACCCTGCAGTTAAGTCAAAAGTGCTCAGATACTTGGCATATGCAAGTGTATCAGTCAGCTCATCTGCCCTCGTTATAGGGTGAGCATCCGTCTTGGTTACTTGGTTGAGCCCTCGATAGTCAACACAAAACCTCATCTTTCTTTTTCCATCCTTACTGTGAGGTTTAGGGACAAGCACCACTGGGCTAACCCATTGGCTTTCTGAAGGCTCAATCACTCCTAAGTCTTACATTTTCTGAACCTCTTGTTTAATGCAGTCCCTGACATGGTCAGGCTGCCTATAAATCTTACTTTTGACAGGCAAACTGTCTCCAGTGTTGATTGTGTGCTCACACCAAGTAGTGTTACCTGGTATTAGTGAGAAGATTTATACAGTTATCTTTCTGCTCTGCAGTAAGAACATCGGCAAGTACTGCTCCCTCCACTAAGCCATCAGCTTCAGTGATGGTGAAGAGATCAGGGAGAGGGTCACTCTCTTCTTCCTGTCCCTCATCAGTTGCCATGAGCATGGTGAGATCAGCCCTGTCATAGTAGGGTTTCAGGCGGTTGACATGGAGCACCTTAAGGGGGCTCCTGGCAGTGCCAAGGTCTACCAAATAGGTAACCTCACCCTTTTTTTCAACAATTAGATGGGGTCTACTCCATTTGTCCTGGAGTGCTCTTGGGGCCACAGGCTCCAATACCCACACCTTCTGTCCTGGGTGGTACTGAGTCAGGACAGCCTTCTGGCCATGCCATTGCTTTTGCACCTCCTGGCTGGCCTGAAGGTTTTTACTGGCCTTTTTCATGTACTCAGACATTCTTGATCTTAGGCCAAGTACATAATCCACAATGTCCTGTTTACGAGCTTTTAAAGGTTGTTCCCAACCCTCCCTCACAAGAGCAAGGGTACCTCTCACAGGGTGCCCAAAGAGGGGTTCAAAGGGGCTAAATCCCACTCCTTTTTGGGGTACCTCCCTGTAAGCAAAAAGGAGGCAAGGTAACAGGACATCCCGTCTCCTTCTGAGTCCCATTATCATACCTTTGAGAGTTTTATTAAACCTCTCAACCAGACCATTTGTTTGTGGATGATAAGGGATAGTGAACTTATAAGTTACACCACATTCCTTCCACGATGCCTTGAGGTATGCAGACATGAAGTTACTACCTCTGTCTGACACCACTTCCTTAGGGAAGCCCACTCTAAAAAAGATTCCCAGGAAGACCTTTGCCACTGCAGGAGCTGTCGTGGTCCTTAAGGGGATGGCTTCAGGGTACCTAGTGGCATGGTCCACTACCACCAGGATAAACCTAATGCCTGAAGCTGTTGGAGGGTCAAGGGGCCAACTATGTCAACCCCTACCCTTTCAAAAGGCACACCAACCACAGGAAGTGGGATTAAGGGAGGCTTTGGAGTGCCACCAGTCTTGCCACTAGCTTGGCAGGTCACACAAGAGCGACAAAACTCTTTTGTGTCCTCTGACATATGAGGCCAGTGAAACAGGGGAACAAGCTTGTCCCAAGTTTTACTTTGACCCAAATGCCCAGCCAAGGGAATGTCATGTGCCAAGGTAAGAAGAAACTCTCTCTAGTGCAAGTGGATGACCAATCTCCTGGCAGCTCCAGGTTTAGGGTCCCTTGACTCTGTATACAGGAGGTTGTCTTCCCAATACACCTTATGGCTATCACTGACATCCTCATTCTGCTGTTTGACAGTTTGCTGTCTCAAACCCTCTAGTGTGGGACAGGTCTTCTGTGCCACACTCAACTCTTCCCTAGCAGGCCCCCCTGTACCCAAAAGCTCAGCAGTGTCTGCTGCCAGCTCATCTGGTGTAGGTTCTGCACAGGGAGAGGATTTCTCTTCTTCCAAAGGGGAATCTTCTGAAGAGGTAGGGATAGTGGGCAATGATTTACCCTTTCTACCCCTAGCTTTTGGGAGCACTTGGTCCATTGTTCCAAGATCCAAGTTTCCCTGTCCTTTTTGCTTTTTGGCCTGAGCCCTTGTCAAAACAAAAATATGCCCAGGAATGCCCAGCATGGCTGCATGAGCCTCCAACTCCATTTCAGCCCAAGCTGATGTCTCCAAAGCATTGCCTAGTAAGCAATCTACAGGTAATTCAGTGGCTACCACAACTTTCTTTGGACCAGTTACCCCCTCCCAGTTGAGATTCACAACAGCCATGGGGTGGCTAAATGTGTTATTGTGAGCATCAGCCACTTGGTACTGCTGACCAAGTAGGTGTTGATCAGGGTGAACCAGTTTCTCTATAACCATAGTTACACTGGCTCCTGTGTCCCTGTAGGCCTCAACCTCAACAACGTTGATTAGGGGTAGTTGCTTGCGCTTACCCATATTAAGGGGACAAGCAACCAAGGTGGCAAAGTCAATGCCAGCATCAGAGACTAAAACAGCCTTTGTGGTCTCCATAACAAGACCAACCACAACTACACTGCCAATATTGAGCCCAGCTACACCCTTGGATTGGCTATTTGTAGTAGATTCTCCACCATCACTGCTATCACTAGGAGCACTAGAGGTTGCAGTTGGTGTTGAGGTGGTGGGAGGTTTGGTGTTTTTCTTTGGACAAGTGGAGTCACTTGCCCAATGGCCTTTTACTTTACATGAGTAACACCAAGGCTTTTTCTGATTGTTAGAAGAGGATTTGGACCCACCACCCCCAGAGGATTTTGGTGGGCCTGATGAAGACTCTGAATGCTTTTTATCTTTGTCCCCACCCTTGTCAAAAGACTTAGGCCCATATTTATACTTTTTGACGAAAAACTGCGCCAACGCAGTTTTGCGTCAAAAAAAATTGCGCCGTCTAACGCCATTTGGATGCGCCATGCGGGCGTCAAATTTATACTTTGACGTACGGCGGCGCAACCAACAGGTGGGAGTCATTATTTCGTGACGCAGACAGCGTCGGTCTGTCGTAAAGGAAACCAACGTAAATGCGATGCACATCACTGTGGGTCGATTTACGACAGCGCAATCGTGAAAACGCCGTTTTTTTTTCACGCAATTGCGTCACATTTTTGCGCGAAAACTGCCCTTTCAGGAGAGGAGACCCAAAATGGATCCTAGATGCCCCAACAGACCCCAGGAGGATGAGAGCAGACCAGGAACCAGCCAGGAGGAAGCATACAGGAACCAGGACCTTTTAAAAAAAAAAAAAAAGTGTCGCTTCAGAGCAGAGGAGCAGGAAATCCTGGTGAAAGAGGTGACGGAACACCAGCACCAACTTTTCATCACCTCCAAATTGCCACTCAGTAGGAGAGAGGCCATCTGGAAACAAATTGTGGACAAGATTAACAGTGTGGCTGAAGAACGCCGGACAGTCACCGAGTGTAAGAAACGCTGGCATGACTGCAAACGTAGGACCAAAGAGAAAATGGCCAGGAACAGGAAGGCAGCAATGCAGACTGGAGGGGGGAGTCCAGCACAACAGGAGGCCCTGGACCACATGGAGGAGATGGTCGCAGCCGTCATCCCGGAGGAGATCGTCACAGGGGTTCAAGGACTGGACAGCGCAGACTACCACGACACTACGCACATGCAGGGTTAGTCGCATGGGGAATCATAATACAATAATGGGGACTGTAAGCAGGGGGGGATACCTACTACACAATGCATGTAAGTCAGCACATATATGAAGTGGCATGGGGAAAGGGGCACGGAAGGGGGGCATGCCCAGTACTGGCCGAAGCTGGGGCACGACAAAATACAGCAACAACAACAGTCCCACGGGGACATCCTGTAAGTACAACAAGAGAGCCAAGGGAAAGCAGTGACAGGTGGGAAGGACACTACCTCAAATCCACATCCAGGCACTTGTATCGCAAAATCTATTCCCCATCAACTAGGTCCCTACCTGTAATGCAGTAGCAAATACAACAACTGTAACTTAACTGCAACCACAGTTGACAATAACACCTCTCATCTCTGTGCAGCTATAGTACCAAATGGCAGGAACCCCACCCTGGAACATACATACCTAAATTAGGGGGTGAGGATGACATCTGCAATTACTCCTAGAAATAAGACAAAGGTACCAGTAAACTCAAATGCCGAATGTCCATAACTGAAACATACATAAGCCTAAGTAAACAGCAATAGGAGCCACACAGCACTAACGATACACACATGCTGCATACGTCAGGGTCCCTCACGTGCCTGGCTAACAAGGCTACATCACTAATGTCATACTGCTCATACAACAACATTGAGGAGGGGACACAGGCAACTGGTCACTGAAACACACCTGCAAAGTCAGACAAACAAATAGGACATTCATACGATTAACAGGCCAATCCAATTAAATACACATCACCCAACATCATCTCAAAACATCAAGAATGTTTACATCCATACCACATCCTAACATTGACATGCATAGGTAATGCCACGTGACATGTACAGATCATGCAATGTGAATAAAAAGTGTATGTGGCAGGGCCTGAGAGGCAAGTGTGCTGCCAGGGCAGTCACAACACCCACAGTCAGTCAAAGTGTAGTGTTGTAAGTGTAACGTATCCTTTGCGCATTAGCTTCAGGCTTTAGGCCTTTGTGCTTCTTACCCTGATTGTACTTATACTCATTTGCTCACATCTAAGTGCCTCAGAGCAATTTGCACTAAATGATTCTCATTGCCCTTCCTATCAGTTAATGTAGCAAATAGTCAGTCCTAGGGTGTTTTTAATTAGTCAAATCACACTGTTTTGCCTACTTTTGCACTGGAGTTTGCCAGAACATATTCACTGTGTGCCCCAGTCAAGGATACCGTCTGGTACGTTGCTGATAGATGTGGTAGGGGTTAAGGTTTGGCATTCCTGCGTAGGGAAACTTTGTCATCACCATGACATATGTCTTTTACATTCACTTCCTTGTCCCAAGACACGCATGGGGGAGTTTTCCAAACAGAAAATCACAACTAGATGCTGCCTGCCTTGCTGCTGATGCACAACCAGATCCCAGCCCATTCCTCTGATATGAGGGATGATGTCTCCCCTGTGATTCAGACAGGCAAGCTCCAAACTTAACATGCTGTGCTATACATAGAACAAGCAGAGGGAGAGTAGAAACTGTTAGGCACCATGATAGCTATGTACTAATGTATTACTCTCCTGCGGACTATTTCAATTCTAACAGTGTGTATTGTTTGTGTAATTGGGGCTCACACATAAATTCCTACAAGTCAGTTGTACAATGAAACTTCATATCAAACTAATACTGTCTTTGTCATTTGTGTATGGGAACATACCGGAAAAGATAGAAATGTGTACGACCTGAGTGACCACCACTTCCCTGAGAAGTTCCAAAGATGTCATGCGCTCAAATTCCTTTGATGTGGGAGACCAGAGGCACTGCTAGTTAGTCTTAGCTAAATTGAATATCTGGGTGACAGAGTTATTTACAAGTGGGTCAAACTTAGTCCCCCACACCATTAGCTATCCTGCTGCCTAGAAAGCCAAGACTCACATGTTGGATAATGAGAGCCCACCCTACAAAATGTCCCTCCATAACAATAGTGAAACACCGAGTGAGGAGTAGGAGAAAAAAACGCCTATTCCTAAATAATTACAAAGCAACAGCTAGAGGCGATCAGGCAGACATGTCTGATAGCTCCATATCATACATGTGACACACAGGTGGGCCATAGGCCTACAACAATGCCCGATGACGGACAGCAGATACCTAGACAAACACAGAGTACAATGTTAAGGCATCCAAAGTCTTGTATCTTACTGCAAAATTGTCACAACACAGACACACTAATTGTACCCTGTTTCATTGCAGAGGAACACGGATCTCCTGCTGATCTGCCTGTCCATGAGTTCCCTGATGACATGGATGACGAGACCATCAACCTCCCACAAGAGACCATTGACATGGTCCTTGAAAGCCTCCAAACCCCACCTTCAGTCATAGGGAGGAGCACAGAAGAAGCAGCCACTACAGTAGAACCACCCGCCACCCCAATTGTAAGACCTGCCAGCTCCAACACAGCTGAGGACTCTGACGACACTGGCACCAGCTTCGAAAGAACTGTCGTTGGGGTCCAGCGGGAGCTGGCAAAGGAGGTGCGGGTGGGGATGCAAAATATGGCAGCCAGCCTTGAGGGGGTGCGTTCGTGCATGTTGTCAACTGCTGATCAGGCAGCTGCAATGCAAGCCAGAACTTTGCTCTTGGAGGACATTTCAAAAACACTGAAGGAAATTGGCACAGCTGTCATCCAGTTGACACAACAACTCCAACTGCAAGCCAGTCAACGTGTGCACGAATGCAACATAGAACCCCTCAGGGCCGACCTGGCTGCCTACCATCGGGATGTGGCTGCCATTCTGAAAAACCAGCAGGCCCTCCTTGATGCAGTACTGCCCTTCCTTACTCAACAGGGATCAGCCCCCGGGATGTCTGCCTCCATGTCTTCTAACACTGAGGTGTGTGTAGCCCCTTCACAACCAACAACAACAAGGACACACCAGGCAACACACACATCAGAAGAAGAAGACATGGAACAGATAACATTCACACGCAAGAGTACCCGGAAGCCCTAGTCCCTGCACCATGCCCTACTCTGACCAAGGTCCTACGTTTTGCCACATGCCAGTCTCACTACAACTAATCTCAATGACTGTTCGGCAATCCACTGTATGACTTGTCCACCTTGCCAGTGAATGTTTCTCTCCTACCAATTGGCATTTCATGTTCCTCTGCACTGTCTGTGACATCACCCCAGCATGTCAGGAGCATCATCCACACCCCTTCTGTAGGATCACCATGTAATAATGCACCAGAAAGGAGTCAGCAAACATGGTGAATGGACATTTTGCACTACACCACCTATAAATAAATATCACTTGCACACCTATTGTGTCTCTGTGTCATTTCAAAATTCAACTGTGCAGTAGATAACTCCAAAGTGGCTGTGTGGCAACCACGTCGATTCTCTATACTACTGTCCTGATTTCATGTATACTGAAACATCTGTGCAGTGGCCAGGATTGCATCATAGCTTTACTATACTGAGGAAAATAACTGATGAAGGGACTAAGCACACACAATCATGCTGTGTTGGACAGAATGATGCACCATCTATAGCTATTCCACACAACTAATGGTGGCTGAGAAATGTAGGCACCATGCAATACTAAAATTTGAAATTATGCTGCAGAATGAAAGGAATGATAAACAAATTACACAGCATCAATCACCCTTACGGCGTATACTTCCATGAAGGAAATTAATGCTGAATCAGTACACACATGATGTAGGTCAGCAATGACAGCAACAAGACAAGAGTGTGAACAAATCATCATCTATAAAGCTCTCCCTGAACTTCACAATGCTGTCCGACCTACCTATTTACCTACAATAACAAGTCTGGAAGCACTCTTTGTGAAGTAGGATACATACCAACCCCAAACCTTGATGATCAATGCACACTACCAATGGTGGTTCTCCAACATTGTGGATACTTACCAAGTCAGCACACGGGTAGCTGGCATGTTAAACCTCATAAGCCTGGGGATAGCGAGCATGGAACACAAATGTCATACTTAAACTTTCTGCTACACTGATGTCAAGGCCATGAAAAGGTAGCACCTAACGCATCAGGTAAAGGGTTAACAAATTTTTTATTTAAAAGTAGTAATAAAAGAGGCAACTAAGGGAAAGGTAAACCTACACTAATCTAACCTGACTACTACTAACCCACAACTGTCCCTAACTAACCTAAGCTAAACTTACTCTACACATGTAACGAAACGATCTAAACATCAACCCCCCACCCACCATTAAGAGACAAGACACATGCAGGACAACACTTACTAACCTACACACATACTATACTATCCTAAACAAACATATATTTTTTTATATTTTTTTTGTATTTTTTTTATTTTTTTATTTTTTTATTAAACAGGAATCCCAACATTGCCCCCCACCCGCCCACCCTCCCACACAAAAATATTAGATAGAAAGAATAAGGACCCCCCACCCTCTTACCTAACACTAACTAAGCTAATTTCCTATACTTATCCTATAACTAACCCCCCAAACCCAACTAACAGTATGAAAAAGGAAAGAGGTGAGAGGGGAGGGGTAAAAGTTCAGGAGGGCAAAATGACTAAAGATTTGCCCTCTGAAGTGTGCGCCGGATGGAGCGCACCTTCTTCTTCACCTCAGCCATGTCCTCCGTCAGGTTGTCCACCTTGCAAATTAACCTGTCCAATTTTCTAGACAATGCCTGGAAGGCTGCAGGGTCAACAGGAGGGTCAGTGCTGGTCTGCGTGCCGGTGGAGGTGGATGTTGGTGCTGGAGTGGAGTGGCCACGGGACAGCCCTGCTCCCAACACACGGCTGGGTCCAGGTCTTGATGAAGATGCCTGGTCCGTCGCTGGGTCCCCTTGGGCAGACCTGGTGGTTGTAGTGGCGGTGGTTGTAGGTGGCACAGTTAGGGGAGCCTGTGGTGTGGCATACCACGCCCCGGAGGACCGATCCGAATTATATCTGCGGGCCATCCTCCGATACCCACACTGCACCTGCAGGATGTGCCTGTACCTCACTGCACGGCGCTCAAAATTGTTGCGCTCTGCGGCACTCATGTTTGCAGCTGTGAAGAGAAAAGGGAAATATTGAGCATTGAATTTACAGTGGGTTGAATACCACAATGGGTCATTTGTCCATTACTAGAAATGTATTGTTTGCAGCAATTGTTACAACATAGTTCACGGAAAGGCTCAGAGGAAGTACATGTGAATCATGCATACCTAAGGTCATATCACACATAGCATATCCATGTCTCTACATGATGGATGACATCACCCGAAACTACTCATCCAAATCATACCTAAGGCATTTGACATTATGGCACCAGCTCTTCCGCATACTGACTTCAGTACATATGTCATTCTATGTGATAACACTCAGACTCCTCACTCAATGGCATTTGGAATTAGTTGTGTGCTAAGATTGAACCCCTGGCCCAGAATCATATGTCCACACTAGGGGTCAGATGTAGGAATTTAGAAAAATCAACTAGCAATTTGCAAAGCAGAACGGTGTCTCTGACACCGTCTGCGAGTCGCTATGGGGTCCCTAAAACCCACCTCATGAACATCAATGATGTGGGTTCCAAGTTGCCCCACCTTAGCAACATGGGCACTCACGGGGATGGAGGCCTGCTGGGACCAGCAGAACTCCATAGACGTGACAGCTTTTAAAATAAGCAAGTTATTTTTCCCCAAGTGTATGCCGTTTACCGGAAAGGAAAATGAGCTGCAATTAGTTTTAAATCACAACAATTCAACTTGGAAATTTTCACGGTAATTATTGGTCCCTTAGACCACTGGCTGTTTTGCGCAGGATTATTTTAGTCCACTCACAAAGGTGAAGCTTTACAATGAGGACCCCTTCCAGTCAGCAAGTTGGTTACCATCCACTTCAAGTGGATGATAACAGCTACTCACTTTGCAACCACGTACTCGGTTGCAAATGGGATTGCCTACCACTGTGATTTGCAAGTAGGTCTGGTAAAACCCTTTAATATTTCAATTTTGAAAAGCATTTTGCTAATATGTACATGACCACCAAATACATTTTGGAATAGGAAACAGACGTTTGCAAATCCCACACATATATTTATGCCATTTGCAACGTGTAGACATTTTTCTCACTCTGGCCCAAGGTACTAACTCATGTCACAAAAGGTGTTAAGGAAGTGTAACATACTGGTTGCTACAGTCCTAGGTACCCTGTTTCACAGTAAGAGCCCAGTCTTTGTGGGTGGTGTGGGAAGAACAACCAACAATCCCATGTTCAATGCACACCCAGGAGTGTACAGAAAGTTCAACAAGTATGTGCCTTCACACACAACACCTATGAAGGGCTAGCAACACGTTGTAGTCAGCCCAACCTTGTCACATCCCAGGTCCACACATGTCAAACTGGTATGACTTAGCCCAACATAACATACTATTAGTGAGGCATGTTTAACAACACACACAGAGGAGGTAGTACACCCATTCACATGATTCAACTGAACACCTAGGGCATTGCACTCAAGTCACACACACTTCGAGTTCACCTTGTGGAAGTACATGCCCCCGGAAGATCCAACCTACAGTGTACACAGTCCATCCTCAACTAGGAAGAAGCATTTGTCATCAAAGCCATGTGCCTAAGCTATCTGGGAGACTGTCAGTCTGATATGCAGACTCAGTTGATGGCAAGTCCCTGACCAAGTCTAACATTGACCAGTGTATTAAAAATGAGTCATACCATTCCCAATTGCCGGCCTAATTGAATGGGCTACAGCCCCTCAATCTGAGAGATGACTACGTATTGCTTTGCAGAAACATAATTCAAATTTGATATCACACTAAAAGAACAAAGCCAATGAATGGCCAGCACATCAAATCATGAATTCTCTTTAACACACAGTAATCCATCATGCGTCATTACCAAACAATGTAAATAGCACTTAGGCGACACTCACTGTAGGTATCGGGGTCGTCAAAATGGGCCACCTCTCCCACGGTGTACGGGGCTGGTCCATTGGTAAAGCATGAAACAAAGATTATACTCAGACTGGGTGAACGGACAAATGATTTCTGTTACAATGACACTGTGTGAATATGACATGGTAATGATCGACTTTGACACATGCTCATCCTGCATGGATAACTTTGTATTCAACATTATCATTGGATGAGTCTCCTGCTCCAGTGTCACACCCTCCTACACTCATGCAGTGGCCAGGACAGTCATGTGTCGTCCAAGTTCATCCTCCATTAGTATGCCCCAACAATAATGTTAACCATACATCTCAGCATGTGCATCCCAGAGAGACATTCCAAAACTGGATTACACACAGTCAGCTACTTATTTTGCAGATTGGCTAACAATCATCACATGTTCACACACAGATTTCTATCATTCCCATTTAATAGATTTTTACTCACCAACATGGCCACCAATCCGGAGTCCCAGGTGGTCCAGCAGGTCCTGTTCCCTGGTGATCAGATCTGCCCTGCGGTGCTTGAGTTGGTGTACATTTCTCATACTCCCGTAGACCCGGACCAGGTGATGGCGCACCTTCTCCCACCAGATTTTCCTCGCCTCCGTGTGATACCCCTGTATCACACGGCCCCCAGCTTCCAGCATTAGTGGCAGGAAATGGCTTACTAGCCATAGGAACCCCCCCAATTCGTCTTCACCCATCCTGGACAGGCGAGGCCTATCTGACATATTGAGAGGACTAATGCTGGACAAAATAAATATGAAAATAAAAGTTGGAAATGGAGAAAGGTAGAGGTGTGAAAGAAAAAGAAGAAGGAGAAAAATAGCCCAACTAACCCCCCAAACTATGCTACCCACAACAGACTCCCACTGACAATACAAACTATCACAGGTATAGACAAAATAACACTAAACAGACTGAGACAATGTTATACAACAATAATAGATTGACACTAAGACAAAATACAAGGCACACAGGACACAAAAGCAGTAAAACACAGGACAACACCTTTCACACAACCACACAGTCTAGATAAATCTGAGACTGCAAAGTGAAAGTGAAAGTTAACTCCCAGTACAGAATTTGTAAACAGGATATCCTATTACATCACTTCCTGCAGAAAATGGCAGCCGTTTTTATTTTCCCGTTTTGCGTCATATTTTCACGCATACACAGTTGTGCGTCATTTTTTTTTTACGCATTACAGTGCACATGATGCGGAGTGAAAAAATATGATATGAATATTAATATTTTATAATGTACATGAGATGACCAACATATTGTCCATGTAGCGTCAATTTTACCACGCATACAGCATGGGCGTCATTTTTTTTACACGTACAGTAGTGCACATGATGCAGTGTCAAAAATATTGTGGATGTAAATTATACTTTGAAGGCAAAATATTAAGACACTTTTGGATACATTTGTATTTGACTCTGCATTGTGTGCACACATGTACGTGAACAAATTATGACGGCCATGCTGTATGCGTCGAATATGGAGCAAATTTTTCCTTATGTCTTCATGTTTTTAGCTTTGGAAAGGGGATTTGTCATGGTCAAACGGTGCGATGTGATACACATATGTGTTTGTATATGACACATGTCCGTTGTTTTATGTATAGAAGGCATTCACACTGTAATGTTTGGGATACGTTAACTAATGTATTGACCATATTTGACGACATATTTGGTGTAATTGCTGATGGCTATTTTGAAATGATGGATGGGATACCATTATGTATTCCGTCTCCAAAATGTGTCCACATTTATGATGGTGATGCTTTTATCTGTAGTCCTAACAGGGAGTGGGAGAGTCACTTTCAGTTTTTATGGGGCTGAGCATGTCCCATTATGATTTTGTGTTTCAGATTTGTGTTGGACTTGTGACATGGAGGCCACACATGTGCCTTATGCATGTGTGTGGTTCACAAGTACATGCTTCTTGTATGTTTTGGGGGCGGTAGAGGTGGACTTAGGCCACCAGCACCCTAGGATTTGACCATCCAGAATAGCTACTGTATCCATGGAGTATATTTATTATATCATGGCAAACCTGCAGCAGCGGGCTAATGTAAGGCCATATGGTATGAATGGCTGTTGACCATTCATTCATCTCATTAGCCCATTTGACGTTTGCAGTAATGATGAATTGGAGCAAACTTGCATACCATTTTACTATGACTATGTTTGCAAGACTCTCAGCGTTCCCGATGTGATAATGAGAAGAATATTTTGGTTGTCTGTGTCCCTTTCTGCATAAACTGGTTTAGTGTCATGTTACAATCTTCCTGCTAGGTTCAGACTGGGACACAACTGTGATGGTCTACTTTCAAATATTAGATTGATTGTATGACATATGTGTACATGTGTGTTGGAATGTGGATCCACTATCACCTGTCTGGGTGTATGTTGTCACTGTAACTTCAAGGTCTCCTCCTGAGTTAGTGGCAGCTGATGTTGTAGCTATTGTGTATTGCTCATATCACACACTTGAGAGTAGCCATTGATGACATGGTCATGTACACATGAATGGTCCCACCCAGTCTCTGAACACGTGTAATGTGACTTTCAAATGATCTCCAATTTTGGGCTGGATGAGAGGCTGTTTCAGTTGTTTGGATCCGGCATGTGTAATTGTCACATTTGTACTCTTGTTGGGCTCTGTGTATGATCATGTATCATGTCACATCCTACCCTCTGTGCATACAGTTGTGATGTTTATTTTTGGTGTGATGAATTTTAATGGCATTCTTGATCAATGAGACGACATTCATCTTCAGCAATTTCAAACTAAAGGTGGTCAGAAATGAATAGGCCAAAGCATGATGTGGTGTTTGTTATCTGTGTTTATTTACAAGTGTGGAATACAAGTGATTATAATAACTTAAGTAAAAAAATTGTTCACAAGCTGTTGGCGCCTACGCACTCCTGCTGCGGTGTTAGGTTGTTCCCCCTCCTGTTGCAGGCCAGCATCCTCCTCATCATCATCCTCAGGCATGTCTGGGTCCGGTTCAAGGAGGGGAATGTTCCTTTTTACACAAATATTGTGTAATATGGCACAAGTGCATATGATCTTGCAGACCATCTCTGAGGAGTATAGTAGGCTTCCGCCAGTGATGTCAAGGCAGCGGAACCTTGACTTTAGGATCCCAAAGGTCCGCTCCACAATGCTGCGTGTCCTCTTGTGGGCGTCATTGTATGCCCGCTCTGCAGCAGTATTTGGGTTCCCATATGGTGTCATTAGCCAAGGCTGGATGCCATACCCCTGATCAGCTGAAAGAGAAACACAGAATGGTATCAATTTGTGTTGTGTTGTCTGTGACTATTTTGTGTACTAATGTGACAACCTATGGTTGTTGGTGGAAACTTTGGCTTTGTCCGTGTGTCCTCACTGGGGGTGTGATGATAGTTCCATGCAGAGTTGAAACATGAAAGGGTATTAGAAACGTTCAATTGAATATACCCAGGCCATCCCATCCCTTAAAAGTTATGCATTGTATTAGTGTACAGGTTATTGTGAGACTTCCAATTTGCAAGGTGACATTTAGGCAACCACAGTCATGAATGTCTTCACACTAAGCTGTGGAGTAAATTCCAATGTGTGAGAGGTTCAATGGTGACTTGTGAAACATGGCTAGTGATGTGAGTACCTCAGTGTGTTCCTGTCTAGGTGTTGCTATTGTGGTGTATGTGTTGTTTATCCTAGAGGGTTTCTGTGCAGTGAGTATATAAGTAGATTTTTGTCCTTATCAACAAGTAGTCCATTGCCATACCGTCCATCCTGGAAGTGTTGGTTGATGGTGCAGTGACGGAAGATAAATGCGTCATGTACACTCCCAGGATATTTAGCCACAATGTTGCTGATCAGTCCTTGGTGATCGACTATGGCCTGCACGTTGATGGAATGTGTGTGCTTCCTGTTGCGGTAGAGGTGTTCACTCGCAGCAGGGGCACAAGGCGTACGTGTGTGCAGTCAATTGCACCAAGGACGTGCGGAAAGCCACTGATGGTGAAGAACCCCTGTTTAGTTTCCTGCTGCTTCTGCACTGTGTTAGGGAAGCAGATGTGGCGGGGTGTCAGTCCAATGATGGCATCCAGTACTTTAGGCAGGAATGCGGAGAAAGATGGTTGTGAGATTCCACCAACCAGGGCACCAGTTGTCTGAAAGGAGCCACTTGCCAGCATGTGTAGTACGGCAAGCAGCTTTGTTTCTGTTGGGATAGTGCGTGGAGTCACTAAAGTGGGGGCCAATTGCTGTTCAATATTTGTCAGCAGCTGCTGAATGGCCTGCCAGTTCAACCGGTACCTCTGGATGATGTCTCGTTCCCTGAGGCCATGCAGGATTGTTCTTGGGCGGAATATCCTCTCCTGCCTTCTGCGCTGTCTTTGGGGTCCCTGCTGTTGTTGTTGTGGCTGCTGTTGTTGCTGCAGGGCTCTGCGTCTACGTGCACGTTGAAGAAAAATCACCTCCATGTCTCCCTGTTGCTGCTCTGCTGCTCTGTTGTTTGTTCTGTGGGTTCTGATTAAGTACAGGTGTGTTTGCCCCATTTTAACGCCTGCCCTGACCCAGGCGTTAAAATTTCACGATATTCGTGCTTTGCGACATTTTTTTGCGCCGCCTGCCGCGCGGGAGTGATTTTTGCCCTGAAGCATAAATACCACGCACCGCTATGTGCGTCTGTTTTTGGACGGGAACGCCTACCCTGCATGTCATTAACGCATGGCGGGGTGCCGCTTCCAAAAACTGGCGCACATAGCGCCATTTTCCTGGTGCGCCGGATCGGGCGTCAGGGTTTAAATATGGGGCAACGTTTGCGCTGAAAGTGCGTCAAAATTTTTGACGCACATTCGGCGCAAACGGAGTATAAATATGCCCCTTACCATCTTTCTTCTTGCCATCCTTGTCACCCCCTGTATGAACTTTTCTGTTCACTCTTGTTCTGACCCATTTGTCTGCCTTCTTTCCCAATTCTTGGGGAGAGGTCAGATCTGAGTCTACCAAGTACTGGTGCAACAAATCAGACACACAATTGTTCAAAATATGCTCTCTCAGGATCAGATTATACAGGCTTTCATAGTCAGTCACCGTACTGCCATGTAACCAACCCTCCAATGCCTTCACTGAACAGTCTACAAAGTCTGTCCAGTCTTGAGAGGACTCTTTTCTGGTGTCTATGAACTTAATCCTGCATTGTTCAGTGGTTAAGCCAAATCCATCCAAGAGTACATCCTTGTAGTTATTAGCATCACTTTCTCTGACAGTAAGGAGTCTACCCCTACCCTTACCAGTGAAAGATAGCCACAAGATAGCAGCCCACTGCCTTTGAGGGCCCAACTGTACCATACAGGCCCTCTCAAGTGCAGCAAACCACTTGTTAATGTCATCCCCCTCCTTTTAAGGGGGGACTATCTTATGGAGATTTCTGGAAACTTGCTCTCTAACAGGATTGCTATCAAACACACTGCTGCTGCCACCATGGGAAACTAACCCCAACCTCTGCCTTTCCCTTTCCACATCCAGAGATTCCCTGTCTAAGGCCAGCTGCTGCTGTTTAAGCTGTTTAAGAGACACAGGAGAAATGTGGGAATTGGCAGAGAGAGACCTGTCTCTAACTGGCTGGACTCTAGTAACCTGGCCTTTAGGAGTGAAAAGTGCCCTACTAATGCGTGACCCCCTCACACTACCGGTGTCACTAGGTGGCCTGCTAGCTGACAGGTCCTTGCAAGAAACCTCCTCAGCAACCTCAGGGGACTCCTCTGAGTCTGACTGGGTACCCCCTTCTTCTACCTCCTGTTCCTGGGATGGGCCAGACTGGTTCTGGTCATTTTCTAGGAGAAGGCTAAAGAGAAAGTCTTTGGTAGGATTCTTGCCAATGCTTAAACCTCTTTCTATGCAGAGACCCCTCAAACTTTTAAAGTTTAAACTCTCATATATTGCCTGAACAAATGTGGGCGTAAGCTCTACTGCAGACATGATAGAAAAGGTTTAGGACAGAGAGAGAAAATGTTTTTGGAACTTTTGAAAAAAAAACTGAGAAAAAAACGTTTTCAAATGTTTTGAAAACTTTTAAAAGTTTTCAGAACTTTTCAGAAACTCTGTAGAAAGTTTTAGAGAAGGAAAGTTAAACTGTTTAGTTCAATGTGTATATCTTGAAATATTTGGTGTATGTTTTTCTTATGAACAGCACCAATGACAAAGTGGTAAAGCAGTTACAAGTACTCATCCCACCACTGCACCACCAATGTAGGAGGCTGGCCTGGCTGATAGTGGGTACCTTGTGGTACTTACACCTTGTGCCAGGTTCAGTTATCCCTTATTAGTAGATTAGAGGTGTTCTAGCAGCTTAGGCTGATAGAGGTAGCTATAGCAGAGCATTTTAGGTTGGTCTAGGAGACATGCAAAGCTCCTACTATACCATTTATATCACTTAGCACTATATCATAAGAAAACACAATACTCAGAGTTACTAAAAATAAAAGCACTTTATTTTAGTGACAATATGCCAAAAGTATCTCAGAGGATATAGGGGGTCATTCTGACCCTGGCGGCCGGTGACCGCCAGGGTCACCGACCACGGGAGCACCGCCAACAGGCTGGCGGTGCTCCCAAGGGCATTCTGACCGCGGCGGTTCAGCCGCAGTCAGAAAGGGTAAACCGGCGGTCTCCCGACGGTTTACCGCTGCCCCATTGAATCCTCCATGGCGGCGGAGCGCGCTCCGCCGCCATGGGGATTCAGACACCCCCTACCGCCATCCTGTTCATGGCGGGAAACCCGCCATGAACAGGATGGCGGTAGGGGGTGCCGCGGGGCCCCTGGGGGCCCCTGCAATGCCCATGCCAATGGCATGGGCACTGCAGGGGCCCCCGTAAGAGGGCCCCACAAAGTATTTCAGTGTCTGCTTTGCAGACACTGAAATACGCGACGGGTGCAACTGCACCCGTCGCACCCCTGCAACTACGCAGGCTCAATTCTGAGCTGGCGTCCTCGTTGCAGGGGCATTTCCGCTGGGCCGGCGGGCGCTCTTTTGGAGAGCACCCGCCGGCCCAGCGGAAATGTTTGAATGGCCGCCGCGGTCTTTTGACCGCGGTGCGGTCATTTGTCGGCGGTACCTTGGCGGACGGCCTCCGCCGTCCGCCAAGGTCTGAATGACCCCCATAGTCCCTTAGGAGGTAAGTAATCTACACAAAATATACACTCACAAACCAAATTAGGTAAGTAAACAGTTAGAAAAGTAGTGCAAACAATGTAGAACACAATAGAATGAAATAGGGAGAAATGGCCTAAGGGCAACACAAACCATATACTCCAAAAGTGGAATGCGAACCAAGAATGGACCCCAGGCCTAGTGTAGTATGTAGAGGGTCACTGGGAGTGTAAGAAACCACTAAGGGAGTCCAAGATACCCCAAACCAAGACCCAGAAAAGTAGGAGTAAAGTTACCCTACTACCCCAGAAAGACAGTAAAGTCGAGATAGGGGATTCTGCAAGGACAACAAATGACTGCAAAGCACTGAAGACGGATTCCTGACCCTGAGGACCTGTAAAGGAAGGGGACCAAGTCCAAGAGTTACGCAAGTGTCCAAGGGGGGGCAGGAGCCCACTAAACCCCGGATGAAGGTGCAGAAGGGCTGCCTGGGTGGAAGAAACCGAAGATTCTGTAACATCAGATGGTGCCAGGAACTTCTCCATTGTTCAGAAGATGTTCCACTGCGTGCTGGAGGATGCAGAGTTGTTTCCACGCAGAAAGACCACAAACAAGCCTTGCTAGCTGCAAGAGTCACGGTTGAAGGTTTTGGGTGCTGCCAGGGCACAGGAAGGAGCAGGAGGTAGCGCCCCTTGGAGGAAGAGACAGAGGGGTGCTCAGCAACAGGGAGAGCCCACGCAGAAGCAGGCAGCACCCGCAGAAGCATCTGAACAGGCACTCAGAAGATCTGAGGATGGCGGTCGACTCAGCACAACAAAAGGGAGTCCCACAAAGTCGGAGTCCAACTCAGCTAGTTGGGCAATGTAGGACGGAGTGCTGGGAACCTGGGCTAGGCTGCGCACGAAGGAAGTCTTGCAAGAGTGCACAGAAGCCCTAGCAGCTGCAGTTCACCCAATACACAGGATCACTGTCTAGCATGGGGAGGCAATGACTTACCTCCACCAAATTTGGACAGAAGGCCCACTGGACTGTCCGGGACACTTGGACCCAGCTCCTGTGTTCCAGGGACCACGCTCGTCAGGATGAGAGGGGACCCAGGGGAACGGTGATGCAGAGGTTTGGTGCCTGCGTTGGCAGGGGGAAGATTCCGTCGACCCACGGGAGATTTCTTCTTGGCTTCCAGTGCAGGGCGAAGGCAGACAGCCCTCAGAGCATGCACCACCAGGAAACAGTCGAGAAAGCCGGCAGGATGAGGCACTACAATGTTGCTGGTAGTCTTCTTGCTACTTTGTTGCGGTTTTGTAGGCGTCCTGGAGCAGTCAGCGGTCGATCCTTGGCAGAAGTCGAAGAGGGAAGTGCAGAGGAACTCTGGTGAGCTCTTGCATTCGTTATCTGGTGAGATACCCACAGGAGAGACCCTAAATAGCCCACAGAGGAGGATTGGCTACAGAGAAAGGTAAGCACCTATCAGGAGGGGTCTCTGACGTCACCTGCTGGCACTGGCCAATCAGAGCTGTCCATTGTGCCCTCACACCTCTGTATCCAAGATGGCAGAGGTCTGGGACACACTGGAGGAGCTCTGAGCACCTCCCCTGGGAGGTGCTGGTCAGGCCAGTGGTCACTCCCCTTTCCTTTGTCCAGTTTCGCACCAGAGCAGGTCTGGAGGGATCCCTGAACCAGTGTAGACTGGCTTAGGCAAGGAGGGCACCATCTGTGCCCTTCAAGGCATTTCCAGAGGCCAGGAGAGGCTACTCCGCCCAGGCCCTCCACACCTATTTCCAAAGGGAGAGGGTGTAACACCCTCTCTCAAAGGAAATCCTTTGTTCTGCCTTCCTGGGACCAGGCTGCCCAGGCCCCAGGGGGGCAGAAACCTGTCTGAGGGTTGGCAGCAGCGGTAGCTGCTGTGAAAACCCCAGAAAGTTAGAGTTAGTTAGAGCAGTACCCGGGCTCTATGCTGGAGACCTGGGGATGCATGGAATGGTCTCCCCCCAATACCTGAATGGTATTGGGGTGACAGTTCCATGATCCTAGACATGTTAAATGGCCATGTTCGGAGTTACCATTGTGACGCTACACATAGGTGTTGACCTATATGTAGTGCACGCGTGTCAAGGTGTCCCAGCACTCACAAAGTCAGGGGAAATTGCCCTGAACAATGTGGGGGCACCTTGGCTAGTGCCAGGGTGCCCACACTCTAAGTAACTTTGCACCTAACCTTCACTAAGTGAAGGTTAGACATATAGGTGGCTTATAAGTTACTTAAATGCAGTGTAAAATGGCTGTGACGTTATTTCACTCAGTCTGCAGTCCTGTGTAAGAACTTTCTGAGCTCCCTATGGGTGGCAAAAGAAATGCTGCAGCCCATAGGGATCTCCTGGAACCCCAATACCCTGGGTACCTAGGTACCATATACTAGGGAATTAGAAGTGTGTTCCAGTGTGCCAATCAGAATTGGTAAAATTAGTCAGTAGCCTGCAGTGACAATTTTAAAAGCAGAGAGAGCATAAACACTGAGGTTCTGATTAGCAGAGCCTCAGTGATACATTTAGGTACCACACAGGGAACACATACAGGGCTTTACTTTATGAGCACTGGGGTCCTGTCTAGCAGGATCCCAGTGACACAGGCAAAAACAAACATATATACAGTGAAAATGGAGGTAACATGCCAGGCAAGATGGTACTTTCCTACACGCTTGTGCCCTGGCTCTCTACAGTCAAAGGCCACCCCAGCCTTTGAAGGGTAAAAATGTATCCTCTGTTAACCCTTCCCCTGCTTTTGGGATGTGGCTCTGGGCTCCCCCCGGGGGTTCTTTTGGGGAATCTTTGGATTTCTCATGCTTTTTAAACTTCTCCCCATCTTTCCTCTGAAGGGGAGAGTGGTGTCCTCCCTTTTTGTGTTCACCACCTGAGAACGTCTTGGATATCCTAGTGCATGCTCATTCATCAGTTGCATTTCCCAGTTCTCTAGGGCTAAGTAGCTTAGAGTCTACCAGGTGCTGGTGTAACTTCTCTGAGGAACAATTTGTCAAAATGTGTTCTTTAATCAGTAAATTGTACAAGTGACTTTAGAGAGGCAGCTACAGAATAAACCTGTGATTGTGTTGCTCCCTTTTGTGTGCTCTAACATGTCTGTCTATACTCTTCAGTGGTTAGACCAAAGAGATCAATGAATGCACCTTTCATGTGAGTGTAAGACTCTGTCACCTCATTGTCTAGTGTCAGAAATCTGTCTCTACAGATGGAATGGGCTCACACAGTAAAGACCCCAATGATGTATACCTACACGTCTCATCCTAAGAGCTCTCTTATAGGATGCCAACTATTCCTCTATGTCATCCCCCTGAGTTTACTTGGGCACCGTCCCTTTTGACAACCTTGGATCATAAGCAAATGTTGAATACAGAGCCAATATGACCACATGTATCAAGTAAAATATGGAACAATATACAGGACACATGTGGGTGTCCATGGGGTTAATAACTGTATTGACAAGTGGGCAGGGGTAGGAGTGTGGCAGTGGAGCAGGTATATCCCATAGCAATGCAGGGATCCAATTCATGGGGAGGGGTTAATTCTAGAAATGTGTGGAATTAAGCGGTGTTTGTGTTTGAGACATTGCTTTCAAGGGTTAACAAGTAGGAGCACAGAGGTTGCAAAATATCCTTGGGCCTTGCCGATGGGGGTTGCATTGTAGTGTATCTCACTGGCAGTGGCGTTATAGATCATGTCTTTCAGACAGTCTGCTATGGTGGGGGTCTTGTTGTTGACCCAGGATAGAGCTATCCAGTGCTTGGCTAGTAGAAGCACCTGATGCTGGGTGGGAGGGATTTGATGTAGCCCAGGAGGGCCTGCAAGGAGCCAGGGTCAATGGTAACTTCTGTCATTGTTGTTAGCATGGTGAGGATCCAGGTCTATTAAATTTGGATAACTGGGCAGATCCATGAAAGGTGTAGAAAATCTGCTTGGCCTGTGCCACAATTCAGGCAGTTATGCAATCGTGTGGGGTTTATTTTTGCCAGGCTTAGTGGGGTTGTGTATGATCGGTGTAGGAACCTGTAGTGTAGCCGCTTGTGTCTATGGCTGGGGGAGACAAGCCATGTTTGCATACAGTAGTGCCATATCTTATTTGAAAGTGGCTTCCCAAGTCACACTCCCAGGCCAGTCGGGCCCCTGTGGTACCCTGAGATTTTAGGGCTAGACAAGTTTGGTATAGCCTGGAAACCATTCTTGTTCTGTATGTCGCCTTTATCGCTAGTGACAATGGGGTGAATTCTTCTGGCCCCATGATATTGGATGGTATTCTATCCAATAATGCCCCCTGTATCTACCTAGGATAAAATGTCTGTAGGGCTGGCTTCCCCAGAGGTCTCTAGAGTATTGTGTGTTATGATAGGACCATCCAGGAAAAGGTTTACTAATTTATGAATATGGTGATTGCTTAGGGTGCGCTGTACTAATCTCTCTTGAGTCAATGGCAACCAACGGTTATGTTTTAGTGGCAATGCCAGGGAGTAAACCAGCCCACCTCCTAGGTACCTGCATATCTTTTTCCAGGTCCAACTAGCCGTATAGAGTATTTGGATGTCCATAGGGTCTTGTGTGATAGTCAGTGGTAAGATGGTTATAAGCAGAGTGTGTTCCACCTGGTCTTGTTCCAGTTTCAAATATGAATTTCTGACACCTGTGTGGTACCAGTGGTATGCAAAGTGGCACTGCACCACTAAATATTATAAGTGAAAGTTTGGTATCACAAACGTGTGAGCATCTTCACCAGGTCCTGGGCCGTCCGCCATCCAGACCAATCAGAGCAGCAGGCCTCTGAGCAATGCGAAGAAGCTATTGGTGAGTAGAATCAGGATGCTTGTGAATAAGTACAAGAAATGCAGGAGGACCACCATTTTAATATTAGCTATTCTGCCAGCCATTGAGAGCGGAAGTTTGATCCAGCGTTTGAGCTTAGTGTTGAGTCTGTCGATTGCTGGCCAATAGTTTAGTCTATTATCATGTCTTTCTGCCAGTGTAAGAAAATACCAAGATGTTTGGGTGAATCTTCGCACCATTTCGGTGGATATTCCAGTGCAAAGGATGTCATGGCGTCAGTGAGGGAGAAGAGTTTCAATATACACTCTGCCTCTCTGTCTACAAGTTTTCTAAATTCCATCATGAGAGTCGAGCACCAGTAAAGGTGATTTTCGGGTCCCTGTCTGAGTGAGTCTTGGTCAAGTTTTAGTAGCTCAAGTCAAATCATTGAAAATACTGTGAAGGACTCCGGAGTGTTTAGCACTGCACGCGCTGCATATATAGACCTTAAATGCCTTCATAGGGTAGACTGCTTGGCGGCAGTGCCCAAGTTGAGTGTTAAGTATTCGGTGATAGCGTCCTGAAGTTTAGAGTGATAGATGCTGTTGTGTAGGACATTAGCAGGGAATTGTGACTGGCCTCTCCTATCCTGTTCGCAGGGAATTGTCACTTACAGGTATACCAGAAAGTGCTCAGATTGCGTGTGGGGTAAATGATCTGTGCCCTCTGGCCATAGGAGTGCATTTAGGTACATAAACCAATAGTCTAGTTGGGACTAAACATTGTGTGGACCATAGTAGAATGTATAGGATCGGTAGGTAGTGTGGTGGAAGCACCAAGTATCTACTAGGTGGTAGGTGTCAAATATATCCTGCAGTGTTCACAAGGCGCAGGGTTTGCTACAAGTGGGCAGACCTGTGGTGTCCAAAGGAGGGTTGGGAGTTATTTTGAGGTTGCCCCCAACATAATGAACTTGGTTTCTGTTCGCCCCCTGCATGCGGATAGGTCTGTGAAGAAAGGCAGTGGAGTCCATGTTGGGTGTGTAAACATTAACCAGTATGACGGTCTTACCCATCAGAGTTCTTACCTCCAGGTCTATTAAGCTGCTGTGACAAGCGAATGGTATACTTTTGTGTATCAGGGTACACACTCCTCTAGAATAGGAGCTATAATATGAAAATAATTGGTTCTCCTCCTATATTGAAGCAAATGTGCAAGCGGCACGAGGTGTCTCTTGGGGAAAGGCCAGTTTTATGCTCTGACGAGTCAAGTAAGAGAACACTTCTGCAGATTGTTGAGACCTTGGATAGTCCAAATGATACAGGAGAGATCAAGCACCATCAGTCCCCTATGGCTAGGCCCCATTGACAGGTACTGTGAAGTACTGGTGCAATGCGTGTGGATTAAATGAGAAGGCATAATGTGGTAACATGTAAAAAACAAATGTAAATCAGCACAATCATACCATTCCAACCCCCCACCCACACCAGGATAAAGAATACCTGATGAATGCCAGTCCCTGAAGAAAACAACACAAAAGTAAACTATGCTGTGTACGCCTCGGGGATGAAGTAACACTGCCGTGGCCGGTGGCCTTAGGCCACGGTATTTAGACAAGAGAAGAATTTCAGGTGATCTTATAAAGAGTTAATTAGGGGCCCGTTTGTGGTTTAGTAGCGGAGAGCATGAGAGGGAAATGATACAGTTAGTATGGCTACATTATGGGCCTGATTCTAACTTTGGAGGACGGTGTTAAACCGTCCCAAAAGTGGCGGATATACCACCTACCGTATTACGAGTCCATTATATCCTATGGAACTCGTAATACGGTAGGTGGTATATCCGCCACTTTTGGGACGGTTTAACACCGTCCTCCAAAGTTAGAATCAGGCCCTATGTCTGTAGAGTGGTGCTCATGCCATTGTCTTTCAGTCTGGTGGATCAATGATGCTTGCAGTCGCAGCAACCTCAGGAGTGCGGTCCAGAGTGTTATGCCAAGAGAAGTTGCGGTCCTCCACTCGGTGCTTGCAGAACTCAATGACATCTGCAGGTGTGGAGAAGATACAGTGCTGGCCATCAATTTCCACCCGCAGGAGAGCTGGGTAAAGTATATTATACTTCAATCCTTGGCAGCGCAATGTGTTTTTGACAACTGAATATTTCTGACATCCTTCTTGCATGGCTAGAGTGAAGTCTGGAAACAGCAAGAGCATGGAGCCCTCATTTTGGAGTGGTTCCCGTTCCCAGGCCAGTCTCAGTGTTGTATATCGGTCCCTACAGCTCAGCATGTGGGCAATTATTGGGCGAGGCAGTGCCACAGGGGGAGGGAGAGGGCGAGGTCCCAGGGATCTGTGAATTTGCTCCACAACAATTAGGTCTGAGAAGGCAACCCTACTGAAAGGTTTGGTGAGCAAACACTCGATAAACCCTTTCAGGGCATCCCATGTTTGTGGATTTGGCTATCCCTAGTATCGGAGGTTAAGTCTTCAATTTTGGTCACTGTTGCCTTGAGTAGCCGCTACACCACCTCCAGACCCTTGTTGACTGCCATGGCATTATCTTCAATTTTGGAGATACGTCTCTCTGCCCTATCCAGCCAGACTACTTGTAGGTATAGTCTTTCATCCATTCGGTCGATCCTGCTTGTGAGGGTGTCAGAGCGAGTATCAATAGATTTAAAGATGGTGTGCAGTTCATCCATGATCACCACCGCACCCTCCAAGGGGGACAATGGGTCTGTGTCCTGTGGGGAGTCCTCGTTATCTGAGAGGGAGTGCTGGTGCCTCTGTCCCTTAGCTTGGTAAAAGGAGAGTTGTTTCTGCTTAGGGTTTCGGCATCCTGTGTCGCCAGTTGGGTTAAGAAGTAGGTAGTGTCATCCACAGTGTGTATTGAGTGCAAGCTACCTAGGCACCCAAAGGTCATTAAAGGGGTTAAGGAAAGCCATGGGCTGTGGTTTGTTTCAGCACCCACGTCAAGGGGCAAAATCAGGGTGTAAAGCATCCAAGGCACACAGGTCACACATGTGTCACTGGTAGTGGCTGGATGAAGGAATGTTCCAATTATTCTCAGGCAGTACCATGCATGGGAAGGATATAAATGTAGCCAGATAGGCCACCAGGGACCACAAGTCCTGTCACAATAGCAGTCCGCCCCCATCAGGGAAAGAGCATTTCTGCATGGGGCTGTTACAGCAGGGTGAAGGGGGTGGCAAACTCACCACCTGCATGCAGGTTCTCAGGTGCTGTCAGCATCATTTGGGGCAGGGATGTATGTGCCTCTGCTTCAGTGGATTATGGCAGGGGAAGGGTATGTCCTCGTGGTGGCCTTACAGTGCTCCCAACCCCCAAATGGGAGTGCGTTCTTGCAGGGAGGCAGTCTCTGTGCAAGCCAGGCCGCATGGTTAGGCCTCATGAAACCTCATTGAAGATAGCAGTCACAGACAGGGCCTGTGAGCATGTGGGCGTGGCCTGGGTTGAAGCATCCGATAAGCATCCCCGTCAAGGCAAGTGGGGAGGTTGGGTCCCTGAACTGCAGTGCATTGCATCAAGTGTTTCTGGCAACACGGCCAGCAGTTGGTGGGACTCGGTAATTCCCCTGCCAGGCTTTGCCATGGCCCCTGTCGCTACAGGGCTCCCGAGTGCTGAGCTGGACTGCTGCTGCTACTGCTGGAATTAGCACCCGAATGAGGAAAGTGAAGCCGCTGGGTGCCGGTGGTGTTGTGCCCCCCTTCTCATGTTGTAGGAGCAATGATGGGGCCAGATGCTCATAAAACACCAGATTTAGCAGGCAGGTGGCGCACCGGAGTTTCACTGCGGTGTGGCAATCTTAGTAGATGGCGTGACTTCACCCTCAGATACTTTTACTTCGGGACTTGGTAAAAACTCTTTCCGCCAGTTACTACCTTATTAGTCTTCCATTATAGCTAAATACTAGTTATGGATCCCTCTGCTAGGTACCAATGTGAGGATTTGGATGAAGTATCTGGCTTGGCTCGGAAGTCTTACCATGCAGTACATTCATATATTCACAAATACTGTCTTGGGTCCAGTCAGGTAAGTTTACTTAACTTTAACTCAGCCTCAGGTAGCTGTGGCTTCAAGCAGTAAGGCTTAGCAAAGATGCAATGTATAAAGCATTTAACAGCACCACACAACAGAAAAAGAAACCAGACACTAATTTACAAACAAATAGCAGATCGTTATACATTTTTAGAGACCTTAATCATCAAACTCCACTGGAGAGTTCTGGAGATACAGAGTTTAGAAATAATAAATAACTTGTATATCAACTGTTCCAAGAGATGCCAATGCAGACCTTGAACCTTTGCAACATAGTGGTCACAGTGCAAATCTTTGATGCAGGCTGGTGTCCCTCTTTGTTGATGAATTACGTCACAACCAGCACCCATGGGTCCAGCAGACATAAGTGCACCTTTTGGCTTTCTTTGAATTGTCCTTTGAGGTGCCTGGCATTTGGTAGCAAAAAGAACAGATGATGGACGGAATAGTGAACAATGCAAACTGTCACCCCCAGACACAAGGATCTGGGTTTAATCCATTGTTTTCTTGCTCACCACACCACCCCTTTGGCTTCCAGTAGCACAAAAATGTCTGTGGAGGCTACCAATGATGTGACTTGGACTCTTTGAGCTTTAATGTCCCCAGTCCAATTTTGGGAGGTCAGCCAACTGATCACGTCAAACCCTGCAAGAGAGAAAGGTGGTATGTCCTCACGTATGTCCTCCTTCTATCTAAGCTATCAGCACACAAGATACTTGATAAATCCAATTTCTGATCCCTTCTATCTTTTCACATTTAAGAAGTTGAGTAGGGTCTTTAAAAGATATTTGAGAGGTTGTCTCACCCACAATGTATCATGTCATGCTTCTTCCTCAGCGATCTCCCATAGTAGGGTAGGAACAATGCCACCCAAGTGGACTCAACCAGGGCCTAGGGACCTGGAAGTTCTTATATATCATCTTTTAGGACAAATACTTTGGTCCTGTTCAGGTCAGAAAGATAAAAAATACTTAGAGGTATACCCAGGAATTTCCTTTATTAAAGAGTACCCCTGGTAATAATTAAAAACACAAGGTCTGGTTAACTGATGAAATGCAGTGACTCATCTGACCATCTAGAATCCATAAACTACCAACAGGTTTCTGCCTACACTAAAGCCCAAAAGGTCAAAGTTCGTCATCGGGGTTATAGGACTCTCTAGCTATGATATTCACTTGAACTAAGAGTGGCTCCAAGGGCTAGCTGGCTGGCCTTCTGATCTGAAGTCTCAGCGACATAAAAGACTATCAACCATCCTGCTCCTGCACCTGGACTCTGCCATCTGTGAGTCTGCCTTGTGAAGCAGAACCACCCTAGTACTGGATGCTTGGAAATCGGCCCAAGATGTTTGCTCCAGCATAACCTCATGCATCCTGTGCTGCAGGAGCAGAATCATCACATCACCGCTGTTGCGTGGATGAGCATCGCCTTTGTAACCGCCACTATGATGCTTTTACCAGCGCTAGGTCCTTGAATCCCTGTCGACGACAGCCTCGACAACAATGGCAAATCTCCACATAACAGCCTGTGCGCTTACAGGAACTGACACTTCGCCTCCACTGTACTACGCACCCTCAGTTTTCGCATGAAAAATCCTGGCAACTGGAGTCTCAACATCAATGAAGCAGGAACTTCGGCTCTAATCCTACTGCATTTTGGAACTGACGCATTATCACTGTTGTGTTGAGAATATCAACCCATCACCTCTACTGCATGGTTCTGAATCAACATAACACTATGTAACCAGGAATTAAAGTACTTTGGTTCAGCGGGCCTAATTAGGTCCCTATAGCTAAACCTTGCTCCACTGCAGTAGATCTGAACTTTTGGCTTTGTCCAAATCCAGTGTGACGAGATATTCCCAGTTGGAGCTTCTTGCTTCTAAGCATTGTTTTACAGTTTAATCTTTAAAAATTAAAAACTGAAAAACTACTTATTGGATTTTTGCCGTTCTGAACTTTTTCTTCTTAAATTCAAATCTATTTTTCTAACTTGGTGTGGAATCTTTTTTTGTGATGTTTTTAGTTTTACTGTTTAAAGTGTTGCACAAATACTTTACATATTGATTCTAAGGTAAGCCTGACTGCTCTTTGCCAAGCTACCAGAGGGTAAGCACAGGTTAATTTAGGGCTTGCCTGACACTTATCCTGACTAGGATTGTGGTTTCTGCTTGTCCAAGGCCCATATGCTGTCAACTAACAATCCAATTTGAACCAACTTGTTAAACTCAGTGGCCTCTAATTTCATCAAAGAACCTACAGTTCACAATTCAACTTACTTGGCCAATCTGTGTTGGCCTTCAGATGCCTAAATACTGACAATAAAAGCCTGAACATTGTATATGGGAAAACAAATAGCATCATCTAGTTCAGATGGAACTTCTATGCAGTTAGCAAGTACAAGCCTTTAAAAAGTCCTATCCACGAAACACAAGTTAATTATTCCTTCTAATTTCTTGTAATGCAAAGAATTGATCTGGTTGACTGACAAATATGTAATCTGAAGTGACATACTTTAATTGCTTGGAATGTCTGCTGGTGGGGCGCTGCTGGCGGTAGCAGCACCCCTTCCCTGCTGGAAGACCTCCTCACCCAAGGTAAGTCAGGCTTCCGACAGGGGAGGGGGGTAGAAGGGTGGGGGATGTTGTGTGTGTTTGTCTGAGTATATTCATGAATGTCTGAGTGTGTATGTGAATGTGTCTGTGTGTGCTGTTTGCGTGGGTGTATGCATGTGAGTGAATGAGTGTAAGAATGGTGAAGTGAGTGCATGTCTGCATGTCAGTGTGATTGTGTGTAAGAATGTGTGTGAGCATGTCTGGAAGTATGTGTGAATTAATGCATGTATGTCAGTGTGTGAATGAATGTGTGTATAGCAGCGTACATGAATGGGTGTATGCCTGGTGCATGAGGGTGTCTCTGTGCATGTATGCGGGGAAGGGGGTTTAGGGTGAGGGGCGCTGTGACTGTAGTAGGGGTGGGGGAAGGGGTGATGTGTGCGTGTGTGACTGTGGGGGGTCAGTTGTGTGGTGTGTGCGTGTATGGGGTGAGTGAGTGGATCGGAGGGGTGGGGGTTAGTATGTGTATCGGGTGGGAGGGGAGTGTGAGTTTGGATGGAGGGGGTTGGGGACATCAGGTGAGTGTTGGGTGGTAGGGGAGCCACCTACCAGTGATAGGGAAGGAATTCTAATTTTTATGTCATTCAGAACAACTCCTACAGCAGGAATGATTGTTCCAAAAATATCCTCTACTATTTCCAAATTAACTTGCCCTTTTTAATCTTGGTCTTGGTGGGAAAGCTGATGACAGAGCGGATTGAGCGCTGACTGCACAGCACGTAACCCACGCAACAGATGCCTGTGTCAGGTGGTTCGTGGCTCCAAGGACGCAAGGCCAGGAGGACGCGGCTCGAGCAACCAGATCGTGCGACCGCGCGACCCCAACTCCAAGGAGTCTGAGACAGCCCGAGGAAGGGCTTGAATCAGCCTGAGACAGGGCCGGCAGTAGCCTGATGCGCCACGACAACAGTAGGCGAGTCCCTGGCGAAGGAAGGAGTCGGGAGACTCAAGAAGAGCCGGTAAGTGCCGGCAAGCGGCAAGCGCCGGGAAAGATGTGATGGGAGGGCAAGGGGAAGCGTCAACGCTGCTGTAGAGGGAGGGTCTGCTCTCCTTGCTCTCTTGCAGACTGTTTGCCGCAAGCTCCCCCATCTTCTGCCGTGCTCAGTGTTCCCTGCTGTGCCCTGCACCCTCCGTCTCCAAGTTGTGCCTCCAAGTTGTACCCCTAGTCGTGCTACCATCCTTGCTGCTCCATAGAGAAGTACACCGGGGGGGCCAGGGAGCGCTCATAGAGCTCATAGAGCCCAGACATTGAAGCAACAAGTGGGGCCCTAGGTTTACAGAGGAGAGAAAGGCACCACCAGGCTCCCAGGCTCCCTCAGGCCGAATCAATTTGGAACCCAATTTGGAACCCAGTGGCAAAGAACTAAGACTCTGAGACTGTGCAGAGAAGACAGTGGGTGCGAATCTTTACAAGGCACAAGGCTGCAGGCTGTAGGCTGCTCCTCAGCAATACAGCCAGCAATAGACCGACGTGAATTGCACAAACAGGAAGGCTCACACAGAAAAGTGCAAAAGCTCCTTTTATTGAGAAAGACTACCAGTTAAAATATTCAGAAATGCTCAAGACATAGGCCCTCATTATGAACTTGGCGGTTCAGACCGCCATGCCAGTGGCGGCGGAAACGACCACCACCGACATGGCGGGCTGAACCGCCATATCATTAAAACAGGGAGGGCTGCCTGTGGTGGCCAACCGCAAACACAAGGCTACCGCCGACAGGCAGCCTGACGATGGCAGATTACATTATCCGCAGGGCAGCGCTGCAAGCAGCGCTGCCCTACGGACAATGTACCCTGTTTCCCCCTGCCTTTCCCTGGTGGGTTCCCCCACCTAGGAAAGGCTGGCGGAAGGAGCGCTCTGGGGCCCCTCTGCAGTGCCCTGTCACGCAGGTCACTGCCCGATTTACGGGCAGTGATCTGCGCGACAGGTGCTGCTGCACCCGCCGCACAGCGGCATTAACAGCGGCTCCATGTGGAGCTGTCGGCAATGTCCTAGCCCTGCATTCTGCTGGGCCGATGGGTGGAAACAATGTTTCCACCCGCTGGCCCAGCAGAATGTTCTTCATGCAGTCGGTGGGATCTCAGGGGGGCTGGCAGTCTATGGAAAGACCACCAGCATGAACACGGAGGTGTTTACTGCCGTGTTCATAATGACCCCCATAGTCTCTCAACCAAGGGGCAGCAGTAAGAATGACACTAGCTCGTAGAAGAAAAAAAGCAGCGAAGAAGCAAAGGCAAGGCTCTCCAGGGGAGGACTGGGACGAGCCAAAGAGCGAACCTACAAAAAAGGAAAACACACCCAAACCCGGCAAAATCAAAGAATCATCTTAGAAAAACCAAGTCTCTAGAGAAATAAAAAAAAGTCCTAAAGGACATACACCAGAGAAGGAAAATTTATCATATAAAGCTTTCGGAATTAAGAGCCAAATACAAGAAAAATTGCTAGACGGCAAAACAGATATATCATGAGGTTTTGTGGGCTAAGCTTTTCATGTCCAACAAACAAAAAAATACCAAAACGTTCTGTGAACTGATAGACCGGCTAAACCAGGGAAAGAATTGACAAATGAATGCAGGTATTGACGCAGCTACATGGGAAGCCCATCTATTAACAATGTATTCACTCCCAGAGCATCACATAAAGGAGGAGGCCACACAGGGACCTAAGTAAGACAAACCTCAGCTTTAGAGTGAAAACGGAAACTGACCCGTCTCTATCTGATAACGAACAAAAACATGTTTTAATGAACATAGACATCGAAAAACAGACAGGCCTAATCAAAAAACTAAAATTGGAAGGGGCAGCTGGCCAGAACGGAATTCCGAACGCCCTTTTCAGAGGAGACCCTTTATTCTGGGCTCACTATCTGGTGCTGCTTTTTAACGACCTCCAAGACACTATGGGGCTACCAGATGCATGGAAGGGCAGTATTATTCATCCAATATATAAAACTGGGAATCTTGCAGCCCCTTCGAATTATAGGCTAATAGCCCTGATAGACATGGAAGCAAAACTCTTCGCAGCCTGCCTATTGCAACTACTAGCGGAATGGATTCATGAAAGACATCTAATCCCACAATGCCAGACAGGCTTCAGAGTTGGTATGGGAGCCTCAACCAACCTGGTAGCTATGGCCCTATTGGGAAATAAATCCAGGCTTAAGAACAAAAGGTTATTTGCGTGTTTTATTGACCTGAAGGCTGCTTTTGGTTAAGCATCAAGGACCCGCTTATGGTTGGGGCTTACCCTGCAGCCTTCTGAACACAGTAATGGACTCTAATACAGGCACTTGGGCGCAAGTAAAAATCGGCGAGGGTGCCCAGCTTACCAATAGAATACCAACAGCAAAGGGATTAAAATAAGGATGCGTACTGGTTCCCATGTTGTTCAATTTATTTCTAGCAGACTTAGCTGAGGCTCTCGCACACGTAAATAGCCACCCGTCAGCACTGGCCAGGAAAGGGATTGCATGGTTACAGTATGCAGACGACATAGTTTTGCTCAGCCAAACACCAGTTGGACTACAGCACAGCATTGATTAATTTTACACTTACATTGCAAACCAAGGTCTGGAACTGAATTTAAGCAAAACTGAGGTTGTCCGCCTGGTTGATAAGAAGTTGAAATCTTTTTCATGGTACTTAAATGGAACCCGAATGGAGGTTGCCCCCAAGTACAAATATTTGGGTTTCACCATAGATCGCCTTTTGACTTTTAAACCACAGCTAGCTATTGCTCAAGCTAAAGCCCACTCATTGACCTATGGCTTTAAAGAATTAAAAACAAAAATTGAGCTGTCCATCATATACGCACCTGCTTTCCATCATGGCAGCACGGCTAATGCCTACAGTTACTTATGGAACCGAAATCATGCTGGGGAAGGAAGCAGTTTTTTTCAACCAAGTCCAGACGAAGGCCTATAAATCGTTTTTTTGGATATCAAGATCAGCATCTCCAGCCCAGGTCCGCTTAGAACTGGGTCTGAAAAACTACGAATATCAGAGTAAATGTGCTTTTACTAAACTATCCTGGAGAATGCGTGCAGCAGAATTGGGCACTATTAATAACCTAAGCTGGATCAAAATCAAGGGGCAACAGCGTCACAACGACAAAGGCACCTGGGGTCATCATTTGAACAACAGTATTAAAGAGCTAGGTCTGCAAGAAGCCTGGGAGCAGAGCCAGGACAAAGTGGAGTTTTACCGGAAGGCAAACGCCATCACCAGGATGAAGTCTCTAATTTCTGATAAACAAAAACTGTCAGGAAGAAAACATGCCTGGACTGTAATAACAACATACAAAACTGTACGGGCTCAGGAATATTTAGCAGCATCCTTCAATTAGTTGCTGAAACACCAGTTTAAGCTTTTTCGATTTAGGATGGTGGAAACAAAAGACATGGGGCCACATGCATGTAGCCTTTTGCACGTCGCAAACAGTGAATCGGGCCACTGCCTGCTCTGAAAAAATGAAACGAAAACGTTTCATTTTTTAAATGCATCTCTTTTTCCTTTAAGGAAAACGAGCTGCATTTAAAAAAAAAAAACTGCTTTATTTAAAAGCAGTCACAGACATGGTGGTCTGCTGTCTCCAGGAGGCCACCATCCCTGTGAGGGCCGCCATTACCCAGGGGGTCGAAATTGCGACCTACCTCATGAATAGTCATGAGGTGGGCATTTGCGACCCTCTTGCGAGTCACAAATAGTGTCATTGACACTATTCAAAATGTGGATTTGCGACTCGCAAATTGTGAGTCGCTCTGACTCACAATTTGCGAGTTTCAAAACCAAACTTTGATACATGTAGCCCCTGGTCCCTTCATGGAGACAGCAAGCACTGACACAGTCTTGCCACTTGTGTGGGTATCGACAAGAGTCATTAGAACTTAGTTTTTGTGTGTGCCCAGCTTTGCTAGATCTTAGGTCACTGTTACTGAAAAACAACTTAATGGCATTAAATATACGTTCCTGTAGGCCTGCCGTCATCAGTTGGCTTAGTGGACTTTTAATCCTGTTTTCCTGTCGAGAGACCAAATTCATGGTAAAGGCCCAAAAAGAGATGGAGAATGAAGATTATTAAGTCAAGAGTACATGGTTTATTGGCCGACGATAAAAGAGTTCCCATATGGTTAGCTACTGTTAGAATTAGTGATAGGTACAGCCCTGTGCCACTTACCCTAGGAAATTGCCTGAGCTTACTTTTAACAACTAGGATGCAATGTGGCTTAGCACAGGAATATGTAAGTCCTGAACACAGTTGAAGCCAGCGGAGTAGGTTTTAGTCACACCCAATTTAACACCAGGACATGATTTAGGCGGTCATTATGAACATGGCGGTGTGGGCCGCCATGCCGGCGGTGGCGGGAAATTCCACCAGTCGGCATGGCGGCCCACAATGCCACATAATGAACCCAGGGAAAGGCTGGCAGAAGGGGTGCACTGGGGCACCCCTGGGGGCCCCTGCACTGCCCATGTACTTGGCATGGGCAGTGCAGGGGTCCTTGTACAGTGCCCCATCGCGCAGGTCACTGCCCGATTTACGGCCAGTGATCTGCACGACGGGTGCAGCTGCACCCGCCGCACAGAGGCATTGGCGGCGGCTTCATGTGGAGCCGCCGTCAATGTCCCGGCCAGGCATTCCTCTGGGCCGGCAGGCGGAAACAATGTTTCCACCCGCTGGCCCAGAGGAATGTTCTTTATACAGCCAGTGGGGTTCCGGAGGCGCTGTCGGTCACGGAGAAGACCGCCAGCATGAACACGGCGGTTTTCACCGCCGTGTTCATAATGAGGGTCTAAGGGCCAGATGTAGCAAATAACCAATTTGTGACTTGCAAATTGCGAGTCCCTGCGACTCGCAATTTGCAAGTCGCAAATTGATATGCAGTACGGTGTCTCAGACACCGTCTGCGACTCGCTATGGGGTCGCAATGACCCACCTCATGAATATTCATGAGGTGGGTCGCAAATTGCGGCCCCATAGCGCGTCAAGGCACTCGCAAACATGGAGGCCTGCTGTAGTCAGCAGACCTCCATGTTTGTGACTGCTTTCAATAAAGCAGTTTTTTTTTTTTTTTAAGTGCAGCCCGTTTTCCTTAAAGGAAAACGAGCTGCACTTAAAAAAAAAAAACGAAACCTTTAGTTTCGGTATTTTTTCAGGGCAGGCAGTGGTCCCTTGGACCACTACCTGCCCTGAAAAATTTTTTTTGGGTCCATTCACAAACTGGAAGGGGTCCCATGGGGACCCCTTCCAATTTGCGAGTGGGTTACCATCCACTTGAAGTGGATGGTAACTGCGATACCCTTTGCGACCGCATATGTGGTCGCAAATGGTATTGCATTCCACTCCAAATCGCAAATAGGAAGGGAACACCCCTTCTTATTTGCGATTCTGAAATGCATATTGCGAGTCGGTCCCGACTCGCAATATGCATTTCTGCATAGCAAAGAGGCATTTGCGCCTCGCAAACGGCGATTTTCGCCGTTTGCGACTCGCAAATCCTTTGCTACATCTGGCCCTTAGTCTCTAATAAGCAAAACATATTTTTATGTGTTTTTTATTCTATTGAAAGAATATTTTTAAGTATTTATATAGTATGTATGTTTGAATTGAATGGTTTTAATTAACCTTGCTAATAAAAATAAACTTGAAACTTGATCTTGGTCTTTGAATTATATGTGTGTCATGTGTGTCATCTACGTTGTCAATTTGATAAATCTTAGGAAAGACTACTCCCCAGGTAACAAGTCCCATACCATCCCCCAGGGAGACAATAATAAGCACTTTTTCCATAGATGTAATAAACCCCAGTAACCACAGGATGTTGTCCATTCAGCATAAATTCCTTATGTATTCTTAAAAGAAATACATGTCTAGATTCACTCAATCCTACACACTTAGTATAAGTTCGGGATTGTGTCCTTTATATACAAAGCTTCCATACATGTTGGTAATTTAAAGCAACCTTCCCTTTTGTGTTAGTTACACTATATACATGATCATCCTAAATGTATGTTTCACTAATCCATTTTCTATTTTCCCCTTCTTTGCCTTTCTCTTGTCATCAGTTTGATCCAGATAAGTGTTCTCCACTGGTGAAAGTGTACATGTTAGATTGTTACAATAGACATAGGCAGTTCCAAATGTTAGAGTAGGCTGTTCTGCTTTCCTGCTCTTATCTCATAACCGAACTTACAGAACCTCTCTGGAATGCACTTCTGAGTTTAAAGAAGACATTTATTGTCATTAGTATTTCACCACGAGGTTCTTGAGAGACAAAATTAGTAGATTGGAAGCACACGTTCAAAAGTAGTTGCAGCAATGAAAACAAAATATATCAAAGTACTTCTCAGCTGCAATGTACACAGATTATATTATAGCATAACTTCAAAGCAAAGCATAAAAGTCAAAATTCATCACCGTATTGGCAAGGCTGTAGGGCCTATATTCAGCTTCATCTTTCTGGGGTCTGCAAGTTGATGACTCCGGTCAACTGCGAGAAAGAGATTTTCTACCCAAACGGGAGACAGGCAACTGACGTCTCCGTTCCTGTCTGAAGTCAAGCAGATTCAATCTACCACTGCTGTAGTCCAGAGTCATCCTTAAAAGCAAACTCAGAGTGAGAACCGAAGAAACTTGGAGAGTGGCCAATTCTCCTGAGCTCACTCATTCTCAGACTGGATTGCGAGGTAAACACAAAATCTACGTGCTCTTATCAGCTATAGCTGGTGTGAAACACAGCTTGGTCTAACATGTGGAAAAACACAGCTTGGAAAAACACAGCTCATCTGCAATGTCTCAACTGCAATGTCTAACCCCACGTTAAAGCCAATAGGCAGCTAACCTAAATATCAAATGTAATGTCTAATGTCTTTTCAAAGCCAATAGGCAGCTAAACTGAATACAGAATGTAATGGCTAATGCCATGTCAAAGCCAATAGGCATCTAAACTGAATACAGAATGTAATGTCTAATGCCATGTCAAAGCCAATAGGCAGCTAAACTGAATACAAAATGTAATGGCTAACTCCATGTTAAAGCCAATAGGCAGCTAAACTGAACACAACATGTAATGTGCTACTGGTGAACATTGAGCAACTAATATGCGCAGTGGTGAAACACAAAGTCATTTGTCAAACACAATTAATAGCATCACATTCCACCCTATGACCAATTAATTTTTGTTTCATACCTCTTATTCCAAACAAAAACAAAAACATCAACACAAAAAAAAACATTATAAGCAAATCAGATTTGAATGATAAAAGCAATCACTGTAAAGCAATGAAAGTGGATTAACATATTGATCTCATAACCTTTGACATCAGATACATCTACACAGAAAAAATTGAAACTTATATACTCTGAATGAGATAATAGTGTCTCTGAAATGGCAATTTGATGTAGCATGAGTTCTACTCATGTAAAGGTACACGGTCCACCTTGAAGGTTAGCTGGAATGTAAGCAAAAGTCAGAGTTCCACACGAAAAAACACAGACAGTTAACTGTTAAGGTTGCTTAGTTCCAGTGGAAGAACATAATCAAACAAGTTGAACTTGAACTGAAGGCGCCAGTTGCACAAAATGGATCCATGGGGTTTGTACTTTAATCAATTAGGTTCAGGTTGGGGGTTCAGTCCCTTCCCCGACCCCACACGCACACATCCGAAGGGAGACCACACAGCACACTCATGGTCAGTGGCGAAACGTGGTAGGATCTGCAAAAGAAAAAAGTATGACTTTTCTTGCAAATAATATTTGTCATCTGAAATGTGCCCTTCTTCCTTTCCCTGTTTTATAATCAGCAGGACGTGTTTGGGGCCCTTTGTTATGATTTCTGCAGGTTCTGGAGGGTCATTTGGAGCTTCAACCCACACCTCAGCACTGAGGTTTTTATCTGCTGCACCACAGCTTCCCTTTCCTTGCACTGTCAGAAGGGCTGGGGCAGACTCCTTCTTTACCAAACCTCTATTCACTGCACTTTTGACAGGTTGGGCCATTCTGCCTCCAATTTGTATGAATGAATCAGATTATTTTCCAGTTATCAGCATAATTTTGATTTCTCCTTGGTAATCTGCAGCAATCACTCCCCCTAAAACCTGATCAATTTGCCGTATCTGTCCTGGTGACTCTCCTCTCCCCAACTGCTCTTTGACTGTTTGTGGGACAGATTGCTGTTGTGCATGCTGACAAATAGGCACAATCACATTTTTTATCAAATCTAGGGGAATGTGCATCCCTCTCATGTCTGCCCACCTGTAAGTGGCTTTTTCTCCCAGATGTCCACATTTCTGGTGCATCCACTTAGCCATCCCCACTAAGTCAGAATTCTGGGTGGACACTTCTCTCTCTGAATTTTTCTCTTTAACATCTGCAAGGCAATTGAACCAGTTATGTACAAGCCATGTGGAAAACCAAACGGCCAAACCATTGGCAGTGAACCAAGAATCAGTATAAAAATGACACATCTCAAGCAGCTCTGGCTTTAAAGTCTGACACACATTGTACAACACTGTTCCTTCTCCTGTGTTAGACAACAACTTTTCAGTAACTGGATTGTAATCATTAGTCAAACACACACGCTTTTTATCCTCAGGGGACACGAATTCAAATGGTGCACTCAATTTCACTGGTGACTCTTTTACCTGTGGTACTCCCTGCACCCTCTCCACATCCTGAAAAGGGGCTTGTGACACCTGTTCATGTAGGGCTGCAGTGACTCTAGCCCTGTCTTGCATGTACCAGATTCAGTGTATGATACTAGCTTCCTGTGCCTGTCCTAAACTATGAGATTTAGGTGAACTCATCACCCACTGATAACAAGTCAAAAGCTTACTCCAAAGTTCCAGGGGCACTCTTGTCCTCCCCTGTTCCTGATTTACATGTAAATCAGTGTTTCCCTCTTGCACTGCGCAGAAACCTAAAGTCTGAATTATTTCATTTGAAGCGCGCAGCTGCCCATGTTTTTTTCTAGTTACTTTATACCCAAGTGTTAAGATTTCACTCAGCTATACTGTTTCCAAAAATCAAACAAGCTCATGAAACTCTGTGTCTTTTGCTTAGTGCAAACAGTAAGAAACTCTAAAATCTTTTGTTTTCCTTGTGCCAGTAACTGCACATTTTGCGACAGTACTTCTGCCATGTCCGAATTAATTTTTCTTTGCAGAAGCGATTTGTAAATAACATTCTGAGCTCTGTTCTCAGTGTTATCTGTTAAGGAATGTGGGGTGTTTTGCTCTATGCTCTGCTCACGCGGAGACTCAGACTGGCTCACAGCTGTCTTAACCCCCTCATTACTGGAATGGGAAAAGCCAGATTCTTCTAAAACAGCAGTTTTATAGATTTCAGCATTATCTTGCATTAATGTGTTCTGGCTAATTTGCTCACGTATATTCTTATTTTCATGTTCTAACTGCCTACATCTCTCCTGCATTTTCCTGTAAGCAGACAAAAGTATCCAAACCCTTCTGTCAAAAACAAAAGGAACTTCATTTCTTTCAAAAGGCACATTTTCTAAATATGCTTTATCACAGCAAGAAAACATGTTTCTCACAGCACCATAAGGCAGTTTAACTTCAAATGCATTTTCAAACATGGTCTGCCGTGCTTCTGTAATTCTCTAAACAACAAAAAACAATTACACTTTTAAATCGTGCACTTCGAAATCTCAAATTCCAACTCTTTAAACTGACGACTGCGCCAAAATGTTCTGCTTTCCTGCTCTTATCTCATAACCGAGCTCACAGAACCTCTCTGGAATGCACTTCTGAGTTTAAAGAAGACATTTATTGTCATTAGTACTTCACCACGAGTTTCTTGAGAGATGAAATTAGTAGATTGGAAGCACACGTTCAAACGTAGTCGCAGCAATGAAAGCAAAATATATCAAAGTACTTCTCAGTTGCAATGTACACAGATTATATTATAGCATAACTTCAAAGCAAAGCATAAAAGTCAAAATTCATCACCGTATGGGCAAGGCTGTAGGGCCTATATTCAGCTTCATCTTTCAGGAGTCTGCAAGTTGATGACTCCGGTCAACTGCGAGAAAGAGATTTTTATACCCAAACGGGAGACAGGCAACTGACGTCTCCGTTCCTGTCTGAAGTCAAGCAGATTCAATCTACCTCTGCTGTAGTCCAGAGTCATCCTTAAAAGCAAACTCAGTGTGAGAACCGAAGAAACTTGGAGAGTGGCCAATTCTCCTGAGCTCACTCGTTCTCAGACCGGATTGCGAGGTAAACACAAAATCTACGTGCTCTTATCAGCTATAGTCTGGTGTGAAACACACAGCTTGGTCTATCATGTGGAAAAACACAGCTTGGAAAAACACAGCTCATCTGCAATGTCTCAACTGCAGTGTCTAACCCCACGTTAAAGCCAATAGGCAGCTAACCTAAATATCAAATGTAATGTCTAATGTCATGTCAAAGCCAATAGGCAGCTAAACTGAATACAGAATGTAATGGCTAATGCCATGTCAAAGCCAATAGGCAGCTAAACTGAATACAGAATGTAATGTCTAATACCATGTCAAAGCCAATAGGCAGCTAAACGGAATACAAAATGTAATGGCTAACTCCATGTTAAAGCCAATAGGCAGCTAAACTGAACACAACATGTAATGTGCTACTGGTGAACATTGAGCAATTAATATGCGCAGTGGTGAAACACAGAGTCATTGGTCAAACACAATTAATAGCATCACATAGGCTCAAAGAAACCTCCTACAATGTCAATGTTTCTAGCTCTAGCAATACTAGTCAAGTGTTGGTTAACTGGAACAAAAGAAAAGACGACATCAAAGTTGGAGTAGATATATTGTATATAGTCTTGAATTTATAGAAGACTGCAACTAATTCCATATGTTAGTGGTACGCTATGATATGTAATTCCTTCTTGCACTGATGAAGAAATTTGTTTACACGTGTAACATTCGCTCACATCCATTGTTTCAGCATATTCGTACAATAAGCAATAGAAAACATTGGAGGAAAGATCTCCTTGTAAATTGTTTAAGTGTATTTCTCATCTCTAATAAACCTTTCTAATTTAGAAAGTGTAGTAGTCTCTGGAGAAGGTGCATCATTAGTCTCAGCTTTATCAGAAACACTTATACTTACGATCAACTGAAAACTTTTCAACACACATGCAACTGCCAATCGAACACACAGACATCTGCAATACTCATTGTTTCTTTTACGATTGTGATTGATGTCCATGGCCTGTGAAGAATCACAAAGCGAAAGAAAAATAGATTGAACTATGCAGCCAAACAAAAATCTAAAATAATCTTCAATCTTCTTTGTGATTATTTACAACAGCTTTCAGGCTTCTCCAGAACTTCAAAAATTGGTTTAGCAGCTTTGTCAAATCAGTTTTTCAAATGTCTCTTAGTAGATCATAATCTGCTGATCACTATTACTACCAGTGTACAATGTCTCGCTTATTCAATTGGCAATGTGATTTCAAAATTCAGTTCAAATGAAATTTCATGTTCCAAAATGTTGATTGGGATTTTCACTGTCAAAACAAAAAGACATAGGGGGTCATTCTGATCCCCGCCGGCGGCGGAAGCCGCCGGCCTGGCGTGAACCGCCAGAAGACCGTACCGCGGTCAAAAGACCGTACCGCGGTCAAAAGACCGCGGCGGTCATTCTGACTTTCCCGCTGGGCTGGCGGGCGACCGCCAAAAGGCCGCCCGCCCGCCCAGCGGGAAAGCACCAGCAACGAGGAAGCCGGCTCCGAATGGAGCCGGCGGAGTTGCTGGTGTGCGACGGGTGCAGTTGCACCCGTCGCGATTTTCAGTGTCTGCCAAGCAGACACTGAAAATCTCAATGGGGCCCTGTTAGGGGGCCCCTGCAGTGCCCATGCCAGTGGCATGGGCACTGCAGGGGCCCTCAGGGGCCCCACGACACCCGTTCCCGCCATCCTGTTTCTGGCGGTGAAAACCGCCAGAAACAGGATGGCGGGAAGGGGGTCGGAATCCCCAAGCAGCGCTGCCATGGAGGATTCCCTGGGGCAGCGGGAAACCGGCAGGAAACCGCCGGTTTCCCTTTTCTGACCGCGGCCTTACCGCCGCAGTCAGAATTGCCCCAGAAGCACCGCCAGCCTGTTGGGGGTGCTTCCGCGGCCCTCTGCCCTGGCGGTTTTCAACCGCCAGGGTCAGAATGACCGCCATAAACTTGTGTTCCCACTCATCAGCTGCAAGGTATGCCCATTCAGGACCTGAGTATCTTCGACTTGCAGCTCTTTTTCTCTATGATGTTCGATTTGCACTTGTTTCTCCTTCACTCAGATCTGTCCCTCTGTTGTCTCTGTTTTCTCATTTGTAGGCAATAACACATCAGAAAATTTTTCAGTTGTGACATGCAGTGCAGACCACTTGTCTCCTTTCATAGTTTTTCTAGACAGTGATTGCAAAACCGGACTTATGATTTTTCTTGGTTCAGCAGGAATTTGACTTGTTTCACCTGCACCATTTGCCACTTTAGGAGGAGTCAAATCGGCATGACTTTGATTCCGCTCAACTCCGCTCTCAGCTACTTCAGGAAACGTGATCTGTTTCAACTGATTTTCCCAATTGTCTGGTTCTGGGTAAGTCCTCCATAGACTTGATTGTCCTGCTACATCCGCTTCTATCTCTGCTGACAAAAGAGTTTCAGGATTGTCCTCAATTTCATCTGTCAGAGGTGTACCTGGATCTTCACCAGTTTGCACTGTCCTTGCTTCTACAGTCTCTTGCTTTACTTTTGTCACTTGTTCTTCTTGAGACTGTATAACGTCTGCTGGTGCTTTCAGTAACACTCAATGTTCATCATCTAAAGGACATGGCACTTTACTAGTATGACCCATATGGATCCAGTTGGGGATTCCAGCACACTTCACAGCATTCGTTGCCACTAGAATAATTTGGCATGGGCCCTTCCACCTAGATTCCAAGCAAGTCTTCCACACATGCTTCTTGTTCACCACCCAATCTCCAGCTCGGAGATTAAGACACTAATCTTGAGATGGTGGCATGGCTGTAGCTTCCACCTGGTGAGAAAAAGAGCGAACCACATCAGCTAGACCTTTGCAGTAATCCAGCACCAATTCATCTGTTATGTTTGCAAGTGTATTTGCAGGAACAGTTGTGCAATCTCACAGTTCTGCCCATTGGGATTTCATGCCGGAAGAGTCCAGTCTAGTAGATGCACACAATTTCACCAATCGAGCTTTCAGAGTGTCATTCATTTGCTCTACTAATCCAGAAGCTTCAGGGCAATAGCTACAATGCAGCCTCTGCTCAATGTTTATGGCTGTACATAGTAATTTAATCACCTCGTTATTGAAGTGACTGATTCTAAAGAGTCCAGAAAACCAAATCTGGGGATAAACTCTCTAAGTAACAGCTTTGCTACTGTGAGGCTATTATTTCTAGCGTAGAGTAGGCTCCAATCCAATGAATAAATATACAGACAATCACCAACACGTACCCCAAACCACCATACGCAGGCATTTCAATGAAATCCATATGCATTCTGTTAAGTAGACCTCCTGCTCTTCCAATGTGACTCAAACTAACAACAGTCCTTTTTCCCACGTTTATTTGTTGGTATGTAATACATCTGTGACAAATTGATTCAGCAACCTGTCTAAACTTTGGATTACCCCAGGATTGCTTAAATGTTCGAATCATTGCATCTCTGCCAATGTGTTTGTGAGAAAAGGCCTCTTTTTGACATGGTTAGCCCCCACGTTTTGCCTGATGTATGATGTAGCATAGAAATTGTAGTGCCCAGGGCCCCTGCTAACCAGGTCCCTGTTTCAGAGCTCTTTCCCTAAAACTGTTGTGATGCATTGGCACATTTGAATACACCTTTAGCTACCACTATAAGTCCCTAGTAAAAGGTACTTAGGTACCCAGGGCATCTGGTGCTAAGGGTAGGCCTCCGAGGGCAGCAGCAGTGATTGTGCCTCCCCCTAGGACCACGCTTCCAGATGCACCCAGCACTGCCATTGCAGGCTGGCTGTCCCGGTGTAAGCCTCAAACACAAACTCGACATGGCACACTACCTGTGTGCCCTGTTCACCATACACTGCATACACTATGGTTAAGACACCCCTCTGGCAGGCCTTCCAGCCCTAAGGCAGGGTGCACCATATTATATATGAGGGCATAGCTGCATGTGCAATGTGCCCCCACTGTGTCCTTACCAAACCTGGGACATAGTGAGTGAGTAGAGCAGCCATTTTAATACATGTGTTTGACACTGGTCAATACGACTTTTTTTTTTCAGCTACATGATGGGCACTCTGAACCCTGTATTGTTTGGCATCAAACAACTCAGAGTGATAAATCCAAAATGGTACCAGTAATGGATGTATCCCTAAGTTTACCCATGGGTCACCTTAGAGGTGTCCCCTGCAAAAGCTAACTACCCTGGCAAGGTTGATGAATGGCCCTATCCAGCCTGCCACCTCCAGACACCCAATCTACAAATCTTAGGCGAGAGATCTGTCTCTCTGGTTTGTAGAACAAAACCCTTCCTGGGTGGAGGTGTTAAAACCTCTACCTCAGGAATGTGCGCTGCCCTGGCAGCGTATTTCAAAGGGATAAATGCCTTTGAAACTCGACCCCAGGCCTGCTGCTAGCAGCAGATAGTAACACCCATGCAAACCCCTACTTTTGGCAGGAGCAACAGTGGAAAACTCAAACAAAGGGTAGGAGGAGTGGCCCCCACCTGGCCTGCACCACCCCTAAGGTGGGCACTCCATTTCATTTTCCTCCATCTTGGATGGAGGGAAAATAGGCAATCAGGGATAGGGAAGTGGCCACTTTAGTAGGGGAGATGGACCATTGGTCACTACCAGGTTACCCCTAAAACACCCACAAAATGCAGTATTTAGTGGGCATCCCTAGACCAGGAAATCAGATTCAATGGACAAAAGAAGACCAGCACCAAGAAGATCCAAGCCACGAGAATTGTGGACCTGCTGCTACAAAGAAAAGGCACCAAACCATGCCTGCTGCACCCAGGACCCGACAATTGCCACTGAGCGGCTGCAGAACAACTGAAAAAACTCTAAAGAACCCCAGAGGACCTCCAGGCTTTGAACATTGCCATAGAACTCCCTCCAGAGTGGTGGTACTACTCTGCAACTGCAAGAAACCAGCAAGCCAGTGAGGGTCACTTCACTGACCAGCTGCTAACTCCTGAACCAGACGCCACAGCTTGACTAAATGACACACTGACAACTGCAAGGACAAACCCTGCTAGTGTGCCAAGTTTAGTATCACTGCACCTTCCAATGGTCAATCCATGCCAATACCCTGGCTGTTGGTCAGCTAACGTCGGACCCCCAGAAAACTAGTGCACCCGTGGCTGAAAAAGGATCAGGGGGAAGCCCCAGTCAAGGGACTTCAGGAACACCCTGGACCTCCCACCAGAGACCCCAGTTGTCCTGCAACCGACCCTCGAACCAACTTACCTCTTGCTTTTGAGGGCGTCATTGCGTACAGCTCCTTGCTCTGCACCCCAGCCACCCTGTGCCCTGCACCGAAGAACCTGCTGTGCCCTAAGGGGCTTCCACCCCTGGTGACGTTGACATTCCAAAGGGACCCCAAAGAACCACCTTTAAACTTACCTGTGCAGCGCTTTTCCAAGTGGTCCTCTGCAGAGGCCCTGCATCAGCTCCACAGACCTTTCACCCCAGCTTCCACCGAAACAGGCAGATACCCGAACCTCTTCAGCTGGCACAGTGTGCCCACTGACAACCTTGACCAACCGGCAAAAGAAGAACTTGGTAAACCAACTGTACAATTTTCTATGTATTTTTTAAGGTGCTCTTCCATTGATCCCTATGGTGTGTAATTATGCACAAAAAGACTTACAACAAAAAGTACTTAACCAGTTTGATAATCTTGGTCTTAAACATTATGTAAAGTCTGAAGTATTTTAATAAATTGGTCTTGAGTTATTCCTTTGAGTGTATAAGTTGCAAGATTGATGCCGTGAGTACAAGAAATACTTTGAACTTCCCCAAGATTGACCTAACTGCAAGACTAAGCTACCTTATAAATAAGAGCATTAGGTGATCGAGTTTTTAACCCTGTAAACTAACTTGTGGTTGGCTGGAGCCCCTGCACAGTGTGCCTAGCTTTGCACACCACATAGATGACCAGTCTCCTACAGTTGTTGGATCAGCAGTGGAATAAAGATTTAGCATTTGCTGATACCGCTTTGTCAATTTTCTGAGCACATGGACAACTCTCCAAATTACCTTTAGTTAATTATTTTTTGATTTTTAATTGACTAAATATATTTTGCACATTTTTAAAATAATTGTTAGTGCCCTGGTTAGGTCCCTACAACTTTAGTAAAAAGTTTTTAAAATCCTTGCTTTAGTTGGTCTATGCAAAAAGAGGATTCCAAATTCTTAAAAAGGTCCCAACTTTAGTACATAAAAAATGACAGGTGCAGAGACCAAGACCCAGGAGCTCGACCTGGAACATTATGACGCATATATCTATGACCAATTAAAAAGACTCTGCAGGCTGTACCTAATATGTAATGAAAAAACCCCCAGTGCAGAGAAACTGAGATTTCTGGTGGCCCAGCACAAAAAAGATAATCCCCCAGATGAAGAAGATGATGATGCATCTGTGGTGGGTGAAGAAGACCCTTTGGATAATGGGGATGAGGGTGGTTCATCTTCTACCAGAGCACTAAAGCACGGACAGAAACAGATCTGGACATTGCCAGACTGACAAAGAGACTGGCCCTAGAGAGTCAGCTTTCAGAATTAGAGAAACAGAGAAAAGAGTTGGGCTTAGGACCCATCTCTGGTGGCAGTATACACGTATTGAGGGAGAAATTCTTCAACATTAAGCTCCCAAAAGGAGTTTTCTTTCCCCTCAATGAAGGGGATGATGTAGTCAAATGGTTTTCTGCCTTCCAGAGAGCCTGTATGTGGTGGGAAATTAAGAGAAAACATTGAGGCTCACTGCTGTGGGAGTTATTCTCAGGAAAGAGCAGGGATAGGCTGCTGACACTGAATGAGGCAGATTCTAAATCCTTTGACCTCATGAAGGGTACCATGATTGAGAGCTTTGTATTTACAATTGAAGAGTACAGAATAAAGTTCAGGGAGGCTCAAAAACCCAGACCCAAACTTAGATCAACTTTGTAGACTATTGATTAGCTGGAAACAAGGTGCAAGATTATGATGGCTGTATAACCTGTTCATGAAAGAGTGTCTGCTGAGTGATTGTTTCAATGATAAGCAACATCAACATCTGGTAGACATAGGTTCACTTCCCCCTCAAGAATTGGGGAGGATGGCAGACCATTGGGTCAAGACAAGGATGACCAAAACTACCACTGGTGGGGAAGACCAAAAGAAAGAGGCCAAAAAGCCCCTCCCAAGGGAAAGATAGGAGCCAAACAAAAATAATAGTCTTGTCAAGGCCACCAATCCTGCAAAGGAGGGTGGGCCCAGAGACTCCTCACAGTCTAGGGGTGGGTACAAAGGTAGACACTTTGATCCCACCAAGGCTTGGTGCCACAACTGCAAAACTAAAGGGTGCCAATCTAGAGACTCTAGCTATAAAAACAAAACAAATGCCTCTAGTCAACCTGCATTAAATGCAGTTGTCAATCTCCTGATAGGATCAGAGGTGTGGCCTGACCATGGCAGTGACCCCACAGAGGCAACATTAGTCGCTGAGGGTGGGGTAGAATTATCCTTTGCTGCCTGGCCAAGTAACTTGCAAAAATACAGACATCACCCTTTGATTAATGGGGAGAAAGTGGAAGCACTGAGGGACACAGGCGCTAGTGTTACCATGGTAAATCAGCTCTTGGTTCACTCAAATCAGTTCCTGGTAGGACAGTATTATCCTGTCACCAATGCTGACAATGAGACAAAGTTCCATCCCATGGCTATGGTAACCTTTGATTGGGGGGAGAAGTAGGAAAAAAAGAAGTGGTTGTGTCCTCATCCATCCCAGTAGATTGTCTGCTTGGAAATGACTTGGAGCATTCCCCCTGGGCTGATGTAGAACTAAAGACCTATGCAGCAATGTTAGGGATCCCTGAGTGTGCATGTGTCAAGACAAGGGCACACAGCAAACCTCAGAGAGAAAAGGGAGAGCTGGATCCTGAAATAGTGGACCAGCCTCCCAAGAAAAAAGGCAAGAAGAATGGACATAAATAAGACAACAGGGAAAGGGAGATTATTGGTCCAGTGTACACTCTCCCTAAAGACTAATAATATTAATACAGTACACTGATCCACACAAAAGTAAGGAATCACACCTAATCCACAGGGAAACAGAAGGAATCTGGAGCAAAGCCCTCACACATCCAATAGGATGTCAAGCTTCATCACTGGGCAGAGCTCCACATCTGTCACGAGTCACCCTGGGCTTACCGTCGACACTGGAGAGGGATGGTGAGCGGCCCCAGTCCCTGCAAGTCCTGCTCTGGCCGAGGTAGGGGCAACCCCTTCCAGTAGCCACGGTGCTGTTGACAATAGTAAGCCACGACAGTCCGTGCCCTCCAGAAGGAGTTCCAGAGGAAAAACCCCAAGGGGGAAAAACCCTCCAACAGGAACTCCCTGAAACAGAAGGAGGACACAAGGAATTAGAACTCAAGATCCTGGAAATCTGGAAGACTGAAGACAGAACAAGAACGACTGGCGTCTCAAATGAAAACCAGCCGGAGCGTGACCACCACCGCTGAAGTGTTGCAACGCAATGAGAAGAAGAAAGGATTCCCCTTATATACCCCTAGACAGGAAGTGATAAACAGGAAGAAGTTACACCACCATCTTGGCTTGGGAAGAAGTCATAACTAAAGATAGAAAATATACCCCTGTACAAGAGGAACAGATGCATGCAGGGAAGAAGGGAAGTGCACAACATGCTGGGAAGGAGAAGGCATGCTTTAAAACCATGCATGTTGAATGAGGAAAGCCCTAAGGCGTGTGGCAGGTGAGTAAAGCTAGGAGGGGAGGCCCAGACACCCTAGAGCAGTGTGTACTACATGCGCCGTGCGCAGCGAGAACCGCGACCCAATTCTGGGTCTCCAGCACCGCCGCGCTCTGAGAACAGCGCGTGGCCAGAGAAAAGGGCTACCGCGGGCGCCACGACCCTTGGCCCGGACCCCGGCTTCCCCTGCGGCCTGGCCGCGGGCCGCCGCGCCTTCCCCCGCGGTGTGGCCGGGATGCGCCGCAGCGGCCCGTGGTGCAACAGTAGGTCCCCCCCCCCCGAGGCCCCAGATTTTTGAGGGAAAAGACGGAAAAAACAACGGATCAAAAGAGGGGCATTAACCGGAGGTGCATCTTCCAAGGAGCATTCACTCATCAGGTAACCCTTCCAATGAATGAGGTATTGGAGACGACCACAGAAGACCCGAGAATCACAGATTTCCTGGACCTCATATTCAGGCACGTTATCAATTAATTGAGGAGGAGGACAGGTAAATTGTCTGTGAAATGGATCAGGGACGTAGGGTTTGAGTTGTGAGACATGGAATACAGGATGTATTTTCCAAGTCAGAGGCAAGCGAAGACGAACAGACACAGGATTGATTTTCTGAAGAATCTGGAATGGACCATAATATCGAGGTTTAAATTTATTTTGGGTTAGTCAGAGAGGTAAGAATTTAGAGGAAAGCCAGACCTGATCGTGGATCTGATAACACGGGGCCTCACAACGTTTCTTATCAGCCATCCTTTTCATGCGTGTCTTAATGGCTAAAATATTAGAATGTATGACACGTTGGATACCCTGTAGTTGCCGGACATATGAGGTAATGGCAGGAAGATTGGAGGTTTCTTTCAGAGGAATAGGAAAGACCTTTGGATGGAATCCATAAGAACAATAGAAAGGGGAGACTTTCGAGGCATTGTGTACTGAATTGTTGTAAGAGAATTCTGCAAGTGGTAGATACGTAGACCAATTACTCTGCGTAGCATCACAGAAGCTATGTAAATATTGTTCAAGGCCTTGATTCAGCCGTTCAGTCTGTCCATTTGTTTGGGGATGGAAAACTGATGATAAGGCCACCTCTATTCCTAGTATCTTACAAAATTGTCTCCAAAATCAGGAGATGTATTGGGGACCCCGATCTGAGATAATGACTTGTGGTAGGCCATGAAGCCGAAAGATTTCCTGGATAAAGATTTGGCTTAGTTCCTTAGCCGTAGGTAGTTTTCTTAATGCCGTGAAATGTGCCATCTTTGTGAAGGAATCAATTGTTACCATTATTACCCGATTCCCAACCGAAGAGGGCAAGGAGCACATAAAATCAGTGGATATAGTGTGCCATGGACCTGGTGGGACAGGTAACGGACGGAGTAATCCTACTGATTTATTACGAGGTGTCTTGGCTTGTGCACAGATGGGACAGGAAGACACATAGGGGGTCATTCCAACCTTGGCGGGCGTCTACCACCGTCCGCCAGACGGAAACCGCCATTTGGCCGCCATGCGGGAATGAGGCCGCAACACAGGACCCGGCTCCGAATGGAGCCGGCAGTGTTGCGGCGGTGCGACGGGTGCAGTTGCTAGGCAGACAGTGAAAAGCTGGCCGGGCCCTGTTAGGGGGCCCCTGCACTGCCCATGCCAGTGGCATGGGCAGTGCAGGGGCCCCCAGGGGCCCCAGGACACCCCTTACCACCAGCCTCTTCCTGGCGGTGAAAACCGCCAGAAACAGGCTGACGGTACGGGGGTCAGAATCCCCAGGGCAGTGCTGCTTGCAGCGCTGCCCTGGCGGAGTCTCCCAGCCGGGGCAAAAACGTCGGAATACCGCCGGCCCCGGCGGGGAAAGCCACGGTCAGAATAGCATTGGAAGCACCGCCAGCCTGTTGGCGGTGCTTCCGTCATTCGTGACCCTGGCAGTCCAAGACCGCCAGGGTCAGAATGACCCCCATAGTCCTCAGTATCTGTTTTGATTGTGGCCACCAGAAAGAGCGAAGCAGGAGCTCTTGAGTAGCCTTCATTCCGCGATGACCTGCGATGGGGGAGTCGTGGCACATACTTAGGGCTTCTGTCTGGACTATCTTAGTAGGTAGAAACAGGGCTTTTTTGTAATAATAGTATTCCTGATCTTTATGAAGCTGTGGCCGTAAATTGTTCATTTCAGTTATTTCAAGGTTGGAATATTCAGTCTTAACCTTGTCTAGGAATGTCTGTACTAGGCCAATGATCTTATTATTTTCAAATAGGTTTTGTACAGGAGAATCGCTACACTCAGGGTAGCGACGGGACAGGGCATCTGCCAAGATATTCTGAGAACCAGGGATATATGTGATGTAAAAATCATATTGACTAAAAAAGAAGGCCCATCGAGCCTGCCGACTATTTTGGCACTGAAAGTTTCTCAAACACTGTAAATTCCGGTGGTCTGTGCATGCCTCAAAAGGTTCTTTCGATCCCATAAGAAAGTGCCTCCATTCCGTGCAAGCTGTCTTCAAGGCGAGTAGTTCTCGTTCTAAGACCGAATAGTTATGTTCGGAGTCGGATAGTATGTGTGAGAGATAGAATACAAGATGCTCTAGCCCATCATCATCTTGCTTTTGTAGGAAGGCAGCCCCAATTGCTCTTTCTGAAGCGTCCGTGACAACGATGAACTGTTTGGTGGTGTCTGGATTCCGTAGAATGGGGGCTTGAATGAAGGCCTTCTTTAGCTCTTGAAAGGCAAACTCGGCGTCTTGGGTCCAACAAAAACCCTTCCTTAGATTGTCCTTCTTAAGGGTTTGTGTAATAAAACTGGTTCTCTGGGCAAAGTCAGCTATAAACTGTCGATAAAAATTGGCCAACCCCAAAAAACACTGAGTTTCCTTGATGGAAGAAGGGGACGGCCAATCAAGAATGGCTTGAATGTTATCGGAATCCATGGCAACTCCTACTTGGTTAATGCAATACCCCAAGTATTTTACCTCAGTTTGGTCACATTCGCATTTTTCTGGCTTGCAGAATAGATGATGTTGTCTAAGTCTTTCCAATACTTGGAGTACATGTTTAGTGTGTTGTTCTGGGTGGACAGAGAATATTAGAATGTCATCCAGATAGACAACAACAGTCTGGTGTAGAAGATCAGAAAAAATAGCGTCCATGAATCTTTGAAAGATGGAGGGAGCATTGGTTAGTCCAAAAGGCATCACCTGATATTCATAATGGCCGAAAGGTGTTCTGAAGGCGGTCTTCCATTCATCACCTTCCTTTATTCTTAAAAGATGGTATGCTCCTCTAAGATCTAACTTGGTGAATTTCTTAGCCCCTCTGAGAAAAGGGCCACGGTGTGGCCGGGATGCGCCGCAGCGGCACAACAACATCAGACCGGTACTGCAATATCTGATGGGCCACCCTTTCAAGACAAGACAGGGTGGCACTTAACCGAGGAGCACATTTCCAATGGTGAGCGTGCCGACAAGGGGCACAAACTAGAGATGCGTGCAGGAGAAGAGAAAGTGGGTAAAATTGGCTCTGATCCATCACCATCACATTTAATAATTCAGTAAAGAACAATCCAGGCCAAGATTAAAAACATAAACGGAGAGTGCTGGAAGAAATAATGCTCGACCGCACTCACACTCAACAAGGAAGATGAAAACCTCTTCAAATTCCTCTAATGTAAGGTCGACATGTTTTGCGTCTAGGTGGCCACTCAGGGTCCATTGATGCTTCCTCAGGACCAACAGAATATAATTTGTCCTGAAAAAAGTGCCTAGACTCTATTAAAGTAATGAAAGACATCATGGGGGTTATTACAACGTTGGAGGTGGTGTTAATCCGTCCCAAAAGTGACGGTAAAGTGACGGATATACCACCAGCCGTATTACGAGTCCATTATATCCTATGGAACTCGTAATACGGCTGGTGGTATATCCGTCACTTTACCGTCACTTTTAGGACGGATTAACACCTCTTCCAAAGTTGTAATAACACCCCAAGTCATTTACTTATGACAACTGCTCGTTGTAGTCAGTCTTAGTCAAAAGGTCGCCCATCCCTTATTAAGGACAAGGCTTCATAGGAAAGCGCATGCCCAGAAACAGGTGTACTATATTGTAGTCCTGCCCGTTTCGAGTCCGGGACCTACCCGGGTGCCACGTTCCTGAAGATCCTTGGGTGGAGGGGCTCCTATACATTGAGGCCAGAAACCTCACAAGCAGGAGGATGGTAGTGTCCCCCCAGTTCAGAGAATTCCTCCTCACTCTAGCCCATGACATTCCTCTAGCTGTGCATCTGGGCAAAAAAAACTTGAAATAGGTTAGTTAACCACTTTTATTGGCCAGGAATGTCCCAAAAAGTGAGGGACTTTAGTCAATCCTGCCCCACCTGTCAGGCCAGTGGCAAAGCAGGTGGGCACTTAAAGGCCCCCTTAACGCCACTATCTGTGGTTGGGGTAACCTTTCAAAGGGTAGCGGTCAACATTGTTGCCTCCCTTCATCCTCAAAGAGCATCAAGCCACAGATACATACTAGTGATAGTGCCACTAGGTATCCTGAGGCTATACCTCTTAGGACCATTACTGCACCTGCAGTTGCCACAGGCCTCCTGGGTATCTTCACTAGGGTAGGGTTCCCTAAGGATGTAGTATCAGATGTAGTATCAGATAAAGGTTCAAACTTCATGTCTGCATACTTAAGACACATGTGGAAGGAATGCAGGGTGATCTATAAGTTCACCACCCCATAACATCCTCAAACAAATGGGTTGGTTGAGATATTTAACCCTTCGCTGGCAGGCCTTTTCCCTCTTCTGTGAAAGGCTTTTTGTGGCTATTTGGGGCAGTTGGCAATTCAGCCCTCATAACTTTTTGTCCACATAAGCTACCCACGCCAAGTTTGTGTCCCTTATTTTCCAATGTCCTAGGCATTCTGGAGGTACCCAGAGTTTCCCCTAAGAAAGACCAAGAAATTAGCCAAAATACAGCTAAAATTTAGTTCTTTTTTAGAAAAAAGGGAAAAAAGGGTTGTAGAAGAAAGCTTGCAGTTTTCCCCTGAAAATGGCATCAACAAAGGGTTTGCGGTGCTAAAATCACCATCTTTCCAGCTTTCAGCAACAGGCAGACTTGAATCAGAAAACTACATTTTTCAACACAATATTGGCATTTTACATGGACATACCCCATTTTTACTATTTGGCATGCTTTCAGCCTCCTTTCAGTTAGTGACAGAAATGGGTGTGAAACCAGTGCTTGATCCTAGACAGCTAAACATTTCTGAAACGTAGACAACATCCTGAATTCAGCAAGGGGTCATTTGTGTAGATCCTGCAAGGTTTTCCTACAGAAAGTAACAGCTAAAATAAAAAAATATTGAAATTGAGGTGAGAAAAACAACCATTTCTGTTCACGTTTTCTTCTATAACTTTTTCCAGCTATGGCAGATTTTGGAAAGCAGAATACCGTTATGTCTGCTGGACTCTTCTGGGTACGGGGAAATATAGAGGTTGTATGTTCATCAAGAACCCTAGGTATCAAAAGCCAGGATCTGCACCTTGCAATGGGTTTTCATTGTATGCCGGGAATACAGCAATTCATTTGGTGAAATATAAAGAGTGAAAAAAAGATATCAAGGAAACCTTTGTATGTCCAAAATGGGCACAAGATAAGGGGGGTCATTTTGACCCCGGCGGTTCGAGACCACCAAGGCTAAAATGACGGAAGCACCGCCAACAGGCTGGCAGTGCTTCCAGGTGTATTACGACCGCGGCGGAAGCGCCGCGGTCGCACCGCCGGGGCCGGCGGTATTCCGCCACTTTTGCCCCGGCGGTGATAATCCACCAGCCCAGGGGATTACGAGTCCCCGACCGCCAGCCTTTTTCTGGCATGGGCATTGCAGGGGCCCCCTGACAGGGTCCCATGCAGCTTTTCACTGTCTGCTATGCAACTGCACCCGTCGCACGGCCGCAACACCGCCGGCTCCATTTGGAGACAGTTTCTATGTTGCGGCCGTGATCCCCGCTGGGCCGGCGGCCGGAAACCAGGTTTCCGCCCAGCGGGATCTCATAATGGCCCGGGCGTGGGTGCGGCAGCATTGGCGGCTGCATGATGGTCAGATCTTGGCAGGCGGCATCAGCCGCCCGCCAAGGTCGTAATGACCCCCAAGGTGTTGAGAAGCAGTGGTTATCTGCACATCTCTGAATTCTGTGGTTGCCCATACTAGCATTTCTCAAATATTCGCCTTTTTTACACACTGTCTTACATTTGGAAGTTAAAAATGTAGAGAAAGACAAGGGGAAATAACACTTGTTCTTCTATTCTGTGTTCCCCCAAGTCTCCCGATAAAAATGGTACCTCACTTACATTGAAATCTGACTTGTTTTTTGCAAAGTGCTTCGCTGTGGATTTTGGCATCTAGCTCAGCCGACACCTAGGGAAACCTACCAAATCTGTGCATTTTTTTAAACTAGACACCTAGGGGAATCCAGGATGGTGTGACTTGTGGGGCTCTCACCAGGTTCTGTTACCCAGAATCCTTTGCAAACCTCACAATTTAGCAAAAAAACACCTTGTCCTCATATTTTGGTGACAGGAAGCTCTGGAATCTGAGGGGAGCCATACATTTCTTTCTACCCAGCATTTCCCAGGTCTCCCAATAACAATGGTACCTCTCTTGTGTGGGTAGGCCTAGTGCCCCTGACAGAAAATGCCCCAAAACACTACCTGGCAAAAACAACAAGTGATGGATGGAATGCTGAACATTGTCAAACATTCACCCCCAGTACAGTGATCTGGGCCTAAATCCATCGTTTTTTTGCTGCCCATGCCATTCCAGTTTGGACCCAGCCATATGCAAATCAGTCTTGACCCTGTTCCCCATGGGAACAGTCCAGCCCGAACTGCTAGGCCAGGTCTTCCCTGGACTGAAAACAAGCATCCTGGGATCGGTTTCGGGGTTTCACCCCTCATCAGCCAGGCTAGCTTGAATCCAGTGGCATGGGAAGCACGGGACCCACGTCTGGGCATACCCTTCCCACTTAGGGCGACAAAGCAAAAACAACAAGTGATGGATGGAATGCTGAACATTGTCAAACATTCACCCCCAGTACAGTGATCTGGGCCTAAATCCATAGTTTTATTGCTGCCCATGCCATTCCAGTTTGGACCCAGCCATATGCAAATCAGTCTTGACCCTGTTCCCCATGGAAACCGTCCAGCCCGAACTGCTTGGCCAGGTCTTCCCTGGACTGGAAACAAGCATCCTGGGACCGGTTTCGGGGTTTCACCCCTCATCAGCCAGGCTAGCTTGAATCCAGTGGCATGGGAAGAACGGGACCCACGTCTGGGCATACCCTTCCCACTAAGGGCGACAAAGCAAAAACAACAAGTGATGGATGGAATGCTGAACATTGTCAAACATTCACCCCCAGTACAGTGATCTGGGCCTAAATCCATCGTTTTTTTGCTGCCCATGCCATTCCAGTTTGGACCCAGCCATATGCAAATCAGTCTTGACCCTGTTCCCATTGGGAACAGTCCAGCCCGAACTGCTAGGCCAGGTCTTCCCTGGACTGGAAACAAGCATCCTGGGCCAGATGGGCCGTTCAAAAATAGGCCGACCTGCCCCCAAGGGAGACAGAAATGGCCAACAGTAATGTGACTCCGTTGGAAGTGACCCTTGCCCAAATAAAACACACACATACACACACACACACCTATCCCTGGTGCCTAAGTTGTTTCTGGCCCCCCTGCAGCCTAATAGAAATAGTCATATCTGTCCCCCAAGTGTGGCAGAAATGGCCTAAAAAAAATTGCCCCCCAGGGAAGCGACCCTTGCCTAAGGGGTCGCTCCCCATCTGTAAAAAATAAAACAAATAAAAAATCCCTGGTGCCTAGTGGTTTTTGCCACCCTTGGGGGCAGATCAGCCGAATTGAAATAGGCCAATCTGCCCCCAATGTGGGCAGAAATGGCCTAAAATAAATTCCCCCACCAGGGGAGTGACCTTTGCCTTAGGGGTCGCTCCCCATCTGTTAAAAAATAAAAAATAAAAAATCCCTGGTATCTAGTGGTTTCTGCCCCCCCCGGGGGCAGATCGGACTAATTAAAATAGACTGCTCTGCCCACAAGGGGAGCAGAAATGGCTGGAAATACATTTTTCCCCCAGGGGAGCGACCCTTGCCTAAGGGGTCGCTGTCCATGTGTGAAATTGACCTGAACCAAAAAATCCCTGGTGTCTAGTGGTTTCTGCCCCCCGGGGCAGATTGGCCTAATAAAAATAGGCCGATCTGTCCCCATGGGGGGCAGAAATGGCCTAAAAACAATTTGCCCCCCAAGTAAGCGACCCTTGCCTAAGGGCTTGCTCCCCACCTGTAAAAAATCAGGCAAAAAAGGCCTAATAAATTATTGCCCCGGGGGAGCGACCCTTGCCTAGGGGTCACTCCCCTTTATTGTTTACAGAACCAAAACAAAACTCCCTGGTGTCTAGTGGGTATTTCTGTGGCTTGCAGAAATGCTCAGACAGACATGAAAGGAAAGGAAAGGCCTTTCCTTTCCTTTCATGTCCTCTGCCGGCCCCCATCCCCTGAGTGGAAGAGAAATGCTTTCTCTTCCGATCGTGCTGAAATCTGAGCTTCCATGGCAATAGGGGTGGCTTCCGAAGAGGTCAGCGCACAATCCTGGGGAAGGTGGCGGGGGCGAAAGGGGAACGAATTCCCCTTCCATCGCTCCCCCCAGGAGCTGGTCATAGGACGTAACAGTTACGTCCTTGGGGTCTGAGCACTGCAGCCAAGGACGCAACCGTTACGTCCGTGGGGGGAAGGGGTTAACCACCAGATCCTAAAAGGCATGATTGGAGGACTCCCTGAAAAACTCAGGAGATGGGATGTCCTGCTTCCTTGCCAGCTTTTTGCCTACAGAGACGGGCCCCATTTGAACTTTTGTTTGGGCACCCTGTTAGGGAAGGGTGGGAGAAGCCTATCAAAGAGCCCAAGTAAGACATTGTGTACTCTGTGTTTGGCCTACATTCAAGAATGGCTGAGTACATGGAGAAAGCCAGCAAAAATCTTCAGGCCAGCCAGAAGCTGCAAGTGCTCTGGTATGACCAGAAAGCTGCTATGGTTGAGTTCGAACCAGTGTTGAAAGTTTGGGTGTTGGAGCTTGTTGCTCCAAGGACCCTCCAGGACAAATGATCTGGGTTCTATCCCATACTTGAAAGAAAAGGGGAGGTCACTTATCTAGTTGACCTAGGCAGTTGCAAAAACCCAAAAAGAATTATACATGTCAACCACCTAAATCCTTTCTATGACAGAACTGATCCGACAATGCTCATGGTTGCAGATGAGGGACCGGAAGATGAGAGCGAGTCTCCCCCTGAACTCCTCTCCAGAAACCTCCAAGATGGTTCTGTGGATGGAGTGGTCTTAGCAGACACCCTCACAGAACAACAGCAAACTGATTGCAGGTATACTGGTTTATTCTCGCTGACTCCTGAAAAATGAACTGGTCTACGTGGACACTGGTGATAGCCTGCCTGTCAAGAACAAGATTTATAGACAGTCACACCATGTCAGAGAGATTATTCAAGTAGAAGTTAAAAAGATGCTGGGTTTGGGTGTCAATGAATTGTCTGAGAGTCCCTGGGCTAGTCCAGTAGTTTTAGTTCTCAGACCTCACTCCAAAGGAGAGAAAAAGGGAAATTATTTTTTTTGTGGACTACAGGGGCCTCAACTATGTAGACAGACTGGGCAGACAAATATCTGAGTACCTTTGATTTAACATCTGGGTACTGGCAGATTGGTCTGACCCCAGGATTAAAAGAGAGGTCAGCATTTTGTACTTCTAGTGGGCATTATCAGTTCACTTTATGGTCTTTGGATTAAAGAATGCACCTGTCAGCTTCCAGCTTCCAGAGGTTGGTGAACCAAGTTGTTGCTGGACGGGAATCTTTTAGTGCAGCTTATCTGGATGACATAGCTGACTATAGTTCCACCTGGCAGGATCACTTGATCCACCCAGGTCCTTGAGGCTCTGCAGAAGGCAGGCCTCGCTGTCAAGGGCAGTACGTATCAGATAGGGTAGCGGAAAGTTGTTTACTTGGGCCACCCAGTTGGTGGCCTCTAACCCAACCCAACCCAACCCAAGATTCAGACCATTCTGCCTTAGGAAGCTCCTACAACCCAGACACAGGTCAGGCCATTCCTTGGCCTGTCTGGATACTATAGGAGATTTGTGAAGGATTATGGCACTATAGTTGCCCCCTTATAGAACTAACCTCTAAGAAAATGCCCCAAAAAGTTAACTGGACAGTGAGTTGTCAAAAGGCCTTGACACTCTGAAGAATGAATGCTATGTGCTCTGCTCCAACCATACAAGCACCAGACTACTCCAGGCAATTCATAGTCCAAACTGCTGCTTCTGAAATGGGATAGCAGCCGTCCTTTCCCAGAAAAATGATGATGGACACGACCAACCAGTTGCTTTTATAAGCAAGAAACTACTCCCTAGGGGAACAAAATTGGAGTGTCATAGAGAGGAAAGTCTTTGATGTGGTGTGGGCCCTGAAGAAGCTGTGACCATACCTGTTTGGTTTTCACTTCATAGTTCAGACTGACCACAGGCCTCTCATATGAGTACAACAGAAGAAGGGTAAAAACTCCAACCTACTTAGGTGGTCCATTTCCATCCAGGGAATTGACTTTCAAGTAGAACACAGGCCTGGGACTGCCCATGCGATTGCAGATGGCCTTTCCAGGTACTTCCACTTAAATGATGAAGACTAGGGAAAGGGTAGTCTCATCCTTTTTCATTTGGAGTGGGGGGTAGTGTGAGAAAAGGTTTCTTTTTGACATAGGAACCCCCCACTTTGTGCCTGATGTATGATGTAGTCTAGAAATTGTAGTGCCCAGGGCCCCTGCTAACCAGGTTTCCAATGTGGAGCTCTTTCCCTTCACTCTTTTGATGCATTAGCACAATTTGATAAACCTTTAGATACCACTATAAGTCCCTAGTAAAATGTACCTAGGTACCCAGGGCATGGGTGTTAGAAATGGGGTCTCTAGTTGGCAGAGGTATACACCTTTGTCCAAGTAGGGACCACAATCCTAGTCAGGGTAAGTCACAACACCATCCAAATTATCCTGTGCCCACCCTGTAGTACCTTGGCACTGAGCAGTCAGGCTTAACTTAGAAGGCAATCTGTAAAGTATTTGTGCAATAAGTCATACAGTAACACAGTGAAAACACCACAAAAATACACCATATAGGTTTAGAAAAATAGATAATGTTTATCTGAATAAAATAAGGTCAAAACGACAAAAATCAAATAAGCAAAGGTTGAAATATCACTTTTAAAAGGTTTAAAAGAGTCTCAATACTTAAAAATAAACAATTGTCACTTTGTTACAGTGCCTGGTATGCGTCAAAAATAATGACGCGCAGAGACCATAGAGGAGGAGATGCGTGGAAAAACAAGGTATTGGCTAGGCTTTTCCGACGCAGCATGGATGATGCAGCATTTCTTTCCATGCCGCAAGGAGTTTGCAAAATTTTTCAGTACCCAGTTTTGGTTCCTCACTGCGATGCGGGGATATTTTGATGCCCAGGGACGATGCATTGAAAATCCTTGAAGTGCTAAAAGAAGGCACAAGCCCTGCGTCAATCCGGTAGATGAAGCATCAAATTTTCTGTCGTAAAGTAGGCGCTGCGTCGAATTTCTAGTTGGGAAGTTGGGGCTGCGTCGTTCCAGTTGAGTTTGTGGTGATTTTTTGGCCACAATGTAGGCTTTGCGTCGAGTATGGCAGATGTTGCATCGATTGTCAACGCACAAGGAGTTTCATGATGAGGTGAAGTCTTTGTTGGCGCTGAGACTTCAGAAACAGAAGGCAAGCTCAATCCAAGCTCTTGGAGAGCACTTTTGAGGAAGGCTGACTCCTTTCAGCAAAGACAGAGGCCAGCAGGGCAACAGCAAGGCAGCATTCCTTTCCAGCAAAGCAATCCAGATGAGTCCTTTGGGCAGCCAGGCAGCTCCTCTGACAGCGTGTAAGTGTAGGTCCAGAAGTGTCTGATTTGGTGGGGTTAGAGACCCAGTTTATATACCCAAAAATGCCTTTGAAGTGGGGGAGACTTCAAAGACTGGTTTTGACATGCACAAGTTCGCCTTTCAGTTCTGTCTTGTCTGCCAGGGTCCCAGTGGGGGGTTATCAGTCCATTGGGTGAGGGCAGACCACTGGCCTTTGAAGTGTAAGAGAGAGCCCCTCCACCCTTCCAGCCCAGGAAGATCCATTAATTATGTAGATGACTGCAGATGTGACTGAGTGCCCTGTGTTTGTGGTTGTCTGGGTAAAATACACAAGGGAACTGTCAACCAGCACAGACCAGATGTTGATTGGAGACAGGCTGTAAGGTACAGATGCTTTTAAGTGCAGAGAAATGCTCATTTTTTAAAAGTGGCATTTCTAAAATAGTAACATTAAATCCAACCTCACCAATAAATAGGATTATCTATTATCATTCTGGCCATACTAAATATGACCTGGTTACCCCCTTTAGATCAGAAACTACCACTCAAAAAGTATCTGAGGGCAGTCCTAATGCTAGTCTATGAAAGAAGCAGGCCCCACAGTTCTGGAAAACTAATTTAGGAGTTTATCACTACCAGGACATATAAAACACAGAAGTACATCTCCTGCCTTTTACCCATATAGCACCCTGCCCTGTGGGTTACCTAGGGCCTACCTTAGGGGTGACTTATATATTGAAAAGGGGGATTTAAGGCTTGGGAAGTACTTTTAAATGCCAAGTCGAAGTGGCAGTGAAACTGCACACACAGGCCTTGCAATGGCAGGCCTGAGACATGGTTAAGGGGCTACTTATGTGGGTGGCACAATCAGTGCTGCAGGCCCACTAGTAGCATTTAATTTACAGGTCCTGGGCACACGTAGTGCACTTTACGAGGGGCTTATAGGTACATCAAATATTGGGGACAAACCAATGTTACCATCTTTAAGGGAGAGACAATATGCACTTTGGCACTGGTTAGCAGTGGTAAAGTGTGCAGAGTCAAAAAAACAGCAAAGGCAGTGACAGAAAAGTGAAGGGAGGCAGGCAAAAAGATGGGCGATGACGACCCTAAGGTTGTCAGGTCTAACAATAGAGTACTAAGGGTAGGCCCCAGAGGGCAGCAGCACTGATTGTGCCATCCTCCAGGGCCATGCATCCAGGTGCACCCAGCACTGCCCTTGCAGGCTGGCTGTCTTGTTGCGAGCCTAAAACACAAACTGAACATGTCCGTGAGAGGCAATTGGTTGAGAAGGTGGGCGAAGAGAGTTCTGGGAATTAAAGTCACTTCCTGATTCGATTGTAAATGAAATAAAAGACGCAAAAATGAAAATTTTCAAGGCTTTAAGGAGCGCTTTGAGGGAAGATGTGTACATTACCGCGAGTGTGGGGGAGCCTACACTGCCAGAGGATACTCCGGCTTATGCCGTAATGGAGGAGAGGGTTTAGCTTTTCCGGAGCACGGATCATTCAATATAATGATTCTAGAGAATTTGCAAAAGGCGTTGAATGAGCAAAAGCCACCTCCGAGGCCAGCACAGTTTGAGGCTTTAGCAATTTGGGAACTGATGGCTATACGACAACGGCAACAGAAATTTGAGAGGAGAATGAGGAAAGCAGAAAAGACATTAGCGGAGGCTAGGTGGGATAGTGAGAACAGGATGTGGAGAAGGGAAATAATAGACGAAGTTAAAATGTTTCCAGTAATAACCCAAGAAGCTGAAACACAAGGGAGAAAAGCCACATGTAAAACAGATAAAAGATCTAGCAAGGAGAAGCAGACTAAGAAGTCTTGGGTAGATGCAGACGACTCAGATGACGATGAGTTCCTTAATCAGTTGTTACATGATCAACCACCACCATATGCATAGATGACAATAGACCAAGTACAAGTGCATGTCCTGTAAATTTGACTCAGAATCAGGGAACAACAAGCACAGTACAGGTAACTACTGTAGCAACACCAGCTCCAATACAGAATAGTGTCAGTGTGCCTACTCCTCCAGAGATGCAGACACAGTTGCAGCCACCACCGGTTCAGAGACTCTATCCTGATGTCCGAATACTAGAGACAACTGCGAGCTTGATGGTGCCGGATGAGGCATATACGAGGCCAAAATTAGTGCAGATTGAGCCAACTCCACTTTTGCTGCCCCAGCCACAACAACAGATGGTTCCGAGTTACACTTCGCTCGCTGGACCACAGTTGGCCACAGCACCTATACTGAATCAGAACATGGGAGTTAATGCTCCACAGGTTGCGGGAAATAAGCAGGCACCAGTCGCCATATCCTTACCCATTACTGTTGGTCCACCAGTGCCATTGTATGCGCAGGCAAAGCCTAGCGTGTGTGGTCAGGGAGTAATGACTCAAGATATGACAAGAGGAGGGTTCGTAGGGGGCCCTCAAGGGATAACTCCAGTGGATCAGACAGCAGACAGATCTAGGTCCCTGTTAGACTTCAGCCCAATAGGGGTTCCTCCAGATGCCATGAGACACTCAGGTTTGGGACTGCTGACTCCACAGATCTCAGGTGCGAATATACCTCAGACTCCAATGGTGCAGGCTGGAAATATCTCTTTGCAAGGGTTGACAGCACAACAATTAAATGAATGGTTAGATAAGTTAAATTCACCACAGATCACTCCTGCAATAGCAGAGCAGTCAGAAAGAGAAGAGTATCTGAATTTTGTGAGGTTGGGCATGGAAGCAGCTGAGTTAGTAGAAGGAAGCATGGAAGTGAACAGGCTAGAATTATACACTGAAGCTGAATTGAGGTATTTGTGTCTGAAGATAACTAAAGAGGTGAGCAAGGTGCACCAGAGGTTGGCAAATTTGGCAGATAAGTATGGCATAGACCTATACAATGCTAAACATCTGAAGAGGAGTTACAGGTTAGATTTTGAGCCCAAGGATTTTGACCACATGAGGTCTAGTGGGATGAAGGCACACCTTAAAGAAATACTGCAGAGTGCACAAGTTTGGGGAGCTTTAGAAAAGTGGGAAGGCAGATGGGCAAAGAAGAGAGAGAAAAGGAAAGTGACTGCTCGGAGCAGCAGCAGGCAAAACGAGTGCCAGATACCGGTACAATAAACATGCTACCAATGAGAGAGATAGCTGGAGAGGTTCTAGTCCATGTACCGTGGTCTTGAGGTGACATCCTGTCAATCACAAATGACTTTCCCAGGCTGAGTGAGAAGCCAATAGAGTGGTACCAGCAGACGGACAGGTTTGTGAAGCTTGCGAAATGTCTTTGGGAGGACCTGAACACCCTGTTTGAGATTATTGTTCCTGCTGATCTGTGGCTCGAGTGCAAGAGAAGTGTTGATTGGCCAACCGCAGAACCGGCAAGGGACAGGGTCACAGGAGCACCGTCTCCTGATGTGATGAGATATTACTATAAGGTGATTGAGTTCTTGAAGCAAAAAGTGTCGCCACAAAACATTGATTGGCAAAAGATTGATCGAATGACACAGGAGGCCAAAGAGTCAATACATGCTTACTATGAGAGGTTGTTGAAAGCGTTCAAGCATAACAGTGGTACAGAGGTCATAGAGCCTAAGGATATGAATCACCTAGTATTCAGGTTTGTTGAAGGATTGAGGCCAGAGATTAGCCAGATGATTAAGAATCATTTGATCTGTTGGCAAGCAAAGTAGATTGATGAGGTGTTGCAGTATGCGAAATACTGTAGTGATGAGGTTGAGTTGAAGCAGAGAAAATTGAAGGAAAAGGTGATGGTGATGCAACTTAAGGCAGCACAAGTAGGGATGCAAGGAAATGGTATGCAACAGATGGTACAACAGCCGCAGGGAAACAGAATGTTTCAGACACAAGTGAGAGGCAGAGGTCGAGGAGGTTTTGTGAACCGTGGTCCCAACATGAATACTGTTGAGGTTCAAGATGATGTGCAGGGAATAAAGAAGATTTTACCATGTCATCCTTGCGGGGGCGTTGGACACTGGAAGCGGGAGTGTCCGATGATGGTGCAGGAGGGTGTTGTTCAACAAAGCAATGATGTCAGTACGTTTCAAAATGTTAAAGGGCCAAGAACGAGGGGTCCAAATCCGAACTTTCAGAATAACATGGTTCAGATGCAGGGTCTTCAACCCACGCAACAAGTGCAGATGCCACGTGTACAGCCAGTACAGATGCAGCAAGTACAATAGCAGATTCCCATGGTACCTAGACAGCAAATACAGTTGCCCTTAGCACCAATGGGACAGCAACAGGTGATGTTTCCTCAACAGGTCACAGGTCAAGGAATGAGTCAAAATAATGCAGTACAACAGTTCCCATTGCGTGGTGAGAATGGAATAAACGATGAATGGTCGGATGACAGCTCAGACAGCGAGGAGTGCAGGCTTGCAGCATCCCTAGAAGTAGATCAGAGGGGACCTTACGTGCAAGGGAAAGTGATGGGTCACAAGGTCTTATTTTTGGTTGGCACTGGAGCTACACGCTCTGCGGTCCGAAGTGCAGAGGTTCCGAAGTTGCCTCTTTCGGGGTGTAAAATAAAGGTAGTAGGAGTGGCAAATCAGCTCCTGACTAACCCGATTACAGATCCAGTTCAGGTTGAGATTGGCACTTTTCAGGGATTGCACAGGTTTGTAGTCTGTGATTCAAGTCCTGTATCCCTACTGGGAAGAGACTTACTGTGCAAGACGAGGTGTTCAATCACCTGTTCCAATGAGGGAATTGAGGTGCAGACAAACAGTGACGATGAAGGGGATGATGGACAGATCTCAGAGCCAGAGACGGACACCCCAGATGAGGAGTACCCCCTGATAAGCTTTTTCCCAATGTTCACAGTGACTGATCTGCCAGCAGATTTGCAGGGGACAGTCAAAGAGAAAGTGTGGGACTTGACAGGAAAGGAAGTGGGTCTGATAAAAGGAGTAGATCCAGTCAAAGTCAGTGTGAAGTCTAATGCAGTGTTTCCCTAGGTACTGCAGTACAATATGGTGCAAGTTGTCTTTATACAGGTGACGCAGATAATTGCAGACTTTGTGAAGCAAGGGATCCTGAAAGAAGTGATGAGCAGTCCATGTAATTCACCAATCATGGGACTGAGAAAGCCTTGTGGGAAAGTTTGAATTGTGCAGGACTTGAGAAAGATTAATGACATAGTGGTGAAATGTTGCCCAGTGGTGCCAAATCCAGCTGTGATTATGTTCCAGGTCCCATATGATGCAGAGTGGTTCACAGTCGTGGACTTGTCCCAAGCGTTCTTTTCTGTGCCTCTTCATGAGGACAGCCAATTTCTCTTCAGTTTCAAATTCTTGGACAAGGTTTACAGTTGGTGTTGGATCCCTCAAGGGTTTTCGGAATCACCTTCCATCTTCAATCAGATGCTGAAGAAAGATTTGGAGTCATTGGAACTGCCTTTTAATTCGACTCTAGTGCAGTACATTGACGATTTGTTAATTGCATCCAAAACAAGAGATGACTGCAAGTATGATACTATTGCCTTACTGAACCATTTGGGAAAGAATGGGCATAAAGTATCCCCAAAGAAGCTGCAGTACTGTCAGGAAGAGGTGAACTGCTTAGGTCATCTAATTGAAAAGGGTTCGAGGAAAATATCCAAGGAAAGAGTGACTGCCATATTGCAGATGAATCCCCCGACAACACGGAGAGATGTTAGGATGTTTCTGGGAATGGTGGGCTACTGTCGTCAGTGGTTCCCGAATTTCTCAGTTATCTCCAAGCCATTGGTGAGACTGACTGTTAAAGAAGTTAAAGATGGGCCAGATGTTCTAACCCTGTCAGAGACAGAAATGAAGGCATTCATTGAGTTGAGAGAGTGTATTTGTAGGGCTCCAGCTTTAGGCATGCCTGATTACACAAAGCCTTTTGTCCTGTTTTGTCATGAACGTGATGCTTGTTCTTTGTCTGTCCTGACACAGGTCCATGGAGGCGCAAACAGACTAGTTCCATATTTTTTAGCTACTTTGGACCCTGTTGCGGCAGCCTTACCGGGTTGTCTGCGTGCAGTTGCAGCAGTTGGTCGAAGCTTTACACAGTGTGAAGGCAAAGTGATGGGACACCCTTTACCAGTTATGGTCCCACATTCAGTGGAGATTTTATTGACCCGAACCAAAACTCAGCACATGACAAATGCCAGATTGACGAAATATGAAACAATTATATTGGGGTCACCATATGTGTCACTGAAAAGATGTACTGTGCTGAACCCAGCAGCTTTGCTTCCAAATGAGAATACAGACGTTGAGGATGCTAACGAAGTAGAACATGATTGTCTTGAGGTAACAGAACTGTGCACCAAACCGAGACCTGACATTGAAGATACCCAGTTGGAAGAAAATGACTACATTATCTTTGTTGATGGCTCATGTTTAAGAGACTCAGTAGGAGTACTGAGAGCGGGATACGCTGTGTGTACAATAACTGGTATCCTAGAAGCATCTTGGCTTGAAAGAGTATACTCTGTTCAAGTGGCTGAATTGGTTGCTCTTACCAGGGCATGCCATGCTGCTGACGAACTGAAGGTAACTATCTATACAGACAGCATATACGGATTTGGAATTGTTTATGACTTTGGCCAGCTATGGTCACAGAGGGGTTTCCTGGCCTCTTCTGGTTCCCCTGTGAAAAATGGTGAAGGAATTAAGGAATTGTTGCACGCGATTCAGTTACCTCATGAAATTGCCGTGGTTAAATGCAGCGCTCATTTGAAATCACAAGACTTTGGGGGTTATTACAACTTTGGAGGAGGTGTTAATCCGTCCCAAAAGTGACGGTAAAGTGACGGATATACCACCAGCCGTATTACGAGTCCATTATATCCTATGGAACTCGTAATACGGCTGGTGGTATATCCGTCACTTTTGGGACGGATTAACACCTCCTCCAAAGTTGTAATAACCCCCTTTGTGTCAATGGGAAATGGATATGCGGATCAAGTCGCAAGGTTTTGCACATTGAACTGTATATCGTTTAAGGATCAGTGGGAATTGTTGCCTGAAACAGAAAATGAGACATGTACAGGTTACGCTTTGAGGGTGGTTGGCACATTGGAAGAACTGAAATTGCTGCAGGGGTGTGCCAGCAGAGGAGAGAAACATTCACGGCTCAGGATGCAATGTGGTCAAAGACCAGATGATTTGTGGGTTTCAGAGGAGGAAAAAATGGTTTTGCCAAATAGTCTCCTGTCACAGTTTGCAAGGTTTTATCATGGGCAAGCACATATTGGGAGAGATGCCATGATCAGGTTGTTTAAAATTGACTGGTTTAACCCAAAATTCAGACAAGCTGCAGAAGTGATTTGTCACAGGTGCATCATCTGTCAGCAGATGAATGCGGGGAAAGGGACAGTGGTGAATTTTAGCCACATTGGGAGAGCAGGAGGTCCATTTAGCAGAATGCAATTGGATTTTATTGAGATGCCTGTGTGTGGAGGTTTGAGATACGTGTTGGTGATTGTGTGTATCTTTAGCCACTGGATTGAAGCTTACCCTACACGTAGAAATGACAGCCTCACAGTAGCAAAGCTGCTGCTTAGGGAATTGATACCACGTTTTGGGTTTCCGATCTCTTTAGAATCAGATAGAGGAAGTCACTTCAACAATGAGGCGGTTAAGCTATTGTGCGCAGCATTGAACATTGAACAGAAGCTGCATTGTAGTTATCGCCCTGAAGCTTCCGGATTAGTGGAGCAAGTGAATGGTACCTTGAAGTCGAGAATGGCAAAGATGTGTGCAGCTACAAATATGAAATGGCTTGATGCGTTTCCCTTAGTGCTAATGTCAATGAGAAATACACCCACCAAGAAAACAGGACTGTCTCCTCATGAAATTCTCATGGGGCGAGCTATGAGACTGCCCGCAGTACCTGCAAATGCTCTTGTGAATATCACGGATGACATGGTGTTGGACTACTGCAAGGGTCTGGCTGACGTGGTCCACTCTTTCTCTCACCAGGTGGAAGCAACCACATTGCCACCGATAAATGATCCAGGTCACAACCTGAAAGCTGGTGATTGGGTTGTCATCAAGAAACATGTGAGGAAGTTGTGTTTGGAGCCACATTGGAAGGGGCCATATCAAGTAATACTGACGACCACTACTGCTGTGAAATGTGCGGGAATTCCAAACTGGATCCATGCCATCACACCAAGAAAGTGACATGTCCAACTGATGAGGAAACTGAATTGTCTAATCCAACAGCAAAAGAAAAGGAAGTCTCAGGGCCTGAGAGTAATCAAAGGGGAACTGAGACAGAAGGAGTGCCCGTTGAGGACGGTTTGGTCACTCAAACCACGAACGAGACCCAGAAGGGTGTCAGTGAGCCTAACTGAACTGAAGGAGAAGGAGTTGAGGCGGAAGTGAGTCAGAGTGTCCAGACTCCTCCTGAGCAAATTGCAGGTCCATCAAGAGAAAACACCATAGAGCCAGAGCAAGGCAACGAGTGGCCACAAAGAAAATCAAAGGCCAGAGAGACATTGAAAGGAGACAAGTGGCCAGAATCGCAAGTGACAAAGAGAAAGGTGGTTGTGGATGATACAATAGAAGAAGAGGTCGATACAACAAGGAAAGAAGACTTGAGCGAAGGGGAGTTGCAAGGTGACCGCAAATTGAAAAGAAAGAGAATAGCGAACAGAAGGTACGCAGGTCCTGAATGGGCATATGCAACATCAGCTGAGTGGCAACCAGAAGTCCCAGGTAAGTACTATGGTACCTGAGTCTGATCAGAGGAAGAGACTGAGTTCATGTATAAATTTGAGCTAAAGAAAGCTGAGACTGATAAATTACCGGATGTGACACTGTTAACCTGAATTGACTTTTGAAACTTGATTGTGACAAGCTGCCAACCGAAATTGACAAGGATCCTGGGAGTGAATGCAAAACTGTAAATAACTGCTGCAGAAAAGAAAAAAAAAACTTTGCTTCGCTTCGCTGAAGAAATACATATATTAACGAGTTACAACCATCCTCTGTTTGTTTTTGTTTGAACTAATATTACTTCACTTTCTAATTCTTTACAGATCATGGCTGACACTAGGGATAATAGTAGGGGATATAGACTTTGTAAATGTTTGGGTATTGCTTTGGGGGTTGTACATGTGATATTCATTATAGTTCTTGGGGAAATGCGATTGGTGGATGAGAATGAGACTAACAATGCTATAATTCCTGAGACTGCCGTTGCACTAACAGCTTGGGAGAGGTTCGAGCAAGATACAAAGTATTTGCATGACGACACTAGCACGAAAGGGGAACTGTCTATTAATGTTTTCTATCGCTTGCTGATGAGTATGTTGATACTATGGATGTGAAAGCTTGTTATGGTTGTACACAAATTCCTGTTTCAGTGCAAGAGGGAGTTACCTATCATAGTTTACCTTTAACCTATGGGATAAGCTGTAGTTTGTTACTAACCCGATTCTATAACCAAGAAGAGATACAATATTTTTACTCTAACCATGATCTTGTGTTTTCTTATGTGCCTATCATGGAAGATTTGAATAGTGTAGCGAAATACTATGCAATGAAATTAGTTAAGGGGTTCTTTGAGGCAACACTAACTATTAGTACATCATATGCACACCGCAATAACCTGACATGCTTGCTTACACCTGTAGAGAAAAGTTTTCTAGATCACACAGAAGATAGAAGAAGGGCTTTGAAAGGGAAATTGGAGAAAGGCTTTGCAGCAGCGATCTTTTATTAATAGTGGGAGTTATAGTGCAGTTAGGGAACAAGGGAAGTTAGCTTTAGATGCATTACAGGTAGTTAAGCTTTGCATAACGCGACCTATGTCATATTATGACAATGTGTTTGTGGGAACGAGTGAATGTAAGCATGTGTTCTTGTTTCAGAGTAAGTGGACGTTCATGTTAAATGGACAGGTTCCAGCTATCCCTGGGATCTATTATATATGTGGACTTAATGCTTATTACCATCTTCCAAAGGGATGGTATGGAACATGTTATTTGGGGATAGTTTTCCCAAAGATATATCAGTTGGAGGATCGGAAGAAGTTTCAGAAATTGTCAGAATTACATTGTACTAGACAAAAGAGAGAGAGACTGCTGCTGGTGTAGTAGGAGGCATATTTGGAGCAATAATTCCTTCAGTGGGAGTTATCTTGAACTCCATAAAGATTCGAAAGTTGTCTACTATTGTGGATAACATGCTGACAATTTTCACAGGAGCTATACTCCTGATGGATACTGAACTTGCTGTGAAGAGGGCTATGACTCTTCAAAATAGGCTTGCTTTAGACATTCTTTTAGCAAAAAATTGCGGAGTCTGTAAGATGCTTAATGAGCGTCACTGCTGTGCCTACATACCTGACAATAGTAATGAGATTAGAAGTATGCTTACTAACCTAACAAGAGACAGTGCAGAATTGAAGGAACTAAAAGAACCTGGGGTTTGGGAGAAGGTAGGAAAGGGACTTGCTAAAGTGGGAAGCTGGTTTAGTAACATTTGGCATGGGATATTGGGAAAAATAATGCAGGGAGTATTGATGGTTTTGTCTTGTTTATTTGGGTTATGATTGTCATGCAAAATTGGTAAAAGAATTAAATTGAATTTGGCAAAATGCAACGTGAGGAGGGAAGAAAAGAAAAGGGAGAAGAAGTTCAGAGCAAAATATGAAAGGGAACAAGTGAGGGAAGAAATTGAGATGAAAGAGTTTAGAAGATGAAGAAGTCTGTGAAGGATTTGTGTGATGACAAGAGTCATCAGAGGAGGGATTGTTGGAGTGTAACTTTTATAATCAATATTAATGTGAAAAGCTTGCATAATAATGTCTAATAAAACTGCATAGAAAATGTGTTAATGTAATGTACGCGCTTGAAATGTGCCCACGGGGAGTGGCCTCCAATGTATGCGATGATTAATGACATTGACTAATGATGAATTTATAATGTACTAATGTCTGATTTTGTACTAATATTAAGGGTCATGTGTTAAGGTTTTGCTAAATTAATCACTAGGCCTTAGTTAGCAGGGGTTTGGGGCCTAGCGGCCTGGTCTCATATTAAATGTGTTTTTCTAACATGCAATGTGCTGTCTTCCTGAAGGACGTGAAGCTGTACTTTTTCAGAAGCTAGAGATATGTGTAACCGTAGTAAATTATTTCTCATGGGACCCGATTTGCTCAAGGAGACATTCTTGCTGGATGCAACAGTGTAATTCGCAACAGGTACAAGGTCACCTGTACTGGGAGAAGACAATTGAACTACTGACTGGAGCGACAAGTGTAACTTTTCTTTCCTGACATTCTACCCGTTGAAGACGTCAATTACAGGAGCCAATAAACTACATGAGAACTGTCTTAGGTGAAAATTCTAGTAAGGTGTGTGATGGATCATTGGACAGAGACAACAATGCACCAAATATTGCCCAATTGGAAATTAGAGGCTTGTTTGACAAGATTAATATAACGACGTGACACAAGGAGAAATCAGCCATTCTACGCCATTCTTCTTACTTAGCCATTACTGAGCCATTACTATAGGGACACTCTTGCTGTTACTCTGATATCCTGTCTTAAGACGTTGTTGTTCTGATACTTTAAACCATCCTCACCCTTTGCTTGGCCCGATACTTGCTTCTCCTCCTTATGAGGGAAGAATTCTTTTTGCCCAACCCTGCTGAGACTTTGCTGTTCTATCCTGGCTGATGGCGAATCGACTACTGTCCTGAGGACGAAGACTGATCCTGCATGCTGACCCACTTGGATGGGTAACTATCTGATAATGAAATTGTAATTGTCTGTTTGCCTTTTCTTTCTAGGTACGAACTGCTCTTTTGATAGAGGCCATAGTTAGATGTTTTCCAAATTAATGTTGCTAAATTGTTTTGTATGAAGCCCAACATGCTGATGCTCATTAGAGGTTAGTTAAGGAGTTCACTAAATACTGGGTGCAAATAGACAAATGACTGAATTCTTGGTTTGTTGAATAATGTGCTGCTGATTCTCTGCTAAAGTTGATTCATGTTGACGTTGTGCTTTGTTCTAATCTTCATGATCTTTGCTTTGATAAAGTCTTATTCAAGTTGTCATATTGTAACATTGTTGATGTGTTTGCTGGTATTGAAGCTAATAAATTTGCTAGTAGAATGTAACAAATAGGAAATAAACATCCTAAAGCTTACTAAAGTTCTGAGGTTATCCATGACTGAAAGGTCATGAGGGTGTTTTGATTCTTATTAATGTCATTAAATTAGTTTGATTGATTTGTTATTGTGATTATTGACTAGGTTATTGATCTATTGATTGAAATGCTGAATAGATATCTTGTCCTAAGGAGTCTCCAATCAGGGTCAAAAGGTTAATTGGCCTAAAACGAGTCCCCGTGTAGGTTAAATTATTAAAGCTGGGACGTGTTATCACAGTCATAACAAACATGCTGTGGTCGATTGTAGGTACCTAGTTTGTGGCATGCACACATATGTCTGATTTCTCTGCAGACATGTCCCACTTAAATGGCAGAGGCCTAGTCTTGTGTATTGGAGTCTACACAAAAGTCAACTTTCCTCTAATGAAAATGCATTTGTATCACATAATCATTGATAGACTTAAATGACCATCAGATGTGTTCCCACATACGGAAACATAGGTAGCACTGATATGACTACACACCCACTTAACAATGCCCAACATGTATCCATGCAGGAAGATAGATATTTGAAGTTTCATATCCCTTGAACACATTACTGTAGCAATTTTTACACATATGACACTACACATGTCTGTCCACACACACGGCACATACCAACCTTCATTGACACATGTGAGTACACCATCTCCTGCATCATAGATGCATGGCGAACCATATGCCACACATGTAGAAGAACATCATGAACCCTGAACCTAATAACACACCACAGTGTGGACACACATGCACTCACATTGCCAGAGGTAACATGAAATCAACCCAGCCATAGTCCACTGCATCTTCTGAGTACAATTTGTCAAGGGTATCACATGCATGACCATGTATTGGACATAGCCCATCATATCTATTGTGTTGTTGGTAAACATACATTTGGACAATGTGGTAGACCCACAAATATGTGTTAGATCACATATGTACACTCCTAGTACACGTGTGGTAACATGTATGTGGACAAAGTCTAACAACACATGCACATATGCAAACGGCATCAGTCATCGCATGAATCACACATGAATACAAACATAATGGTAGCATACTGATATTACAGTTAAACTATGAATGCACATCCACACACAGGCAGCCATACCATATTGACTATATACATGCATAGCCCCTGTGACATGGTATGTGAATCTGGGTGCACTGTCAGCCTTTCCAACAAAATCCACGCATTCCTGTTATGCATCAAAAATGTTGACGCAAACGGCAATATTCCACGCTTCGTTTTGCCAAAAAAATTACACCTGAACCCTGTGCGTCAATCGCAAGTCCACAGGCCTTGTCAGCCTCCATGGGAAGGCATACCACACATTTCTGCCATGCCTCAATTTTTTTTAAAGCAAATGCCATTACTCTGTACATCGCAAATCCTAAAATTATGCCTGGCCCCAGCGTGTCAATCGTAAGACTTTAGGCCTTGTCAGCCTCTATGGGAAAAAATCACATGACCGTCATGCGTCAAAAAAAACAACGCACATCAGAAAACGTGACGCACACGCCCAGGAAGTGAGGAAACAAGACGTCCTGGCTGCAGACATGGTACAGTGATTTCACTTTCACTTCACAGTCTTTTGGTCTGTGACTGTATGAGGGTGTTAGGAGCTGGTGCTGGTGGAGGAGTACTGTTTTTGGCGAGTTTTGTGCTGCATCCTGTTACTGTTGTGTGTTTTTTGTTTTTCTCCTCTTTTGTAGTGTTTTTGACCTGTATTTTTTCATTGTATTGTGGGATGTTTGTCTTGGGGTCGCATAGTTTGTTGGGATATTTGGGTTAGGTGGAGTAGTTAAATCCTATTTTTTGATGCCCTTTCATTTGCAGTTACCTTCTACTGCAAAATGTCTAGGAAAGGGAGAGCAGCAAAGATGATAGCAGATTAACTGGGAGGGTTCATCTGGCTGGTGCAGCATTATCTTCCCATGCTGGTAATTTTGGGTGGCTGAGTAATACAGGGCTACCCCACTGAGGTACAGAAGCTGTGGTGGAGCAAGGTGCTGACGCTAAGGCAGCTCTGAAGTGGCATTTTCCCAAAGCCATATTAACAAAGTGGTGCGATGCATGCATAGCCGCACTTTGTTAAGCCATACGCAACATGATGGCTGCACCAGGCATATTGTATGCCAGGAAGGCCTACCCCTGATAGGAGGGCCAAATAAATGGGGCAGGGAATTCTTTAATATATCCTTGACCGTTTTTCCAGCACTTTCAACACCTGCACAGAGCAGGCATTAAAAGGGAGTCTACCATAAGCCCCTTGCATCTAAATAAATCAACGTGATTACCCCCTGCCCTGCACCCTTGTGCGCCATATGTTATATATACGGCGCACACATGGTGGGGGAAATGGGGGTGCAAGGACAGTTGCAATGCACTACGTGCAGCACCGCTTTCCTTAAATCTGCCCCTTTCTGTCTTTGGCCTACGCCATTTAAGGGAGCTTAGCTACACATCGGGTTCAAACTACTTGCACATACCTCTTTGTGTACATTGTGTATCACATACACCCCATAATGTTTCAATTATCCGACACACATGTGCTGAGTTTGTACCACAGGCCTGCCTCATTTTACCAACAGTATGGGGCAGGCCTGCATCTGTGCCTGCACTAGCACATTACTCAGCAGCCTGGACCAACACAGACATACTTGGACCACAGTGCAAGTGTGTCTGTGTTGAGGGGAGTGTCTATGTGCAGGTTGGTATCCCTGCCTGGACATAATGGTCTACTATGGTGACACTGGCTGCCCACATAGTAGTAGCAAGACATCCGTAATGTTATTCAGTTAATGTGCAGGAAGGGACAACTACGTGAACATAAGGAAACTGCATGGCATTTTAGCTCTAGTGTGTGTGCTTTCAAATGCCTCACACATAGTAGAAACAAGAAACAAGGATGTGGCAATACATTCCTCAACACTTTGCTATGCTCATACCACCCCTGGGCATTTGTTAGTCTTTTGGGACTGATAATGAGTAAGATGTCTTCAACATCTGGGGCAGGGTCAAAAGCAATGGGTGTTACAATGGGACGGCCATTGCAACAACCATTGCATACCTCTCTGATGTAGAATACTGTGTCATGCTGCCCCATGTGGACATGGAGGTGTAACGTAACAAAACAGCTGCATTATAAATCCATGTACATATGGTGCAGTGCAATTGCACCAGAGGAGCATCAGAGAATGTGATGCTTTGGTGGTGCCTGGGCTACCATTATCTGGCCCTTTTTCTCACAGACAGATTTTTAATGTTAATGTTTTTAATGTTTGGCAGTTGTTCTGACCTACTACCAAGCTGACTTGCTTACTCAGCTTAACAAGTTGAATGTTAAACTGTTGTCCATGCACAAAAATGTCAAAAAATCACTAAGCTATGTTTTCCTATCATGTATTGCAGGTGGGCCTCCACCCTACACCAATGGAGATGTGACCCTGGTACAGCCAGTAAGTGTCACCTTGTGCTGTACATGTGTCATAACAGGGTTTTGTGTGAGAGGGTATGATGTGTGCAATGATGAAATGTATTGTGTAACCAATGAGATGATATCATCTGAGTTAGGTATGGACATAATGTCTGATGCTATGTTGAGGATGGAGAATGAGTTGATTGTTGCACAAGTGCCAAGGTGTGCTGGTATGAAATTGTGGGTTTTAGGAAAAGGAAAGCATGCCCACATATACATTGATGTCAATTAAGATATGTGTCTGAGGTGCTGTTTATCTGATTAGCTTGCCTGTTGCCAACATATTTGTCATAGCACTTTTTACAGCAATGTGTGAAACACGTAGCTTTCAGTTACTCAGGAAACGGTACAGATGATGTACATGTGTTGGGGTCTCTAGGGGGCTTATGTAGGAGACACTTGCACCACCGGTGCCTCACTACTTTTCAGATTTTAAGTGAGGCAGTGGTCATGCAAGGAGCCTTATTGTGCTGGCCAACAGTACACAATGAGACTACAACTGTGCTACAGATGGATGTGGGACATGTCTTCAGATTGTAGCAAGCTAGATGTGTGCATCTACTGCACCTATCCATAGTCAGGCACCCCAAAAGCCACCTGATCCAGCCACAACCTCAACCTTTGAGATGCGACATGGTAGCCATGATGGCAAGATTGGACAAATTAGAAAAAGCCAACGCCAGGAACTACAAATTGCTTAAGTACTGCAAAAAGAACCTTAAGAGGATGTAAACTATTTGTGGCACAGCTTCCCAGTTCCTTCCCTTCTCCCTTATACTAATGTTAACTTTTTTAGTGGGTTTTAGGTGGGTAGTTTTAGGTTAGGTAAATAGTTTAGGTTAGGTGTAGGTTAGTGTAAGTATAAGTATAGTTGGGGGGTGGCACTTAGTACATATTTTTATTCGGGGGGCTTGGATGGGGGTTATGTTGGGATTTCTATGTTCATAATAAACACATTTTTCAATCTTACAAAAAATACATATTTGTTTAGGATATAGGTTAATTTGGTACATGTGTAGACTTAGTTTATGTTGTCCTACTTGTATCTTGTCTCTTAATAGGGGTGGGGGGGCAATGTTTAGATTGTGGCACTAGATTTTAGGATAAGTTTAGTATAGGATAGATAGCTATAGGGGTACGTTGTGAATAGTTAGTTTAGGTTCATTTAGTGTTGAGTAGTGTCTAGATTAGGTTTTGATATGTTCCTAATATGTTTTAATAAATCCTGTTAATATTAGAGAAATATCTCTCCGTGTTGATTAGGTGTCCGGGTGTTCTCATGTGTGCACTGGCCAAGTAGAAGGAATGCCTTTGGGTATGCTTTCTGTTTTTATTTCCATGGATGACCTAGGAGCTGTCAGATTGGGGACAAAATGACATTAGCTACTCAAAACATTTGGCTGCAAAATGACATTAGCTACTCAAAACATTTGTTATGTACAATTCCAGCCATTCACATTGTGAATGTATACGGACTCTTTGACAAGTAAGAATTAAACTTCAACTGTAATTGCTGAGGTCTGTCAGAATAATTGGTGGAAAGTGTGGCACATATAAAATCAGCCATTTTAGGTCTGTATCCTGGCACACCTTACAGCTGCCCATCACTGATGAAATTTGCCTCTTCTGAACCACACATATTAGTTGTACTGGTGCTCTCATCTGGGAAAATTTGCAGACACTTGGTTCTGACCCATACATGCCATATGTCAACTCACATGGATATCTGTTCAATACATGTATTTAAAGCTCTGTAAGTTGGTTTTAGCCCACAACACCATCTGCCACCTTTTACATGTTAGAATCCTGGTGTGTGGCTTTGTGTCTTATAGTAAGGCACACATGTAGTTAGGGTATGTTCTCATTGACATAGCTTCATACAATGCATACATTTAGCTGAGTTGAAGGGTCACAGTAAAAATTGACGTGATACATGTGAACAAGGAGATTTATTTACAGGTGCAAGTGTATTTTCTAATGCAATACAATGTCTAGTTCACAGACCCCATGAGAGACCCTGAGCCATTTGTTTTTTGCTTTTTTTGTCCTCATTTCCCGTCACAATCTATCTCAAAGGGGGAATGCATTAGAATGCCGGGAGACCACCTTTCACTCTATACCACTCTCCAGAGAGAGTGTCCGGTCTCCAGTTAGAGCTGAGTTCATGATCGTGAGCTGCTTTGAGACCACCGAGAGAACCTTGAGAGTCAGTAAGCAGTATAATCATAGGACAATACCAGGCCTCTTAACAAATACTGAGAAAGGAGGGTGTAGGAGCACACTGCCTCATATCCATGAGCATTACCCCTTAGCATGCTGGTTTTCATAGTGAAAATATCCAGCAGTCAGTACTGTATATTTTAAGCACATTAGTTTCAAAGTTCATGAAAATATTCACCTCATTTGGTGCAACCATTGCTGTATGTCTAGACACATGTGTTTATGGATTATTCCGTCATTAGTAGAGAAAATTCTGAGATTGCTTGGACATGCTGCCATAAATTTCTCGGGTTTCAATACCACTACCGGTGTGCAGGCGCTCCCAAGATCTCCAGCTTATCGCCTCACGGGAGCCTTTTAACAGTGAAAGGAGGGGGTAGGAGCACACTGCCTCATATCCATGCGCCATTACCCCTTAGCATGCTAGTTTTCGTAGTGCAAATATTCAGCGGTCATTACTGCTTCTTTTAAGCATACTGGTTTCAAAGTTCATAAAAATATTCATCTCATTAGGTGCAGTCACTGCTGTATCTCTAGACACATGTGTTTCTGGATTATTCCGTCATCAGTAGAGAAAATTCTGGGGTTGCTTGGACATGCTGCCATTAATTTCTCGGGTTTCAATACCGCTACCAATACCAGCTACCTCTTATTCGGTTCTCTCCAACCACACTCTCAAAGTGGCCCAGAATTTCTGCGCCCTTGTCCCCCTCTTGACATCTATATTTAAATTATCGAGAAGTGCCTCTCTCCATTCCTGTATAGTCGGGGCGGGAGCGCACCCATTTTTTACAGATTTCACGTCTGGCCAACAGAATCATATAAAAGAGTAAATTTGCAGAGTCACTCTTAGTTGTCAGCTGGTTCTGATTCTGCAGAGATCCAAAAATCACTAAAGAGGGGCTTACCTGACAATCCATAGAGAAAGCTTCCTCTATTACCTCCTCCACCTCCTTCAAGAAGCAGGTAATCTGGGGGCTCCTCACAAACATATGCAGGTCATCTGCCTTAGGCAGCCCGCATTTCTCACATGCCGTTGTAGTTCCATGCCCCATCTTAGATAACTTTGCCGGAGTCCAGTAGGCCCTGTGGATTGAAAACAGATGATTCTTTCTTAAAGACACAGGCCGAACTGTATCATACAGAAGAGTGTTAAGTACTTGCCATTGATCTCTTATCCACTGTCCTGGCAAGTCATCTCCCAAGGGTGAGGGACATGTCATGAGACAAGGGTAGGAGAAATGTGCATTAGTGAGGAAGTGTCCAAATTGGCAATAGGTAGTGTAGCCGGCTGTCCGGCGATGCAGCTCCCATAACAGAATGGCGCTGTTCGTGCGGCCGGGCGAACAGCGTCTCTTCTTGCCATGACGACCGAGGGGCCGGCGTCAGTGACGCGCACCCGGATTTCCGGGGTCGGGGGACTGTAAAAAGAGAAGACGGACGGGAGGAGAGGTGGAGGGAGCCGAACGCGGACGTTTGAAGACTGATTGGAACCCCAAATAACGCGAGGAACGACCAGGAGCAGCACAGAGCGGAAACGGAGAATCCTGACGGCGTCAAGACAGCGGAAGGCCGGAGGAACCCAGAACCGAGCGAGGACACACTCAGAACCCGCCACGTCCCAGGAGGGGCGTGGCTCACCAAGGTACGGTCACTTCTGAGGGATAGACAGTTGTTCAAACGGGAAAAGGGCGGCAGGAGGGAGGAGGGTAGAGAAGGGAGGGAAGAGGTTGGAGAGGGGAACAGTGGGAACGGGCAGGGAGGTGAGGAACAAAAGAGTAACTAAAGTACAAGAACAGCACTATTGTCAGCCATAACAATACAGAGACTTTGCGCAGTAGCAAGAGTCTGAATCACCACCGAGGGTGAATACCATCACGATCTAACATTCATTCCTATCCACATACGCACCCGGGTTCTCTCTCTCTCCCTCTCTCTCTCTCTCTCCCTCACACTCTCTCTCTCTCTCTCTCTCTCCTTCTTGTACCTATCGTTTCATACGCGCCCTATAAATACCTACCCCGACTTACCTTACCTTTCATTATTTTCCGGTACATCGGGAGACGCGTCTGAAGACCTACGCCAGTCAAGCAGGGAGCTGCGAAAAGGACAAAGAGGGAATACGGACTGCGAGTGCACCAAGATACTGTGACACCTATAAGAACCTTTAAATAAATACACCTTATCACTTACCTGAGTCTCAGAGTCCTTCTATCACCGACCCACTGTAACAGGCAGGAATTGAGACAATGACAGTACATAGCAGACAAGTCAACAGTGGTTGAGTGAAGAGGGCTCACTGCCAGCTGTCACAACACTGGCATGATCTTAAGCACAGAACCAAGGAGACACTGTTGATGTTGCACAGACCGGTGTTACCAGGTGGTTTTCCGTGTGAATGTTGTTACTTCCACACCTTCATCCTCTGATATGTGTGATGCCTCCTGTGCCATGGGTGGTGCTGTTGTTGAGGTTGGGGAGGCCACACACATCAGGGGATAGAGATGTGGAGTCAAAGGTCCCGACAGCTGCCATTTGTGGGAGCACATAAGGCATCACTTCAGCAAGGAGGAACCCAGAACCGAGCGAGGACACACTCAGAACCCGCCACGTCCCAGGAGGGGCGTGGCTCACCAAGGTACGGTCACTTCTGAGGGATAGACAGTTGTTCAAACGGGAAAAGGGCGGCAGGAGGGAGGAGGGTAGAGAAGGGAGGGAAGAGGTTGGAGAGGGGAACAGTGGGAACGGGCAGGGAGGTGAGGAACAAAAGAGTAACTAAAGTACAAGAACAGCACTATTGTCAGCCATAACAATACAGAGACTTTGCGCAGTAGCAAGAGTCTGAATCACCACCGAGGGTGAATACCATCACGATCTAACATTCATTCCTATCCACATACGCACCCGGGTTCTCTCTCTCTCCCTCTCTCTCTCTCTCTCCCTCACACTCTCTCTCTCTCTCTCTCTCTCCTTCTTGTACCTATCGTTTCATACGCGCCCTATAAATACCTACCCCGACTTACCTTACCTTTCATTATTTTCCGGTACATCGGGAGACGCGTCTGAAGACCTACGCCAGTCAAGCAGGGAGCTGCGAAAAGGACAAAGAGGGAATACGGACTGCGAGTGCACCAAGATACTGTGACACCTATAAGAACCTTTAAATAAATACACCTTATCACTTACCTGAGTCTCAGAGTCCTTCTATCACCGACCCACTGTAACAGGCAGGAATTGAGACAATGACAGTACATAGCAGACAAGTCAACAGTGGTTGAGTGAAGAGGGCTCACTGCCAGCTGTCACAACACTGGCATGATCTTAAGCACAGAACCAAGGAGACACTGTTGATGTTGCACAGACCGGTGTTACCAGGTGGTTTTCCGTGTGAATGTTGTTACTTCCACACCTTCATCCTCTGATATGTGTGATGCCTCCTGTGCCATGGGTGGTGCTGTTGTTGAGGTTGGGGAGGCCACACACATCAGGGGATAGAGATGTGGAGTCAAAGGTCCCGACAGCTGCCATTTGTGGGAGCACATAAGGCATCACTTCAGCAAGGAGGAACTGCTGATTTCTCAACACCGCAGCGACATCAAGATGGTAAGCAGACATGTTTCCCTGAGGGAAGCCACTTCCTGCTGTATAGACTCCAGGGTGTTCTGAATAGCCCCCCGCCTGCTGTCTATCCTGCTCCTGCCACTTTGGGAGGACAATTGTTGAAGCCTCTGCTTCAGGACAGCAGCTCTGTCGGCCAGGAACTGCTAGAGTCCACGTAGCGGGAAGTGGGTGCCTCTGATGGCAGCTGAGTTGTCCTTATTTGGACTGAGGCACCTCTGCAGTCCCTCTAATCTGCCTGCCATGGTCTCCATTCCCACCCATACCTGCTTGTCTAGCTCCCGCTGGACTCCAACACTGTCCTCTGAAAGGTGATGTCTGGGTCCTTGGAGTCCAAGGCTGCCAGGACTGGCTGGTGCTCTGTGTTGGGAGCTGGGTAGTTCATGTGGAGACCCCACAATGCTGTATATTCCCCCTGCGACTGGAGGTGGTGTCTGGAGGGAACCTAGGACATCCATGAGAGTCTCTTCAGTGATAGTCGGCAGCTGGTCATCCATGTTATCTGTAAAATTCAGGACAGGCAGGTCAGCAGGAGGTAAGACATCATCCTCTGCAATGACATAGTGAAATGTCAGTCTTTGACTGTGGTGGCTACTGACATGGCACAGCATTTAGTTGCTACTGGAGGCTCAGTGACATAATACAGACCCCAGGTTGTAGTTGTAAAACATGTGTTGCACTGTGTGTCACACATGGGGTAATCCTTCAAGGTTTTTTGTGCTTTGATCCCACACCACCAACTTCCTTGCAGGCTCCTTGCCCATGCCACTGACACCATGGTGGAACTTCTTTCACCTTCCTATTCACCATGGTGGAAACTCCCACAGTAGTGTAATGTGTACTGTCACTCTTTTGGTGCTACAATACATAGTCGCCATTAATGATAGCACTAGTGCAGCAAAGCACAGGTAGGCCCATTTCTTACAATGCTTGTGTTATATTGTCATCTGCCTTTAGCAGGCCCCATACAAGTGCCAATTAGATGGGACAATCCAACCATTATGGATTGTCTGCCCCATTAGTTTGTCCTTCCCTACAATTGGGACATTTCCTTGCATACAACATATCTGCCACATGCATATGTTGGGCTAAGGATGCAGATTGTGGATCAATGCATGCATTTGGAGACTTTGTTGATGTGGCACAAGGGGAATGTGCAGCTTGGATCCACATGGGCAACTATTTGTATGATGGTACAGTTGCATTACGGGCTAGTGACATTGTGCCAGTTGTGCAACTTTGATGCCACTTGTGCCAGTTCTTACGCATGTAGATGTCCTATTATGCAGAACACCAACCAATCACACAACCTTGTTACATGGTGAGATTGAAGCTACTTGTGCAGCAGCAAAAACGATGGCCACAGACATGCCCCATGTTTTGTATGAGTTCACTTTTGTGCCCATTCCAAAATGGCGCATGAAGGTGTGTGCAGTTGTTGTTGGTCCACCCTGTGCAGTTTGTATTCCATAAGTTGCACACTTAGGCCCTGATTGTTACTCAAGTGGCACAGCTCAGTGCAGCAGCAATATAAGTTGCACAGCACTGCACCACTTTTGAAACGCAGGGTTACGCCATGTTTACTGGAATTCGCCCCACCCTTACATTTCCACTTGCACAGATTTGTTCTCCCTGCACCCAAGCAGGCATCCTTGCACCACAGTGAAGTGGTGCCTGCATTGAGGGGATATATAGTTTATATGCAGGGAGGTGTCCCTTCCTGCACATGAACAAGCTATTATGGCAAGGTGGCAATTCTATGTGTGCTGCAGGATGCAGCACACCTGAGAAGGGCAATGATACAAGGAAGAAGGAAATCATTTTGCCTTGTGGTGCATAGTGAGTGGCAAATGACCATGCTGTGTAGGTGTCAGAGTGAATTGGGCAACCAGAGAGTCACTACAAGTGTCGCTTGGGTGGCAATGGGGCGTTATGATTCAGGGCCTATGTGTCCCGATGCGACCCTTTAGTATGCATTGAGTGTGTCCTATGTGCCTTCCCCTTCTGCCGTTTGTGAGATTTCAGATAGTCCCCCCAGCAACCTACCCTGTATTTGTGGTAGTTCTTGGTAGTCTGCGCTGTCCTGCAATTCCAGCGACAAGCTCCTCCGGGATGACTGCTACCTCCAGCTCATCCAGGTTCTCCTGTTGTGTGGGATTTTCATTTCCAGTTTGCACTGCTGCCTTTTGGTTCCTGGCCAGTTCCTCCTTAGTTTTACACCTGCAATTGTGCCGGCACTTCTTGCAATCGGTGACAGTCCTCCTCACTTCTGCCATGCTGTTGAAGTTGTTTAATATTGCCTGCCATATGGACCCTCTCCTACCTATTAGCAATTTGGTGGTGATCAAGAGGTGGTGTTGGTGCTCTGTCACCTCTCTGACCAAGATGTTATGTTCCTCCTCACTAAACAACACTTTTGCTTCCTCTTCTCCTTCTCCTGGGACTTTTCTGGACCCTTCTGGCTGGTACTTGGCTGATTGGGATCTCCCTGGGTCTCTCCTGGCCTGCATTCTCCATCTTGTCTTCCCAAATGTTTTCTTCTTGCTCGGACATTTGTATTTTTTACGCTAACCTGTTTTGCATCAAAAAACGTGCCACAAAACGGTCAAGTGCCACTACTGCAGCATTAGCATAATTCTTTCTTACTGCTTGGTTGGTGTCATTTTTTTTGCACAGTATTTTTCAAATATGATGCACAGATGGCGCTAGGGAATGACATTACCTCTTCTTTTCATCTTCTGGAACCTCATTTTGGAGTCTCTATCTCTGCTCAAGTATCAATTGCTGTCAATAGATACCTTTGACTTGTCTCATCACTATTCATTGCACAAACATTTTTCTATTCTTCATTAAAAGTGACACAACTGATTGAGGGAACACTACAGTTAAAGGATGTCCCAGTACAATACTCTCACTTTGAGCGAGACTAACACCAACCACAGACACATTTTTTAAATTGCCTGGCAAAGCTGCAGCCACCGGATCCAAAGATGCTGAGAAATATGCTACAGGGCAATTTATGCCACCTGTACCTGTGTTAGGACAGAAAGTGCACAGCAATAACGTTCATGGCAAAACAAAGGAAATTAGTTTGTATAATCAGGCATTCCGAGAGCTCGTGCTCTGCACAGACTCTGTTTCAGCTCAATAAAAGCTTTCATACAAGCTTCATCTAAGGGCACAGGATCTTTGTGTGTCAATCTCTGCAAAGGCTTGGAAATAACAGACACTTCTCTCAAAACTCCTTTCTCAACAAAATCTGCAATTACTGGAGTAACTCCTTCAATTACATATGGTGCCATATGGTGCCATATGATACTGAGGAGTTTTCGGAAAACAAAACATTAGGTTTGACTGTGACTTTAACTGGTTTAACTCCTTTAATTAGACCAACATCTTTTCCAGTGAGATCCCACACTTGTACCTTGTATATCAGTTGGCAGATGCTGTACTGTAAATGCAGGATAAAGAGTAATCAGTGGGAATTATTCATTGACTGTATTACGGTTAACTGGTATGGATGATTCTTCATCATCATAATTATTTTTCTGAATGGCAGTTCCATAATTTGTACAAGTAATTGAACATCTTGTTTTGCACAACAAATCTCTTCCCAGCAGGCATACTGGACTTGAGTCACAGACTACAAATGTGTGCATGCCTTCAAAAGTACCAGTTTTAACAGGAATTGTTTTTTATTAATTGGATTTGTCATAAATTGATTCACTACTCCTTCAACCTACACTGTTTTTCCAGAAAGTGGCACATTAGAAACTTATGCAGATCTTACAATCTCTTCTGCTTCATTTCAAATCTTGTGACTGCAGTATTAAGCAAACTGAAGTACTTCATCAACTGGTTTTGCTGGCCACAAAATCAAATGACTCGTAAACATGTTACCAACTTTAGGTCTCAACCCTTCAACGAATCTGAACACAAAATGAATCATGTCTTAAGGTTCAATTGTCTCTGTAACACCTTAATGTTTAAATGCCTGCACTAACCTTTCATAATACACATGTATTGATTCCTTTGCTTCCTGTGCTGTCCTATCTATTGTCTGCCAATCAATAATTTTAGGGGAAATCCTTGTTTTAAAAAATGCAATCACTTTGTAATAACTTTTTATTATATCAGGCAATGGTGCACCTGTAACTAGATCTCATGGAGTCTCTCTTGTTGGCCAATCAACACTCCTTTATCATTCGACCCATAAATCGACTAAGACCACTATTTCTAACAAGGTATTGAAATCCTCCCACAGGCATTTTGCAAGTTTCACAAACCTATCTATCTTCTGGTACCATTCCACCCGTTTCTCTCTCAATCTCGGGTAATTATTTGTAACTGATAAAATATCACTCCCGCTCCAAAGGACATGAATATAATTCCCTCCTGGAATTTCTCTCATTGGTAATATCTTTACTGGACTATCAGGCTGCTGCGTGTCAGTAGAATTCAAATTTGCAGACTCTCTTTTCTTTTGATCCCTTTTCTTTACCCATCTGCCAACCCATTTATCTAATGCTCCCCATGTTTGAATACTTTGATGAATTCCTTAATGTGGATTTTCATTCCTGGTGATCTCATGTTCTCAATGTTTTTTTAATCAAGTTCTGAAATGTAACTCCTTTTCAATGGTTTAGATTTCTCAATATCTGCTTCATATTTCTCTACAAGTTCTGATAGTTTCTGATGTGCCAATCCTGTCCTGTTTGTGACATCTTTACACATGAAAAACACCAGAAGATGGAGGAACTGCAGAGCAAATCAAACATTCACCCCCAGTCACAGATCTGGGTTTAATCCATCAGCTTTTTTGCGTGCCATGCCATTCCAGTTTGGACCCAGCCATAGGCAAATCACTCCTGACCCTGTTCCCCATGGAAACTGTCCAGCCCAAACTGCCAGCATCATGGTACTGGTTTCAGGGTATCACCCTTCATCAGCCAGGCTAGCTTGAAACTGGTGGCATAACAAGCACGGGACCCACGTCTGGGCATACCCTTCCCACTTGGGGTGACAAATGCAAAAACAACAGATGATGGACGGAATGCAAAGCAAATCAAACATTCACCCCAAGTCATAGATTTGGGTTTAATCCATTGGTCTTTTTTGCGTGCTATGCCGTTCGAGTTTGGACCGAGCCATATGCAAATCAGTCGTGACCCTGTTCCCCATGGGAACAGTCCTGGCTCAACTGCCAAGTCCAGGTCTCCCCTGAACTGTAAACAAGCATCCTGGGACGGGTTTCAGTGCATCACCCTTCATCAGCCAAACTAGCTTGAGTCTGGTGGCATAACAAGCACGAGACCAAAGTCTGGGCATACCCTTCCCACTTAAGGAAACAAATGCAAAAACAGTAGATGATGGAAAAAATGCTGAGCAAATCAAACATTCACCCCATCACAAATTTGGGTTTAATCCATCCGTTTTTTTGTATGCCATGCCATTCCAGTTTGGACCCAGCCATATTCAAAGCAGTCCTGACCCTGTTCCTCATGGGAACAGTCCAGCCCAAACTGCCAGGCCAGGTCCTCCATGAACCAGAAACAAGTATCCTGGGACCGGTTTCAGGGTCTCACCCTTCATCAGTCAGCCTAGCTTCGGTCTGGCGGCATAACAAGCACAGGACCACGTCTGGGCATACCCTTCCCACTTGGGGCAACAAATGCAAAAACAACAGATGATGGATAGAATGCAGAGCAAACATTTCCCCCCAGTCACAGATCTGGGCTTCATCCATTGTTTTTTTATGCGTGCAATGCCATTCCAGTTTGGACCCAGCCCTATGCAAATCATTCTTGACCCTGTTCCCCATGGGAACAGTCCAGCCCGAACTGCCAGGCCGGGTCCTCCCTGAACCAGAAACAAGCATCCTGGGACTAGTTTCAGGGGTGATACCCTGAAGCCGGTCCTAGGATGGTTGTTTCCAGTCCAGGGAGGACCTGGCTTGGCATTTATGCAGACGTTTCTTTAGCAGAGCGCAGGAACTGCAGGTCTTCAGACAGCATCAGGCAACAGGAACATGAAAGGGAAGAGAGTTCAGAAATATTGGGCTTAAAGTAACAACTGTTAGAATCATAAGTAAAAGTTGAATAACAGAAACAAATCTAACTCAGCACATAACTAGAACAGGAACAGATACTGAATGGAACTAAAATGAATCTGAATCTTATCACCTAAAACTTTGATAAATTAAAGTCCTAAAAACTTACTAACTCGGTTTCTATTTGACAAGATTATGAGGTGGGTTAGTGCACAGTCAATAAACTTTCATCTGTGCTTCAGATGTATCTCTTTCTGAATTAGTATTACTTTCATTCTCCTCTACAGTGGACAGCGTCCGTAAAAACATTACATTTTGAAAGTGCAACATAAAACATGACATTGAGCACTGAAGCCTATTATTAATTAAAGCTTACAATTATTATCTTGAAGTAAAGTAAGAACGGAGCATAATCATTTCCACTGTGCAAGTCACACAGGATGTTGAATAAACTGTGCAAACATTTCAGTGAAGTTAGCAACATTCAAACATCGTGCTTCCAGAAAAAACTAAAATGTAGGCCTTTTCACTAATGCTAGTACATGAAGGAAATAAAACATTTTAACAATAATTTTAAACCATTAGTTCTGTAATACATTAATAATTAATCTTCTTCAACACATCTAAATATGATAAATCAGAATATATTTTCATGAGTCATTATTATTTTCACATAAACCACATTGTGGTGGACACCATGTCAGTCCCTTTTGAAAGCTGCACGTTTATTTTTCTAACACATGTTTTCAGTTATGCCTTTAAATACATGTTATTTCACATTGCGTTTTAGTAATTCATTTTAATTAATAATATTTGCTCTCTAACACCTGTCAGATTCTTGTAAACTGAGGAGTGTGTTTGCTGCTCAAGTCTGAACCTGCAAAGGCCTTGTAACTGTTGTGTCTCCACTAACACTCGTGGCAGGTACCTTGACACTCGCGATCTTGTATCTATAATAAATGCACAGACACTCATTTGGTCATCATTAGTGGCATCGGGCCGACGGGCATTCTCTTCACTCCTGCTCCGCGTCTAAGGGAGCTCGCCCGCTGGCCACACTTTATTGATTATCCTGACAATACGTGACCAATGGGTCACAAAATACAGGAGAATATAACAGGTGTTTTACAATACAACACCCCTCGCGTCCTACAATTAAATGGTAGTGCCCGCAGCTCATTCCATCATGATGGACCTTCTTCAGTCGCGCATAATGTTCTTGGATGGTTTTAGCATGGATTAGAATGTCATCACTGACTTTGATGACACCAGGGAGGTCTATTACGTTTGCGGATGGTGTTCGAAAATACCTCTGCAGCACTGGAGATGCCAAAATTCAAACTCCGGTAGCAGCAAAAAGGTGGTGAAGTATCTAGATTCTTCAGCTAGGACCAATGGGTGATAGCCGGATCATACGTCTAGCTTTGAGAACTACCTGGCCTCACCCAGCTCTCCGAAAACGTTTCTATGGTGGGAGTGAGGTGTCGCTCCCTCTTCATTGCTGCATTGGGTACCCTCATATCTACACAAATTCTGACATCTCCAGGTTGTTTTTTTTTTTTTGCTGCTATAATTGGTGAGACCCACAGACTTGGTCCTTCTACTTTCTCAATGATACCAGTGGCTTCGAGCTTCTCCAGTTCTCGTTCCACCAGAGGTCTCAGGTGGAAAGCTATCCAACAGTGTCGGAGGGCCACTGGTTGTATCGATTGGTCTATGTGGAGGGTGATTTATTTTTCTTTGAGGCAGCCTATTCCTTCAAACACCTGTGGGAAGGCTTCAACAATGTCACTGAGGGACTCGAGATATATGTCGAATGTGAAGGTTACTATGCCTAGAGCTTGCACTGTGTGGCATCCTAGGAGAGTGTGCTGACCTTTTTCAGCAACGTACATCTGTGCTTCTATTTCGCTTGACCCATGACAAATTTGAGTCTGGAACTTTCCTTTTATGGTCAGTGGTCGGACCTGCCCATATGCAAATACCTTGATACGTGCCGGTGTCAGGGGAGGTGGTGGCTGAAGTCTTTGGTATGTGGCATTTGACATGACATTGATGGACGCCCCAGTGTCCCCTACGGCAAGGACGGGACATCCCTCTACTAGTACCTTGCATTTGGGCAAGCTTCCGCTCTTCTGCCCAGCAGTGTTGACAGTGAAGACTGAGTGTACGGTTCGCATTGTCGTCCGTATCACTGCCTTGACAGTGAACCTCGAGGGCAGTGTTTACTGTGGTCTGGGTTGTTACGCCCCTCATTGATTGACCAATTCTTTCATAATAGTTAAGTTCGCCGCATCCGGCACATTTTTTTCCTCTGAATGGACAGTCTGACATGGGATGGGACGGTGCTCCGCAATGACCACACGCTCTCCCGAGTTCTCCGTTTGTTAGGCGCAGACATCACTGTGGCTACTTGTTAAACTTGACCGGGTTCTGAAGCGCTGCCCCATGTGGGAAGCCCTACCTTTCAACAAGTCTTTTGTTCTCCCCATGGTCAGGATGTCTGATAGGGACTGTCCTGATTCTTCTAGGATGCGTTCTCTTAGTTTGGCTGAGGCAAATCCTTGAATAATCTGCCCTTTGATTTCCTCGTTCTCTCTGTGAAAATCACATTTGGCTGGCTAACTCTTTGGGTCTCATATAGAATGAGTCAAATGACTCATCTGGGTGTTGTCAGGCTTGCCTGAATACGAATCTTTCTTAATCACTGTTGGCCATGAGTTCAAAGTGTGCTTAGGGCTGCTTTGAGGGTGAAGTGCATCTTCGGTTCTGCTTCGGCAATGGTTTTAGATATGCGTTGTATGTCTTTTCATCCTAGATGCAGTATCATGGCTCTCTTTTGCGCGTTTTCAATTTTCATGGCTTCAAAAAACAGCATCACCCTCTCTACCAAGTCTTTCCATCGGGATGCCTGTGCTGAAGGAACGCCTTCCACTATGAATGATTCCATGGGAGGTATGGTGTTCATTGTGCTGATGTAGGGTTTAGTACTTTAATTGGATGCCTGATGTGGTGGAATTTCCACTTTATACAAGGTTGAGTGTCTTTGATATATTATTTATTTAGTTCTTCTTTAAATATGTTGTATTATTATTTTTTCAGTCATTATTCGTGGAAAGTGCTAAAAGCAATTAGGTTGTGGGTTTTCTCAGTGATCAATGGTGCATGGAGGGAGCACTCTAAGTGCCTCTAAGTAAGAGGCTTTCCTGGGCTCTCTCTGGTGCAGGCAGGTGGCATTCCAGGTGTTGCCTCACCGGCCCTTGTGTACGGAGTGTGTCGCTGCCCGGAGGCAATCAGGACTCTTCTGTGCTGTGAGGCACATGGGGTCACACCTGTGATGCCGCTGTATCAATCGGGTGGGCTCTGATCCAATTTGCCAGCATAGAGGAGTGGACGCGACACGAGCTTCGCTAGCCACGTGTTATGGCTCACGGCTGCCGTGTCAGGCTGGCCACAACAGGTGAGACACAGCCTTGTCGCCAGTGTTGTGTCTCCACTAACACTCGCTGCAGGCCTTTAACACTCACGCTCTTGTAGCTATAATAAATACAAAGACACTCGTTTGGTCATCATTAGTGGCATTGTGCCGACGGGCATACTCTTCTCTCTTGGTCCACATCTAAGAGAGCCCGCCTGCTGGCCACGCTTATTTATTATCCTTGCAACACATGACCAATGGGTCGTGACATACAGGCAAATACAGCAGGGGTTCTACCATACAACACCCCTTGCATCCTACAATTGAATGGTAGTGCCCGGAGCTCGTTCCATCACAAGCACGACACTACAGTAACCTTAGACATGTTTTTTTCTATCAGAGGCCTGAACCTGGAAGACCTCTTTAACCTCAATGGTATAGATGATGTTTGAGGTCAGAGCTTAGAAAATCTCTCTAACCCAATAGACAGATATACTGTTGAGACATCCGAGCATGTAAAATACATGTAAAATACATACAAATTAATGGAGGCTTGTGCTGCCAGAACATGCATCTGTGCTGCATTGGTAAATTGGGGGTTAGCTTTTGCATCAGATGCTCAAGTATTTAAGAACTCTATAGCCTGCAGGTTATCTCTACAGTCATATGCCTGATTTTCGAAGGTCTGTGATACATGTGGGATTTGTTTACTATCAGATTGCTTAGGAACATAGGTATTTGTAACTTGAATGACAGCTCTGTTGTCACAGCCCTGAGTCTGCAAGATATATGGGAATGGTTCGATTTGCTTTTTGATGTCTCAGTCTTCAAGATCTGTGTATCCTGAGTGATAGTTCTGTTATCATACATCTCAGCCAGTAAGATATGTGTAACCTAAAAATAACTTTGCTCTCCAAAGTATGTGCCTATAAGCTCAGTGCCACATGATCAATACTTCTTACATGAGACCTTAGCTTGAAAACCTCTAAAACATGACAGATAATAATATTTTATGTTACAGTTTTTGCACTTTGCAAGTGCTTTAGTTACCTATTGCAATGGTACTCAAATCCCTGCTCTTGATGGGATGAAAATTGGAGTTGGCCTTTCCAAAATGTGGATCTTGGCCTCCAGGTTTCATGAGAAGTCATCAGCAAACAGCAACAAGTGTGTAGTGCAAAGTCTGAAGCCTGAGAGACCTCTAAAATATTATGGATTGCTCTGTGGACTGAACGGGTACAATCTTTGTCACCAACGAGAAATCTCTGAGACCCAAACCTTTAGGAAAGTTGGACAGTTTTCTTCATCAGTTTATAAAGATATGTCCATGTAGGGAATGCCTTGTTTCCCAAAATCTGAGCGTTGGAAATCTGTGTAACATGATGAATCCTTAGCATACACGATTTTTGCAACAGTAAGAAAAGATTTGCTTTTTGACTCCTCAGAGATCTGTATACATGAGGAATGCATCAGGTGGGTGAAGTATAATTGTATTAGACTTCACTGCCTAGAGCCCCAGTGGTAATCTGGGATATAGAAATGTTGTACATAGTAATAGTAGTAAGTTTGTACAAGCAGGAACCAACACTTCTGGTTAGGGTAATCTAGGTGCACATTTAGAGACAACCTGTCCTCACCCTCTGGTAGCTTGGAACAGAACAGGCAGTCTTATCTAAAGAGCCAATGTTTAAAGTATTTGTGCAACATACACACACAGTAACACAATATAAACGCAACAGAAAGACTCCACAAAGGTTTAAGAAACTGGAGAATACTTATTTGAGTAAAACAAGACCGAAATGGCAAACATCCATCAGTAGAAGTTGAGATAGGAATTATTGAAGAATAAACCAAAACTAGTGCTTAAACGTCAATAGCTCTGAAAGGTTACTTGAGGTTGTGTAGACCAGGGTAAATGCAAAAATCAGGATAGCCATATAGAGGGTAGACTGGCTAGGTGACTCTTGCAGAACCCGCTGAAAGAGTACCTTGGATGGAGCAAGCATCAGTGTTGAAGACTTAATGCGTCTGTTTCAATCCACGCAATCAGATAGATGCGTTGCTTACGAGCCTTGCAGCTGGTTCTGCGTTGGTGTTGAACCCTTCTCGATACAGGTGATGCATAATCGTTGAGCTGCACAGCGATGTCTTCAAATGGGCATTGCATCATCATCAAATCTCGCAATCGGGCCTCGCGTAGGCAGAGAATCGGCACTGGGTTGTTGTTGAAGGGCAATGGATTGGTTCTGAGGTGTGCAACGGCAAGGATGTATTAATTCTTGTAGAGAAACAGCTGAAATACCCACCTCTGAGACCCAAGACTGGAGTGGCACCTCAGACAAGGGGACGACTCAAGATGGCAGAGTCCAGCAGCAGCAGAGTCGCAGGCAGTCTTTGATGTCCCTGAGACTGCAGGAGAATCAGGGGCACGCCAACAAGCCATTCAGGTCACTCTTGGTCAGATGAGCAGGCAGCAGGATAGCTCATCAAGGCAGAGAGCAGTCCTTCTTGAAAAGCAGTCCAACAGCATGGCACTCCTTGTAGCACAGTAGTCCTTACTCCTGGCAGAGTTTGTTACAGGTCCAGTAGTGTAATGAGTTGGTAGGGTCAGGGACCCAGTTTGTATACCCAAGCGTGCCTTTGAAATGTTAGTGCCTTCAAAGAAGGGTCTTTGAAGTATACAAAGAACATTTCTTCCTCGCCCTGGCTCCTGACTACCAGTAGAAGGTAATCAGCTCTTTGTGTGGGGACAGGCACACCCTATGCAAGTGCAAGCATCATCTCCCCTCCACCCTTTCTGGCCAGGAAGAGCCATCAGAATGTAGATGAATGCTGAGACACACCTAACCTTCCTGTGTTTGTGGCTGTCTAGAAAGAATGCACAAAGTGCAGCAATTACCTTTCCCAGACGTGTATTGGTGACAGGCTGCAAGGCCCACAGATTAGTAAGAGCAGAGAAATGCCCACTTTCTAAAAAGTGGCATTTCTAAAATGGTAATGTTAAATCCAACTTTACCAGTAAAGACGATTTATCATTAATATTCCAATGATATGAAACATGATATAACTACTCCTTTTTTATCAGGAATTACAGCTTAAAACTATATTAAGGAATCCCTAACACTTGCCTATGAGAGGAGTAGGCCCCACAGTAGTGAAAACTGACTTTGGGAGTTTTTCACTACCAGGACATGTAAACCCCAGGAGTACATGTACTGTCTTTTACTTACATAGCTCCCTGCCCTATGAGCTAACTAGGGCCTACCTTAGGGGTGACATATATGTGATAAAAGGGGAGTTTAAGGTTGAAAATCGCTGCTCTCTTTCTTGATGGTAAGTAATGATTTTGTCTCTCACACTTGATCACTGTCTCATTTAGCTTTCTGTGTCATACCTCATTGTCACTGCCTTCAGCATTTTGCTTGTATCGACAATGGCTTTGTGTTATGGCACACCATAGTCTTTCTTCTTTCGTCCTCCCCACTGGGCTCTGGTGGGCCTTTTGAACACTCTCCTTCGCAGGGTCTTTCACTTCCGTAAGGGCCGTAAAAGGGCTGGAGCGATGCTTTGATTCCACTAGTACCAGCCTTAAACTGGTTCTGATCAAGCCGAGCACACGTGGCACACATGAGCAGCCTGCTAGGTTGTTACAACTTCTCAAAGAGAGCAGCCTGGTTCCTATGGGGCATGCATCACCTTCCTTATCATCACTTGTAGCATCCTTCCCAGTCTTGGAGCATGCAAAGAATAGGCCACACATGGAGCTCTAGATTAAACATATTTATTCTTCTGCACACAATCACTCTATGAATCAGTAATTAAGTCATAACCATTAATAACCACATCTTTACACCTCCCAGCAGGTTATGCAATCTCTCTTCCTGGTCCACCCAGAACCTGAAGGGCCCTAGCATACCTACTCTCAGTACACTACTCCCCCAGAAAGAATTGTGTATTGCTGCATTCCTATAAGCTGGGTGGAACAACCACTGGATGACAGAAGAACCAGGAACTTCCTGTGCATTTCAAAAAGCTCTTTGATTCAGTGAGAGATCATGAGAAAGGGGCTTGGACACATCTCAGGAGAGGATGATGGGGATGATAAGGGAATCATAAAGAATAGGGTTGAGGGCCCAGGATTAACCTTTGATGCACATACCACCGTGGCTGACATCCAGGTGTGAAATCTGGTCACTCCCATGAATCTTGTTTTGGTTAATCAGCTTCAGAGTCCTGCTTGCTGTGACAGACATCCTTTAAGAGGAAGAAGAAAGGGGAGAGATGCCTATTTCAAAGAAGCAGAACCCCAACATAAAACTTCAAAGGTCCAGACACCAAGGTCCTGATTTAGGTCTTGGTGGAGGGAAATGCTCTGTCATAATACGGCAGATGGGATATCCGTCATGTTTGTGACAGAATATTTCCTCCACCAAGACCTAAATTAGGCTCTACGTCACATTTTTTGTCTGGAAATAAATATAAGTAGAAGTATTTGAGACTCCAAACGTTGTCATCTGCTGATCAGCCAGCCAGGCTGTGCGAGGAGGGGAAGCGCTGCAAGATTTCTGCCTGTGATCAGGAATAGGAGCCAAGCCTGCTAACCTCCCTCCTGGGTGAGGGGACATCACCTGCCCTGGAGTATCAGTGCTTGACTGAGTGCCAAGTCTGTGTACCCATGAGGAAGAGGAGAGTGTTGTAGGAAGTGAAGTCCAGAATGGAGCCCTGGTGAGAGGACTTTCTGTGTAAGAGGTGTGAGGAATCCATCCTTGCACCAATCAGTCCATAGCCCATGTGTTGGACTTCATTGGTAACCCCATATGCAATGAGGGGCTGCTGTGAACTGAATTAGAGGAGCGCCGTGGGAAAAACCCACCAACTGCACCAATCAGAGTGTTGCCCGTGTGGCAAACTAACTGGGCCACCCTGTATGCCAGAAGGGGCCACCGCTGATTGTCTAAGGGATTGTGGTGGAGAAACCCATCTCTGCACGGATCAGGCTGCTGCTCGTATGCTAAATTAACTTGACGACCCTCTAAAGCAGGAGGGGGCCACTGTTACATGGGTTAAAGCCTGTGGTAGGAGAAACCTGTCACTGCACCAATTGGGCCATTCCCTAAGTGCCGAAGGGGCTTGGTGACCCCATACGCCAGGAGGGGCCACCGTGGACAGCCACATGAGGATAGCATGACTGAAGGGTGAAGGTTGGAGGGGTGACTATGTATGGCAGAAGGGACAACCAGAGATGCTGAAGCTGAGAGGTGCGGGTCGTTGCCTGGGACCGGGAATTGTTGTGACTAGGGTGAGAGCCCCCAGGGCATTTACCACCATTGGTGGTGCTAATCCCTAGACTCTAAAAACTGAACATACCTGCAGAGTCCAAAGAAGGAACTCCTGAGTCAATCTAGACTTTGATGCATTGGATCTTTTTTGGCTTATGGGAAGTTGGGAACTCACATTGCATTCCATTTCACCCTGTGAAAAGATTCAGCTGAGAGCCTGACAAACTGTCTCTGATGTTTGAGCATCAAGTCAGGGACCAACTGTACAATCTTGAGTACTGCTAATAGTTCAGAATCCATGGCACCAGCGGTGGGAGGTCAGGGAGTGGCTTGACAACTACTAGAGCATTGACCTCAAGGGGACTGTGTTATTGTTTTTTGAGTATCATGTACCTTTGCATATGTAGAGGTAGAATTAAAAATACTTCTTTTCATACAAAAACACGTATTTGACTGGACATTGATTTATTGTCTCGATGGCCACATGCTGAGTTACGAGTCACGTTCACTGATCAGTATTTGAGCATCCCCAGAGAGAGTCTTGACTGTTCGAGCTACGTGATCCAGCTGAGGGTCTGGTTCAGAAGGAGGCACTTGACCAAGTTGAGCGGGATCCATAGTAGGGTGGGCCCCATGACGTCAGGGGTAAAAGGTCTCAACCACCTTGGTTGGGCCCAGAAACTCCAGCGTGCCCAGTAAACCCCATGAACGGGGTTCTGACGCACATGCATACATCCCCGCAAGCACACATAAATGTCACATACTGTCCAGAGTTACACACAAATAGAATGTTGACCAAGTGTAAGTTAAGTACACAGGAGCAGACCTTTCCACAAGAGGGCATTTAGGCATCACTCACTTGATACAGGTAAAAAGGTCTGTTCATATTACTAATCACTACTAAACACAAACATATGCTGCCACCACCTCACCCGGTCACTTAAATCCTGATAAAGGCAGTAGCCCTCTAACATTATTAGGGTAGCGCTTTTTGCACCCAGCCTGGTCTAAGAAGGTTACACTACCATGAGAGAGCCCGAGCTCATGGTGGACACTCATGATTATGTTCATCCATGACTATAAATCAGTCCCAGGGATCTATAAATACAGGGAGCCAGGTTATTCAGGGAAAGGATGCACATCTGTCACTATGCATGGGACATTTCTGTCTTAAAATATGCGCCTTCAGATTAGACTACTCTGCACAGACTCCTAAACTGAAGAGGCTGGGTCATCAGATCCACAATACCGATAGAAAAGACCATCTGGATTCCCATAGCTTAACCTGGTACTGCTCTCCACCACAAAATCTAAACCTCATAGTAAAATAGACTGTCTCATCAAATTGGGATTCTCTTGCTTCATATCCATCAACCACTTTAATAGCGTATGATCTGTTTGCACTATAAACCTATTGGCAAACAAGTAAGGGCAGAACCTTCACAAGGCCCACACTTTCTCAAAGCACTCTTTCTCAATGGCTGCCCACTTATTTTCGCTAGGTAGTAACCTCCGACTAATAAAGGCCACAGGACACTCTACCTTTGTAATCCAGTTGAGCTAACACCACTTCAACTCTCTGCTCAAATGCATCTGTCTGTACATTAGGAGGCTGACTGTGGTCAGGCGCTCTCAGTACACGTGCAATGTAAAGTGTCATCTTCAGCTCCTCAAATGCCCTTTGAAACTCCCCACTCCAAATCACCTTTCTGGGCTGCTTCTTCGAGGTTAATGCAGTCAATGTGGCAAGTATACTCCCACAGATAGCCACACATTTCCAGTAATACCATATAAGTCAGAAAAAGACCCTCACCTCAGTAACACCTTCCACTTCATCACAGACTATATCTTCGCTTCCACCAGGTGAGTCTGCTCATGTCCCAGGAAGATTTGACATTGCTGCTCAAACCTGCCAACGTGGTTGCCGTGATAGTCAATAACTCCTCCTGTATCATAGCCAATACCTGTTCTAGGTGCTCTAGGAAGTCCTACGATCAACTGCTAAACACAAAGGTATTATCCAGGTTGGCCACACAGAACTCCTGCAGCCCTGCAAGAACCTGGTTCACCAGGAGCTAAAAAATGGGAGAAGCAATCTTCAACCCAAAATGCATTACCTTAAACTGATTAAATGCTCTGGAATATATGCATTAGTCTCCATGACTTTTAGTGCTAAAGTGATCTGCAAGTATCCACTGATCAAATCAAAGGTGTTCAAGTACTTTGCAGCACCGAACCAATCCAGAAACTCATCCACTCTCAGGATTTGATGGGCATTAGTCTTGATTACCTCATGGAGGGCTTTGAAGTCCACAATGAATTTCTAATTTGTGAACCCTTGCTTTGGTATTGGTAGCACAGGACTAGACTAATGACTATGAGGTGTCATAATGACTCCCAGGTCCAACATTTTGGCAACTTCCATGAACCAGGTCATACATTCTATACATTCTGCCCCTCACTGTCAGTCATGGACATAGACAGTTGTCAATCGTAGAGTTAGCAAGAAGAGGCTGGAAAACATTCCCAGCACAACTCTACACTATGTCGGGACTGCACGGATTTGTAATCTGTGTGCACGGTCCCTTTAAGGTTTTGCTGCACACTGCCTTTATGACAGCACGCCGTACCGCAGGAAGCTGCTCGTCGTAGCTCTTCCTGTTCAGGCTTACCTGTGTTCTCCATTGTCAGCATCCTTGAGATCCTGGAATCCTGCCATCATGCTCATCTACTTGCCTTCGGATCACGTCAGGCTGTTTTTACCAAATTCTCTCTCCGTGAAGCTTCTTCTGCTCTATCCATGTAAATGAAGAAAAGGGCATCAAGCTAAAACTACTTCTATTGGGCATTGCAGTGTAACGCACTATAGCGATTATGTTCATTGCTAAAACTTAGCTGATATTCCGGCCGCCACATTCCTGAAGCTTAGTGGTTGAGCCATATAATATGAAAAAGCTATTTTTATGAGTAACGTTTCTGATGACGGTTATTTGTGCTTAAGTATTATTTAAGTTCCTTACCTGCTTTTCTTTTCTCTTATCCAAAGGGTGTGTCACTAGTAACCTGAAAATTGAAAAGTAATTGTATGAGTAACATGTATATTTGAGGAAACATGCTGCTTCACTCATTTGACTGTTTGCAATATTTACCTGATGTCCTTGTAGTTCTGCATACTTATTTCAATGAACTTATAAGAAGAAAAAACATTTCCTGAGTAACACACATATTACTGAAAGAAAGCACTGCAACAAACATTTGTTGCTATTTATTAATCATTTTCTTTTTATTTGTATTCTCTGTTGTTTTAGTTGGGGAATTAGGTAATAAGACTGAGACCCTCATTATAACATCGGTGGTAAAAACTGCCTACCGCCACGGCAATGGCCACCAAAAGACCATCGCCGTGGCTACCAGCCATCTGCCATAATATGACTCCAGCCGGATTTCCACCACAAGAATGGCAGAAATGCGGCTGTGGCCATACTGGTGGATGGCGGTAAGGTGGCGCTGCTACCACCAGCAGAGCCACACCAGTAGACCGCCGCCAGCCATATAATGAAAAAAATACAGCCTAGAGGTGTTAGGTTGGCAGGCGCTAGCAGCACCCGGTCCCGTCTCCTACCGGAGGACCCGCAGGATCCAGGTAAGTGAGGTCTCCGAAAGGGGAGGGGGTGTTGTGTGTGTGTGTGGGGGGGTGAATGTATGTTTGTGCATGAATGCGAGTGTGTGTTGAGTGTTGAATGCGTGTGTGCATGTACTGACGTGTGAGTGCGTGTATGTTGTGAAATGTGAATGTGTGTCTGGGTGTATGTTTGGAAGTGTGTGCGGATGTGTCTGTGATTGGATTTATGCATGCGTGTATGTATGTGTGAATGAGTGCGAGTATGCGTATGTGTGTGTGTGAACGGTGGCGTGGATGTAGGGGTGGTTTTGGAGAGGAAGGGGGAGACCCCTATCAGTGACAGGGAAGGAATTCCCTGTCATTGACATGGCCTACCACCATGGTTTTCGTGGCGTTACGAACGCCACAAAAACCATGGCGGTAGGCGGGGTCATAATCCTGCAGGCGGCACAATGGCGGCTGCCGGACTGGAGGTGGATACCGCCGTGGCGGTCAGCGTGGTACATTGGTGGGTTGGCTTCAGCCAACCGGCCAAAGTCCTAATGTGGTGGTAAGTACCATCAGCCTGTTGGCAATACTACCGCCACATTATTGCCGACCGCTGGGGTCGTAATGACCCCCTGAATGTCTTATGAAGTACCAAAACAAAATGAATTGTGATGAATAACTATACCAAAGTCACTAAGATATCTGCAAGTTACCTTCCAGAATATTTGTCTCTAAGGTGCATCTGAAGAGTTACAGGGAGGTTATTATACAATCTTCGCTTTAGTACACCAGCATAATTGTACATGAGACTCACAATTTCCCTCCTTTTTAGACTTAGTTCTTATGCATCCTAAAACATCTGACAAATGTATTAGATACATAGAGGAGGGGACACAAGGTATTTGGGTTTCATTTGAAGCACATGCCAAAGATTTCTAACTCCTATGAATCCTATTGTTTAATTCCAACTTCACTCCAAGTTCATTTGTGATCATATCATCTATCAACTACAAATCTCAACCATACAATGATCAATGGTAACTACTTCTCAAAGGGATTACTGTATCCCAATAAGTTTCTAACTTGGCTTTTGTTCCTTAACTTTCAGTCAGGAGTTTTTTAACTGCTGTAGGCCTTCCATTTTATTGGAAGTAAATTGGATCGTATCTAGAGATATGAGAAACCCTTCAACAAATGCCAAACTCCAAAATACAAAGCCCGATTCATACTCCAAGTGAAAGAGGTTACCTGAATTTTCTGCTAGTCCAGAGACTCAGCGCCGCTCCTGAAGCTTGCTCAAATCAGGGGCTCCCTTTCAAAATGCCAACTGCTCCTCTTGGAATTTCAAAAACAACAATTGTGGCGGTTGGGACATGGATCTGATTTACACAGTGAGGAGTTTCAGGATGATGGCTGAGATTCTGATACTTCTTTTGAGATCTCTGCTTTTCTTTTGATTTTCAGAAGAGAATAGATCTGACCTTGTTTTCCTGGATCACTGGGTGCATGCAGAGCAAAGTTTACTATGCACTGTTTTTTCAAATAAAATATATTACTTGTTTATCCAAACAACAAGGGGGACTATCACCATTGATGTATTCAGTACAGCCATGTATAATGTTATCAAAGAACCTTCTGAGGACCTAAATACAATTAATTTAACCAATGTCTACTTCATCTTCACAGTACAGGCTTTGAATTATACGCTAAACATGATATGTAAATATTGTGATACCATTGTACCTTTTACACCAGCACAGGCATACCCGGGTAAACCTTATGATTGCTCTGACAAACAGATTACTTTACCAGGACATATGGCGGTTGTTACAATGAACAATGGAACCAAAGGAGTTCGATACTCCAAACCACCAGCCTTCATGTTTGTAACAGAAAGACGCATGATGAGCAACTTAGGCAACGTTTCCATAGTTTGACATATAATAGGATTTAAGTAAGCTCTGCATGCAAGCATAATTAATCGTATTGTGTTACAGATAAATATTGCCAAGGGGAATGTCTCAAAGTATGATCCATTATGTGCACCATGGACACCACAGCCATGGCCCTTGCCAAAGTTAAGCATTAGAATAGATCTAGGGTCCTTGATAGCTGGGGCCACCGGAATCGGGGACGGGGCCCTGAATTCTTTTGATGTTGAAGCCATTAGGAATAAGCTATCTTCTACAGGATATAGTACAGGAGAGGCCATAAAAGTGATTTCTCAATGGGGGCCCACACACTCACAAGATGTATGGAAAGTTCTGCGTGGGTTGTATCGCGATTGGCAATGGCATAATTTCACTTATGAACAATGAACAATTAAAAAAAAAAAAAAAACTTTCAAAACACACAAACAGTGACTAAGGGCATCCAGTGCATACTATGGCAAAGCATTGTTAATCAACAGTATGCAGACTTTAAAGCAGAATGGGGACAGCTTCAGGGTGAATATTGGAGACATCAATTGCATTTGCCTGAGGAAATATGGGTAAAGCCCATACAGTATCACTGTGAGGAAGAAATGTGTTATGCTCTTTTTGATATAGCAAGAAGTGATCTTCCTCCTGACATATGGTGCCCCTTTATATTGCTCCCCGTAGTGATAGGTAAAGAATGGTGGATACCTCACACTGACAAAAAGTGGATTGATCAAACAAATCACACTGTAGATCCCACTAGATGTTCAGATTGGTTTAAGGGGTGGGTATGTACCCACATTGGACAAGTGCTAGATCCATGTCTCCACACAATACCAGGAGAATGTGAATGGTTACCTTATCCTATTAATGGCACAGACTTATGTCAGATAGGGACAGAAAGCATATGTTATGTCACTAATCATCCCTTACTTACTAACGGATTTATACAAACCACCGGAGAGCAAGTAATGTGTATGTGCAATATTACCAGCATTATTGACATAAGCATTCACATCTTGTACCAACCGACTAAGTTCACCATAACCACATTACAGACACAAATGCGAGAGCAGTTAGAGTGGAACATCTTGCTTGTTGTTAAGCTACCCAGATTAGAGGCAATCAGGCACTATGCACAAGTTACCTTTGCTAAATTTGATATGGCAGCTAAATACACCAAGGATACAGCCAAACAGATGACCATAAACGCTAAACAGCTTATGCACACTGCTTCACGCATCCAGCAAATAACTGAGCATCATTGGTATGACATCTTCTTAGGCTGGGCACTAGGAGCTATGAAGAAGCTAAATACAGTGTTACATCCGCTAATTTGGTTATTGATTGTTTGTGTTACGCTAATGACTATACTATGTAGACTATATGTATGCTTAATACTAAGATGCAGGCGCTTAGAATAACGCTGACAAATATTCGTAGCTACCTAGCTAGCGGAATGTCAAAGTAAATGATATCTGTTTCGGATGCATCACGCTCATCTAAGGGGTGGAGTGATCAGTATAGGGAAAGGTGTGGAAGACATTGTGACGCGAAGGGTGAATTAGCTTGAGCAGTGTAGATGAGCGTGATGCCTGCTGTAACCCCTGAACAACGTGGAAAAGTTAATGATGTTATTTTCAAGCTTGTTTGTGTAGAAAACTCTGTCTCAACCTTGAGAACGAGAGTGCAGGGAGAAAATGGAATGAAATCAAAGGCTGGGGAAGGGCAGAGCAGCCAGAGACAAGTGCTGATAACATAGCTAGAAAATGCCAGAAAGAGATAGAATCCAAGCTTCGAGTTATTTAAGCACCGAAGTGCGGGTGAGGGATTTGAACCTCGCAGATGGGGTTGTGAAAGCTGCCATCTCCAGACCCAGTGCTGCCTCCCTGTTTGCTGTTGAGACCGTGATGCCTGAGAGGGGGAGAGGTCCAAGCGGGCGGTAGAGGGCTTCCCAGCACTTCGTGAACTAAGTTAAGTTCCACACAGGGATGAAAGGCCTTTGTTTCTCTGCTCTATTATTATGATTGATTATTATGCTTGCACTGTGTTATAATCTGAAGTATTCAGCTTGTTTATATTTTGCTTTCTGAACATCGCAATGTGAGCTTGCTGCAGTAATTGAAACATGCATTTTGGTATGCTGTTAATCAAAGCTAATCTGAAGTATTCAGCTCGTTTATATTTTGCTTTCTGAACATCGTAGGTTGAGCCTGCTGCAGTAATTGAAACATGCATTTTGGTGTGCAGTAAATCAAAGCTTATCTCAAGTATTCAACTCATTTATATTTTGCTTCCTGAACATCGTAGTGTGATGCATTTTGGTATACAGTTAATTAAAGCTTATATCTGTCAATGAACTCTTTACTTATATATATATATATATGTATGCATAGATGCTCTTTGTAGTGTACTCATATATAAATAGATGCTTTTCATTGCTATTCTTATTCTACTATTGTTGATGTGCTAAATGCATACATTTATCTGAAATTCTAGCAAAGCTAAATTGTATTCATAATTGGCGTGTGGTCCTTCATTGAGCGTCCTTATTGACTTATAACGAACAGGTGTCAACCAGTCACCTGGATAAGACAGACGTCCTGCACAAACCCCACTGTGTTAGGGTGAATGTGTTTCAGAGCATCTGGATTCTTCTCCCAGATGTCCATAGCCATGAGGTTGGGCGCAACAGGGCCGCCTCTGGTCCCCTCACCCACATGTAACATGTTGGCTATGATATGTACTACAAGTACAATATCCTTCATCTGACAGTATCTACTAAAGTATACCACCTGGTAGAACTTATAACAAATCACAATGTTGGAGTAGGAAAAACATTCCTGCCCTCCCTTCCCATGATTCTCCTTACTGGACACACCATTGCAATTCCCATTTTGTCTGGAGCCTCATCTGGCCCCCTGGGAATTATCCTGGCCTTTACTCTCCAGTAGTTTGGAACTAGTCTATTGAGAGTTCATCTACCCTTTTGGCTTAGAACCATGCTCAGCTAATCACTTGTCAGCCAACATTGCACACTTCTATGGATTCCTCTCTGTCAGATCTGACAGATATTGCTTAAGTGGGGTAGAGCATTTCTGGTTGAGTCACTCTGTCACAATCAACTGGTTAAGAGAAGGATATTCCTTGACCTCTGTCCCTCTCACCCACTCATTCCAGTGTTGGAATATACTATAAATCAATTTTTCAAATGGAACACCATCTGCTCTGTTGCATTCCTTGAACCTCAGAAGGTACTGAACTGGCTTTAGCCTTCTAATCAGAGCTTCCTTATTCTGCTCATAGAACATCTGCTCTGCCACAGGCATCCTTCGAATGATGGCTATCCCTTCCAAAGGCAAGCGATCTATTAAGGCAGGTGCCTTAAACACCTTATCCAAGGACTGTGCCCTACAAGCAACCTCAAAGCTCACAAACTATTCCAAGATATCCTGCCTGCCACATACATGTGTGCTCTCTGGAAATCATGGCCACTACCTTGGCTGACTGGCATATGGAGTTGTCTCTCCCAGATGCAGCTGTTCATGCTGCCATTCTGAGCTACTAATCCCTATGGCAATGTTTTCCCTCTCCAGCTCTCTTTCCCTTTCCTTTTCCTCTCCTAATTTCATTTCCCACTCTCTCAATTTCTCTTCCAGGCCTATTCGTCCTGCCTTTACTACACCCTCTGTTCTTGTTCCTGACAAGCTAGCCTTGGCTTCTCCTTCTAAAACTTCCGGGCCTTCTCCTCCTGCTACCTTTAGCTTTCTGGAGAGTCAACTTCCACTTCAGGATTTCAACTAAACTTAACTCAGCCAAGGGATTTACTAATTGAATTAGTGACAGTGGTACCCTAAAAATTAGAAGTGGTATGCATATTGGGGAAAGACTGGAAAGTGTGATAGGGGACACACTCAGCATTTGTATGAGGTAGATCTGTGTTAAGGGGATGCAGGAGCCTGACTCCACAGTGTCCTCCTCCTGGATTCCAAACATGGTTCCCTCCCTGGAATGTACCACAGCCTTCTTCCTTTCCCCCAGTCTCTCAAGCTGGTCCCTAGTGAAATCAAAAATGACTTCTCGGTCCCTGCTTCTGTGAGCTCTCGATCATCTATCCCTATCTAGATCCTACCACTGATCTATAGACATGGTGGTTAGGACTATTCCCAATCCAATTTTCACCACTATTTAAGAATGCAGACTTTGTGTAAAAAATTAAAAAAAACTGGACTTATTGTGTGACTATCATTAATTGCAAAATGTCTCTGCAGCTCTGACACCCTGAACTCCTAAACATTAAGCAGTCCACCTTTGCTGCCAATTATCAGAGCCTCTTTCAGAGGGCTGCAGGGCAAGCAAGGGTTACTGGGCCCAAGCATGGGGAATGTGACCTTTAGCTCCCACTGTTCCGTGGACCAGCCTAATATGGGTTCTAAGTAATTGGGCCATGTACTACCCCTTTCTGCACTTGACTCATTAGTAGCATAGGGAAAGCAGTCCAAGAATCGTTGAGAGGGAGGTAAGACATTCACAGCATAAAGAAATACATATGTTTGCATGATCACCCCCAAGCTCCTGGATTGATGCTGATGGTTTTTCCACTATGAAGTTGAACTGAGTCCTGCTAAACAGGCCTCAGTGCCAGTGTTCTGACCCTTATATATATATCTCTGACTGGTTCACCCACAATTGGCATGCTAACTACTTACTTATAAGTCCTTAGTATATGGTACCTATAGGATCCAGTGCCTGTAAGTTAAAGTGTCTCTCATGCACTGCATTACTTATTGTGTGACAAAGCAAAGTATGACTCTAGCCCGCCATTGCTGGCTGAAAGAGCAGTTTTTAACTGCTAATTTAACTTTGGCATTTAAAGCAATGGCAAAGCACAACTGTCCTTTCTTAATATTTGTAAGGCAACACTAAGGAAGGCCTGCTGATCTCTAAAGGCAGGGTGCATTACGTTAGGAAGTTGGACATGTGGTTCTTAACTTTACATATCCTAGCAGTAAAAACCTTGCTGTAAAAACCTCAGGTCACATGACTGGGTGTAGCTGACATTTGGGCTCTTTGTATTCACCCTAGATAGCCACACTCAATAGAGAGCTTAGGTGTGCCTGGATGGGCCATCACTGGCAGGATGGGAGGGAGGAGCTGGTTACAGCCCTAATTATAATCGAATAGGCTGTGTCCTGACTCCATACAAAGGGCTGCATACCCCCAGTAGTTAGTCTGGAGCTAGTACAGAGGAGACAGGAAACCTATGTATTTCAAAGGAACCCCGTTGAAGTTTCTCCCACTTCAAATAGACACATGGTATATAACTATTGGACTTCAGACAGCAATTCTTCAGTATACTTCTGGATCTGTGGATCCTGCCAGCTGTGCTGCTGAAAGGACTGCAACTCTGCTAGACTGCTGCTCTGAAGGACTGCTTTCTTGCTGTGCTGACCTGCTGCCCTCTTGCCTGAATGAGAAGGTCCGTACCTCCATCTGTCAAACTCAGGACCCCAGATTGACTCCAAGGGCTAGTTGGTTAGCCTCCTGACTAGAGCCTCAGTGATAGAAGGATCCAAAAACCTTGAACACAGCACCTGGACTCTGTTACCTGTAAGTCCTAGAATGCCAAGTTGCTCCACCTCCGTCCTGGATCTTTGGAAGTGGGTCTGAAGGTGCTCTGCCAGCCCATATTTTTATTCAGTCGAGCAGACGCATCTCCTCTGCTGCGTGGCACAGGCTTGAGAAGAAAAGATGCATCACCTCTGCTATGTTGACCTTCTCGACACAAGGACTTCGGATCGCAACCTGCACCCCCACCAGAACCACTACTTCATGACGCATCTCTGACACACTCCTTCACTTCGCAAGCCTCTCAGAAAAGGGATCTTTAACAATGATGCAGGGTGTTGCATCTCAGCCCTGCAGCTCCTCACCTGCACAACTCATCCTCAACACCAGAGTTGGAATCACAAGCCCTCACCGATGGGTTCCATTACGATGATACAGGACCTTGTGCCTCCACCTCACAGCTCCTCAGAACCGACGCATCACCTCAGCTGTGCAACACCTACTCAACATAGAATTCAGCAATTCAGTATTGAAGGTACTCTGTTCAGCGGGCCTAACTGGGCTTCTTCTGCCCCCTCAACCAGTAACCCAATGTCTTACACTCTGTGAGAAATTGGGTGGTTGCTTGACTGGGGTATGAGCCCTGGTCAAGCAACAGCCACAATTCCTTGCAGGGTGAACCACAAAAAAAGCCACTTATTAAACCTGTGCTTAACCCTGGTTAGATTGACACCAAAAAGTAGTTAGGCCAAACTTAGACAAAATGTGTTAAGTATTTATGCAGTACACAAACAGGGGGAGCAGAAAGACTGTTGCCCTCTTTCTGGAGGGTGGGGGCATTGTGATGCTCTTGCTGGGCAGCCCCCAATTTTATAATTAAAAAAAAAGTAATCCCTGGTGCCCCAAGGGGGTAGATGGGAATAATTGCAACTATCTGCCCCTCAGGGAGGCATAAAGACTGTGGGCCATATTTATACTTTTCGACGCACAACTGCACCAACGCAGTTGTGCGTCAAAAAATGTAACGCCGGCTAACGCCATTCTGAAGCGCCATGCGGGCGCCGTATTTATTCAATGACGTTAGCCGGCGTAGGGGAAAATGGAGCTTGGGCGTCAAAAAATGGGGCAAGTCAGGCTGAGGCAAAATTATCGCCTCAACCCGATTTGCGCAAATTTTTTTTTACGCCCAGACGCCATTAACATGACTCCTGTCTTAGCAAAGACAGGAGTCATGCCCCCTTGCCCAATGGCCATGCCCAGGGGACTTTTGTACCCTGGGCATGGTCATTGGGCATAGTGGCATGTAGGGGGACCCAAATCAGGCCCCCCTATGCCACAAAAAAAAAATAATAATAATACTTACCAGCACTTACCTTAATGTCCCAGGGGTGGGTCCCTCCATCCTTGGGCATCCTCCTGGGGTGGGCAAGGGTGGCAGGGGGTGTCCCTGGGGGCATGGGAGGGTACCTGTGGGCTCCTTCCGAGCCCACTGGTCCCTTAACGCCTGCCCTGAGCAGGCGTTAAAAAATGACGCTAACGCGGGTAGACGTCATTTTTTTGACCGCCCATTCCCGTGCGTCTTTTTTGCACGGGAGTGTAAATACGGCGCACATGCCTCGGAGTCATTTTTTACACGGGAACGCCTACCTTGCATATCATTAACGCAAGGTAGGTGTCCACGCTAAAAAATGACGCAAACTCCATGAACTTTGGCGCTAGACGCGTCTAACGCCAGAGTATAAATATGGAGTTCGGTTTGCGTCGAATTTGCGTAAAAAAAAACGACGCAAATCCGGCGCAAACAGAGTATAAATATGGCCCTGTGTGTCTCCATTTTATGGGTGTGAGTGCATGGACATGCCATGCTAGGCAAGCCCTACTCCTACAATTAAAAAAGTAATCCCTGGTATTTAGTGGGCTTTTTGTACCTGAGGGGACAGATGGGAGTAAATGTCCCCATCTGATCGACCCCAAAGTCCCCATCTGCCCCCAGGATGGTTTAGGAAAAGTGTTCTACTTTTTTCAGGGGTGGGGATATGGTCTCAGTGGGCTTTCCACCCCCCCCCCCCCCGGGAGGAAGGGCATGGAGTGTGGGTGGAAGCAGAACAACTGTTCCTTTTTTGGGGGTGGGGATGCCAAGCCCATACTGGGCAGCCCCAACTCCTACAAATCCCATCCCATGAGTGGGAGAACAAGTCCATGCCCAAGGGGCTGCTACCCCTCCCTGGAGTCTAGTGGCTGGATTCCAGCTTGAGGATCACCCTCCTGAGACAATCCCCAAGCAGGGATCCACTAAGGAAAGGTATCATTGCAAAGGGTAGATTTTCCCTTTTCTAATAATACCTTCCCGTCTGAATTGGTTCTCAGTGGGATGAGATAGCCCCCAGAGCACAATGCAGTGAAATTGAAAAAAGACAATCAGCTCATTTCACATTAGTTTTTATTGAAATGACATCAGTGCGCCATGCCCACCAATCGTCAATTCAATGAAAATTCTGAAATAGCCTTTGGAGCTGGGGAAGCTCTTCCCCAGCTCCCAAGACTATTTTCAGTTTGAGGTACTCCTTCTGGTGCCTGCTGCAGAGGGATTTCCTCCCTCGTGTGTGGGCACAGCTGAGAGCCATCTTCTGCACACGAGCACTGGTGCAGAGGATGGCTTGAGCCACCCAGCTGGAGTTAAGGCTAAACTTAGACTTTGTTGCATGGGGACTAGCATGGGGCACATCTGGAAGTCTCCTCCATAATCGAATAAGGAATAACCAACCCTTCTAGAAGGTAGAGACTAGAAGATGCCCCCCAAGATGATACTAGCACACCAAATTTAAGAGATTGTTGGGATTATTTAGTGAGCTGTTTCAATGCTTTGTGTGTTTACATTAACATAGTCTTTTTTCATAAAAGGAAGTATTTGACTGGACCATCAACTTATTGCAATTACTGTTTGTACTTTGAGTCTTGTGTCTGTGTGAGAGGAAAGTGGATTATTGTGAAACCTTACTGTGTAAGAAACTCACTACCCAGACTGGGTATAGTCAGATTCATTTTGAAAAACCTCAGCTCAACCCTGGTGAGCTGAGGCTCTGAGCTGCTTGGCTTTATGAAGGGGACAAGGGTCAAGCATTAGGAAGTACCAAAACAGTTATCCAATACCAATTTATAAAAGTAGGTTGTATTTTTATCCTTAACCGCTACGGTGCCTTGGACGAGGTGATCTCGTCCAAGGCACCGGTTTCCAGGTGCCTTGGACGAGATCACCTCGTCCTGCACCCCGGAACCGTGCCCCCCACCCACGCCCCCCGGTCGTGGATGGAAGGGGAATCCCTTCCCCTTCCACCCGACCCCCCCACCCTCCCCTGTGATGTCAGCGCGCATCGCGCATAGGGCATCGCGCGCTGATTGTCACAGAGGCCTCCTCCTTCACGCTGAAAGCTCAGCTTCCAGCACGCTCGGAAGAGAAATGCAAAGCATTTCTCTTCCGATCACGTGGAGGAGGCCCGGAGAGGCTTCAAAGGGAAGGAAATGTATTTACTTCCCTTTGAAGTCTCTCTCAGCGTTTCAAAAGCCGGATTGGAAAGCAATCCGGCTTTTGAAAAGCCCACTAGACACCAGGGATTTTATATTTATTTGGAAACTGGCATATGGGAGCGACCCCTTGGGCAAGGGTCGCTCCCAGGGGGGGCATTTATTTTTTTAAGGCCTTTTCTACCCCCCTGGGGACAGATCGGCCTGTTATTAGGCCGATCTGTCTCCAGTGGGGGCAGAAACCTCTAGGCACCAGGGATCTTTTTTTTTTTTTTTTCTTTTAGAGGTGGGGAGCGACCCCTTAGGCAAGGGTCGCTCCCCTAGGGGGCAAATTACATTTAGGCCATTTCTGCCTCCCTTGGGGGCAGATTGGCCTATTTTTATGAGGCCGATCAGCCCCCAAGGGGGACAGAAACCACTAGACACCAGGGAGTTTTGTTTTTCTTCGTGAATTTCAATCAAGGGGAGCGACCCCTTAGGCAAGGGTCGTTCCCCTGGGGGGCAAATTTATTTTAGGCCATTTCTGCCCCCCTGGGGGGTAGATCAGCCTATTTTAATTAGGCCGATCTGCCCCCAAGAGAAACCACTAGGCACCGGGGATTTTATTTTTGTTGTTGTTTTACAGATGGTGAGCGACCCCTTAGGCAAGGGTCGCTCCCCTGGAGGGGCAAATTGTATTTAGGCCATTTCTGCCGCCTTTGGGGGCAGATCGGCCGATTTTAGGTCAATCTGCCCCCAAAGGAGGCAGAAACCACTAGGCACCGGGGATTTTTTTTTTGCGCCAATGTCACGCAAGGGGAGCGACCCCGTACGCAAGGGTCGTTCCCGGCGGGGTTGGGGGGCAAATTTATTTTAGGCCATTTCTGCTCCCCCTGGGGGCAGATCAGCCTATTGTTATTAGGCCGATATGACCCCAGGGTGGGCAGAAACCTCTAGGCACCAGGGCTAATTTTTTTTGTGTGTTTTTTTTTTTGTTTGTTTGATTTTTTAGAGATGGGGAGCGACCCATTAGGCAAGGGTCGCTCCCCTGGGGGGTAAATTGTATTTAGACCATTTCTGCCCCCCTTGGGGGCAGATCGGCCGATTTTAGGTCCATCTGCCCCCAAACCACTAGGCACCGGGTATTTTTTTTTTTTTTGCGCCAATGTCACGCAAGGGGAGCGACCGCGTAGGCAACGGTCGCTCCCGGGGGGTGTTGGGGGGTGGGGGGCTAAATTTATTTTAGGCCATTTCTGCCCCCCTGGGGGCAGATCGGCCTATTGTTATTAGGCCGATCTGCTCCCAGGGGGGGGCAGAAACCTCTAGGTGCCAGGGCTAATTTTATTTTTGTGGTTTCTTTTTGTTTGTTTGTTTTTTTAGAGACGGGGAGTGACCCATTAGGCAGGGGTCGCTCCCCTGGGGGGCACATTGTATTTAGACAATTTCTGCCCCCCTTGGGGGCAAATCGGCCGATTTTAGGTCAATCTGCCCCCAAGGGGGGCAGAAACAACTAGGCACCTGGGATCTTTTTTTTTGCGCCAATGTCACACAGGGGGAGTGACCCCGTAGGCAAGGGTCACTCCCCAGAGGGGTTGGGGGATATATTTATTTTAGGCCATTTCTGCTCCCCCTGGGGCCGGCTGAGCTCGAGGCCAAAATCCACAGGTAGGCAATTTGTAAAAAACACCTCTGTTTTCTGTGAAAAAATGTGATGTGTCCACGTTGTGTTTTGGGCCATTTCCTTTTGTGGGCGCTAGGCCTACCCACACAAATGAGGTATCATTTTTATCTGGAGACTTGGGGGAACGCTGAGTGGAAGGAAATTTGTGGCTCCTCTCAGATTCCACAACTTTCTGTCACCGAAATGTGAGGAAAATGTGTTTTTTTAGCCAGATTTTGAGGTGTGCAAATGATTCTGGGTAACAGAAACTGGTCAGAGCCCCACAAGTCACCCCATCTTGGATTCCCCTAGGTCTCTAGTTTTCAAAAATGCACAGGTTTGGTAGGTTTCCCTAGGTGCCGGCTGAGCTAGAGGCCAGAATCTACAGGTAGGCACTTTGCAAAAAACACATCTGTTTTCTGTCAAAAAATGGGATGTGTCCATGTTGTGTTTTGGGGCATTTCCTGTCGCGGGCGCTAGGCCTACCCACAAAAGTGAGGTATCATTTTTATTGGGAGACTTGGGGGAACGCTGGGTGGAATTAAATTTGTGGCTTCTCCCAGATTCAGAACTTTTTGTCACCGAAATGTGAGGAAAACTTGTTTTTTTAGCCAAATGATGAGGTTTGCAAAGGATTCTGGGTAACAGAACCTGGTCAGAGCCCCACAAGTCACCCCATCTTGGATTCCCCTAGGTCTCTAGTTTTCAAAAATGCACAGGTTTGGTAGGTTTCCCTAGGTGCTGGCTGAGCTAGAGGCCAAAATCTACAGGTAGGCACTTTGCAAAAAACACCTCTGTTTTCTGTCAAAAAATGGGATGTGTCCACGTTGTGTTTTGGGGCATTTCCTGTTGCGGGCGCTAGGCCTACCCACACAAGTGAGGTATCATTTTTATCGGGAGACTTGGGGTAACGCTGCGTGGAAGGAAATTTGTGGCTCCTCCCAGATTCGGAACTTTCTGTCACCGAAATGTGAGGAAAACGTGTTTTTTTAGCCAAATGTTGAGGTTTGCAAAGGAATCTGGATAACAGAACCTGGTTAGAGCCCCACAAGTCACCCCATCTTGGATTCCCCTAGGTCTCTAGTTTTCAAAAATGCACAGGTTTGGTAGGTTTCCCTAGGTGCCGGCTGCGCTAGAGGCCAAAATCTACAGGTAGGCACTTTGCAAAAAACACCTCTGTTTTCTGTCAAAAAATGGGATGTGTCCACGTTCTGTTTTGGGTCATTTCCTGTTGCGGGCGCTAGGCCTACTCACACAAGTGAGGTATCATTTTTATCGGGAGACTTGGAGGAACGCTGGGTAGAAGGAAATTTGTGGCTCCTCTCAGATTCCAGAACTTTCTGTCACCGAAATGTGAGGAAAACGTGTTTTTTTTGCCAAATGATGAGGTTTGCAAAGGATTCTGGGTAACAGAACCTGGTCAGAGCCCCACTAGTCACCCCATCGTGGATTCCCCTAGGTCTCTAGTTTTAAAAAATGCACAGGTTTGGTAGGTTTCCCTAGGTGCCGGCTGAGCTAGAGGCCAAAATCTACAGGTAGGCACTTTGCAAAAAACACATCTGTTTTCTGTCAAAAAATGGGATGTGTCCATGTTGTGTTTTGGGGCATTTCCTGTCGCGGGCGCTAGGCCTACCCACAAAAGTGAGGTATCATTTTTATTGGGAGACTTGGGGGAACGCAGGGTGGAATTAAATTTGTGGCTTCTCCCAGATTCAGAACTTTTTGTCACCGAAATGTGAGGAAAACTTGTTTTTTTAGCCAAATGATGAGGTTTGCAAAGGATTCTGGGTAACAGAACCTGGTCAGAGCCCCACAAGTCACCCCATCTTGGATTCCCCTAGGTCTCTAGTTTTCAAAAATGCACAGGTTTGGTAGGTTTCCCTAGGTGCTGGCTGCGCTAGAGGCCAAAATCTACAGGTAGGCACTTTGCAAAAAACACCTCTGTTTTCTGTCAAAAAATGGGATGTGTCCACGTTCTGTTTTGGGTCATTTCCTGTTGCGGGCGCTAGGCCTACCCACACAAGTGAGGTATCATTTTTATCGGGAGACTTGGAGGAACGCTGGGTAGAAGGAAATTTGTGGCTCCTCTCAGATTCCAGAACTTTCTGTCACCGAAATGTGAGGAAAACGTGTTTTTTTTGCCAAATGATGAGGTTTGCAAAGGATTCTGGGTAACAGAACCTGGTCAGAGCCCCACAAGTCACCCCATCGTGGATTCCCCTAGGTCTCTAGTTTTAAAAAATGCACAGGTTTGGTAGGTTTCCCTAGGTGCCGGCTGAGCTAGAGACCAAAATCTACAGGTACGCACTTTGCAAAAAACACCTCAGTTTTCTGTCAAAAAATCAGATGTGTCCATGTTGTGTTTTGGGGCATTTCCTGTTGTGGGCGCTATGCCTACCCACACAAGTGAGGTATCATTTTAATCGGGAGACTTGGGGGAACATAGATTAGCAAAACAAGTGTTATTGCCCCTTGTCTTGCTCTACATTTTTTTCCTTCCAAATATAAGAGAGTGTGTAAAAAAGACGTCTATTTGAGAAATGCCCTGTAATTCACATGCTAGTATGGGCACCCCGGAATTCAGAGATGTGCAAATAACCACTGCTCCTCAACACCTTATCTTGTGCCCATTTTGGAAATACAAAGGTTTTCTTGATAGCTATTTTTCACTCTTTATATTTCAGCAAATGAATTGCTGTGTACCCGGTATAGAACCTCTGACCTGATTTTGGTCAGGAGATCGCTCCCCCACGTCCGCAGCACCACCAAGCTGTCCCCTTGTCCTTGACCCGGCACACGCAGCCGATCGCGTGTTCGAGGCCCTCCACCACCCGCAGGCATCCGCCTGCGCCTCATCCCTGGTGTCTAGTGGGCTCTGCTAAGCGTCGCTAGACTTGTGCTTTTGTGACTTTTTAACTTTGTGACTCATTTTCTGTGCTTTGAATTATTGTGCCACTATTGTGACTTGTTTTCTGTGCTTTTGTGCCTTTTTAACTTTGTGACTCATTTTCTGTGCCTTGAATTACTGTGCCGTCCTTTTTCAGTTTCATTCTGTGTCTTTTCTGCTGCTTTTGCCCTTTGTGCACTCCCCTTGCCGGCTCTCTCTGAGCCGTTTTCCCCGCTGCTGCCCCGCCCCCCTCGCGCCCCCATTCGCCGCTCCCTCCCGCCTCCCAGCTGCTCCTCCCTCCCCCCTCCCTTCTTAATGGCCGTCGCTGTGCATCGAGGGTGAGCGACCTCTGACCTGATTTTGGTCAGGAGATCGCTCCCCCACGTCCGCAGCACCACCAAGCTGTCCCCTTGTACTTGACCCCGCAGACGCAGCGGATCGTGTGTTCAAGGCCCTCCACCACCCACGGGCATCCGCCTGCGCCTCATCCTTGGTGTCTAGTGGGCTCTGGTAAGCGTCACTAGACTTGTGCTTTTGTGCCTTTTTAATTTTGTGACTCGTTTTCTGTACCTTGAATTATTGTGCCGCTATTGTGACTCGTTTTCTGTGCTTTTGTGCCTTTTTAACTTTGTGACTCGTTTTCTGTGCCTTGAATTACTGTGCCATTCCTTTTTCAGTTTCATTCTGTGCCTTTTCTGTAGCTTTTGCGCTCCCCTTGCCGGCTCTCTCTGAGCCACTTTCCCCGCCGCTGCATCCCTGCGGCCCCGCCCTCCTCACGCCCCCATTCGCCGCTCCCTCCCGCCTCCCAGACGCCTCTATACGGCCGACCAACTCAACGCCCTCAATCCCGGCCACATCACAGCATTCTTCCAGTCCTCACCAAGGAACATGAATGGACCCTTCTCATGCCGCACCTGCAGATTCACCTGCGACAGAACAACGAAACCAACAAAGACCGGAACAAACCACCTCCACTGCATACTCCTCAACACCCGCTCCGCACGCAAGCACGCCATCGAGCTCTGGGACCTTCTCGACTCCACCGCCCCAGACGTAGCCTTCCTAACCGAAACCTGGTGGAACAACTCCTCGGCACTCAACATCGCAATAGCCATCCCAGACGGCTACAAGATCATCCGCAGAGACCACACCAACGTAATCGGAGGAGGAATAGCCATCGCCCACAAATCCACCCTCAAGGTCGACATCCACACTGACGACTCCCTCAAAACCGCCGAACACCTACACTTCCGCATCCACACCGACCCCAACACCACTCTCAGAGGAACGCTCATCTACAGACCCCCTGGACCACGAGCACCCTTCAGCGAATCCCTCGCCAACCTCACCAGCACCCACGCACTCACCTCAACGGATTACATCCTCCTCAGGGACCTAAACTTCCACCTGGAGAACAACAACAACACAAACTCCACCACCCTGATCGACAACCTCACCAACCACGGCCTGAGACAACTCGTCAACACACCAACCCACATCGCTGGCCACACGCTTGACCCCGCCGTACTCCACTGGACCGACCACCACTGCATCCATTTCACTTACAAGAAACATACTGAGCACCATCGCACCCAACAGCCACCCCGCCGATGCTGGAGCAAAGTTACAGAAGACCAGCTTACCAACACCCTCGCCCAGAACCCACTCCCCAACCCCACCGACCAAGACAACGCCGCCCACAACCTCACTCGGTGGATCAACGATTGCGCCAACACCCTCGCACCACTCAAGAAACCCACCAACAACCAAACCAGAAAAAAAGCCACCTGGTTCACCGACGAGCTCCTAAACTCCAAACGCGACTGCCGGAAGCTCCACCACCCTGATCGACAACCTCACCAACCACGGCCTGAGACAACTCGTCTACACACCAACCCACATCGCTGGCCACACGCTTGACCCCGCCGTACTCCACTGGACCGACCACCACTGCATCCATTTCACTTACATGAAACATACTGAGCACCATCGCACCCAACAGCCACCCCGCTGATGCTGGAGCAAAGTTACAGAAGACCAGCTTACCAACACCCTCGCCCAGAACCCACTCCCCAACCCCACCGACCAAGACAACGCCGCCCACAACCTCACTCGGTGGATCAACGATTGCGCCAACACCCTCGCACCACTCAAGAAACCCACCAACAACCAAACCAGAAAAAAAGCCACCTGGTTCACCGACGAGCTCCTAAACTCCAAACGCGACTGCCGGAAGCTAAAAAAAGAATGGCTCCTCAAACGCACACCGACAGCCTCCCAGCCCACAAGGACACCACCCGCAATCACCACCAACTCATCAGACAAGCCAAACGTTCCCACTTCAAAGACCGCCTGGACAACAACGCACACAACAGTAAAGACCTCTTCAGCATCGTGAAAGAACTCTCCAACCCCAGCGCCAACATCAACTACATTCCTCCATCCCAAGAACTCTGCAACGCACTGTCCAGCTTTTTCCACCAGAAGATCACCGACATCCACAACAGCTTCAACGCCACTCCGACGCTAGGCCCCACCCCCGAACATCCCACCTGCACAAACCACCTGACGTCCTGGACCAACGTCAACGACACAGAGACACGCAAGATCATGAATTCCATCCACTCAGGATCTCCTTCAGACCCCTGCCCCCATCACGTATACAACAAAGCCGGCTCCACCATTGCCCCCCAACTACGGAAGGTCATCAACATCTCCTTCGAAACAGCGACATTCCCAGAAAAATGGAAACACGCAGAAATCTGCGCCCTCCTCAAGAAGCCCAAAGCAGACCCCAACGGCCTAAAGAACTTCGGACCCATCTCCCTACTCCCTTTCCCAGCAAAGGTGATTGAAAAAATCGTCAACACACAACTAACCAGCCACCTCGAAGACAACGACATCCTGGACCCCTCCCAGTCCGGCTTCAGACGAAACCACAGCACTGAGACCGCCCTTCTCGCTGCCACAGACGACATCAGACGCCAAATGGACAACGGCGAAAAATCAGCCCTCATCCTCCTGGACCTATCTGCCGCCTTCGACACAGTCTGCCACCGCACCCTGAAATCCCACCTCCATGAAATCGAAATTCAAGGAAAAGCCCTAGACTGGATCATCTCATTCCTCTCCGGCAAAACCCAGAGAGTCCGCCTCCCCCCCTTTCGCTCCGAAGCCACCGACATCATCTGCGGCATCCCCCAAGGCTCATCCCTCAGCCCGACGCTGTTCAACATCTACATGGCCCCCCTCGCACAAGTGGCCCGACAACACAACCTCAACATTCTCTCCTACGCCGACAACACCCAGCTCATCCTTTCACTCACCAAAGACCCACGCACCGCCAAAACCAACCTCCACGAGGGAATGAGATCCATCGCCAAATGGATGAGAAGCAGCTGTCTGAAACTAAACTTGGACAAGACGGAGGTCCTCATCCTCAGACCCACCCCCTCTGCCTGGGACGACTCCTGGTGGCCTACCGCCCTAGGAACCCCACCAACACCGACTGACCATGCTCGCAACCTGGGCTTCATCCTCAACTCCTCCCTCACCTTGTCTAAACAGATCAACGCAGTTTCCTCCTCCTGCTACAACACACTCCGCATGCTCCGTAGAATCTACAAGTGGATCCCGTTAGAAACCAGAAGAACTGGGACACAGGCCCTCGTCAGCAGCAGACTGGACTACGGTAACGCACTCTACACAGGCATCCCAGCAAAAGACCTACTACGCCTCCAACGCATCCAAAACGCCTCCGCCCGACTGATCCTCGACGTACCCTGCCACAGCCACATCTCCCACCACCTGAGAAACCTTCACTGGCTCCCCGCGGACAAGAGGATCACTTTCAAGCTTCTTACCCACACTCACAAAGCACTCCATGACACCGGACCAGCCTACCTGAACAATAGACTCAGCTTCAACACCCCCACCAATCAGCTCCGCTCCGCAAACCTCACCCTCACTATCGTTCCCCGCATCTGAAGAAAGACCTCCGGCGGCAGATCCTTCTCATACCTCGCCGCCAAAACATGGAACACCCTCGCCACCAACCTACGACAGACCCAGGACCTGCTCGCCTTCAGAAGACTCCTCAAGACCTGGCTCTTCGATCGATAGCGGCTACAACGCTCTCTCCCCACCCCCCCAGCTCCTTGAAACCCTCACGGGTACGTAGAGCGCTTTATAAATCCAGTGATTGATTGATTGATTGATAGAATGAAAACCCACTGCAGGGTGCAGCTCATTTATTGGCTCTGGGTACCTAGGGTTCTTGATGAACCTAGAAGCCCTATATAGCCCTGCATCCAGAAAAATCCAGCAGACGTAACGGTATATTGCTTTAAAAATCTGACATTGCAGGAAAAAGTTACAGAGTAAAATGTAGAGAAAAATTGCTGTTTTTTTCACCTCTATTTCAATATTTTTTTTCTTCAGTTGTTATTTTCTGTAGGAAACCCTTGTAGGATCTACACAAATTACCCCTTGCTGAATTCAGAATTTTGTCTACTTTTCAGAAATGTTTAGGTTTCTGATATCCATCATTGGTTTCCCACCCATTTCTGTCACTGACTGGAAGGAGGCTGAAAGCACAAAAAATCGTAAAAATGGGGTATGTCCCAGTAAAATGCCACAATTGTGTTGAAAAATTGGGTTTTCTGATTCAAGTCTGCCTGTTCCTGAAAGCTGGGAAGCTGGTGATTTTAGAACCGCAAACCCTTTGGTGATGCCATTTTCAGGGGAAAAACCACAAGCCTTCTTCTGCAGCCCCTTTTTCCCATTTATTTTTAAAAAACGAAATTTTCACAGTATTTTGGCTAATTTCTTGGCCTCCTTCAGGGGAACACACAAAGTCTGGGTACCTCTAGAATCCCTAGAATGTTGGGAAAAAAGGGCACACATTTGGCTTGGCTAGCTTATGTGGACAAAAAGTTATGAGGGCCTAAGCGCGAACTGCCCCAAATAGCCAAAAAAAGGCCTGGCACAGGAGGGGGAAAAGGCCTGGCAGCAAAGGGATTAAATAGATACATCAACAACAAACATCCAGCATTGGGTTCCAGAGACATGAATTGTCAACGGAATAATAAATGACTGTTGTTTTACTTAGTGTAATAATTCATAGATAATGGACCACACTAGAGGTAAACTTTATAAAACTTTTATAAAGTTGTAAACTACTACTACTACTTTTGATTACTAACTCCGGGAGGCAAAAAGTCACAGGAGCCAATGAAGCTTAGTTAGACCCCTACCTTATGGCCAAAGCAACCTCCAGTCCATTTCCAGGCGCTACAGGTGAATAGCCATAGAGCCTGATTTATCCTGGCGGTCTTATCGTCAATCTGCTGCGGAGGCAGATCTGAGAACACTGTTACATCGAAGGTTTTACGCCTGCTGTATTTAAATCTATTGCGGCTGACTGCCACCACGGAGCGCTCTTCCTAGCCATCAGGCTGGTGGGTTCCCACTGACCATATTTAGATATTACAGTCCTACAGATGGGTCGGTGCCGGCGGATTGCTGATGGATGGAGGACGTCTCTGAACCCAATGGACATCGGACAATGGCAGTGGCCATGCAATAGTGGTAAGTCTACAACAACCAACACAACTACACACTCATCTACACAAACACACGTGCAAGCACAACCACACACAACACTCACCTGAATGTTGCATGCTACAACACAATACACAACATACATAACAACATCAATGTCATATGCAAGTGGCAGACATACTGACACAACTACATCACCCAATCTAGCTAGCTCCCTCTACCTCAACCAGCCAATCACATCACAGACACACATACACATACTAACTCACATACAAAGTTGGAAGCACACATGACAGATACAGGCCCATATGTAATGTGCACACTTTGACACAGTTGACAAGTGTGATTGTACCGTCATTGTGGTGCCAGCATTCATTTGGCAATGAATACTGGCATCATAATGACAGTTGTGCATGTGCACGATTTGTGTGAAGTAACAGTGTGTCCCAATCCATGTCTGACCCAATCGTGTCCCCTACATATGTTTATCATAGTAATTAAAAAAAAAAGATTGTGTCATGTATGTGACTGCAGTGATCCTGAGCTCATATTGGCTACCCACACAATGTACACAGATGTGGGTTCTCTACCTTGGAGTCTGGCGATGGTGCTGCTGTATTTTCTCCATAGTGCAGTGGCAGTAGTGACAGAAGGTGTTGTCCAGTCAAAAATGGAAGTGGAATTGGGGTAAAATGTAAGTTTTCACCCTATTTTCTCCCCAGTCCGCCAACTCTGATGTAGAGGTTGGACCATCACAGTTGGCTTGGCGGTAAGGCACATCCGATTGTGCACAGCTGTAAAGGTGGCTGGAGTCCCACCACGAGCAACTATTTCCAATGGTGCAGTTGATGTGGATAGGAATCCTTGGTTGAGTCGGCGGGTCGCAGCGGGACTCAGGCAGGCTATTGTCTATGGGACCACCAACATCTAAATCTGGTGGGTGGACTGGCAAGCCAGCAAATGCATTTTCAGTCAGAAAACCAACGGTGGGACTGTTACCACCAAGATCTAAATAAGCCCCATAGACTTTAATAGAGTGGTCCTGATGCAAGGGATACATGATACTGAAGGATGCTAAGCTAGTGATGGGGTTCTTCTTGGGGTAACACCTCAGTCCACTGACACAGTGGGGTCACTTTGGCCACAGGGGTCGATCTCCCTCAAAGTCTGGTTGATGTCCAGATAAAAACCAGTTGCTACTGGTCTACTGCTCTCATGTTACAGTGAAAACAGTGGTTCCCTTTAATTGGCAATACCTTCCTTGCTAGGTGACAAAACTGCACTCCACTTACTCTCCCCAGTCCTGCAGACTTGGTTGCAACGTAGAGGGTTGTCACTCTATTACTCAGCCTGTCCTTCAGTGGTCAGGCATTTTTGGCTACCAACTCACCAAGGCAGGCTTCTTCAGCATTTGTAGCCCTGTAACAACAACAGAACGTCGGCCAACTGACCCTTGGAGTTACTTCTACTGTCTGAGACTCAGGGATGACTTTTTCTCAAGCAGAGCATCACAGGCACAGCCCTCGCTTTGATAGCTCAAGGAGTAACAGGTGCAGCCCATTCTTCATTGCAACCTCTGTTTGCCAGGTCCAGGGAACAATAAGGCAGTCCTTCTCTGCAGTGCAGATGTGATCTCATGTCTGGCATGTCTCGGTGTCAGGGGTGCCACTTTTTTGCCTTGTTTGTGCTCTCAGGGGATGTAGCAACTACTAGCCAAAGGGCTACCAGGCCCCCTACGACTTATTGGTGACTACCCAAGCATGAGCCATTCCGCTCACTCCCAACATGTCAGAACCCTTGTCTTAGTGTGTGGAGCTCCCTAGCCCACTTCAGAGACATCACTACCTGGGGGCAACACGCCCACAGAAAAAACGGTTTGGCAACAGCTTCCTCCTCTCTGTCTCCGATGCCATCCTGTCTACAAGAACAAAAGAGCAGCCCATCTTGTGTGTGTCTTGTGTGTGTCCACCATTTGCTCTTCAAAGGTGACTCCTCCTTTGAAGTTCACCTTTAGACTCACACCCTGTTGGGCCTACCTGCCAAGGAGAGGTCACATGTCTTCCAATGGCAGGCCCTTTCTGTTCCTTTCCCAGAAGTGTTTCCACCTCTCCCCAGGACAATAGACTGTCTCATGGCCAGCAACCATAAATGCCTATTGGAATACTTTGGGGAAGAAAGTGGCTACTTACTAAAGTTGCCATTTGTGCAAAAGTTACATTCAATTCGACTTGAGCATCAAGTCTGGTTTAATGCAACAATTATTTTGATAGCTTGGAGTATCTTATTTAGCAGTTCCATTCAGAAGTTAGCAGTGCTGAGTGGTCAGCGTGTAACCCTGAATTTGCAGATGGGGCTACTAACACTTACACATAACTCAGGTGTTTTAAACCTGTCAGCCTTAGGATGGTCTTCCCCCAAACTTTTTGCCTGCTTGTCTCTATTTTTTCTAGATTTGTGCTTGTTGTCCTAGGGACTCTGCACTTTACCACTTCTAACCAGTGCTAAAGTGTGTGTGCTCACTCCCCTATACCATTACCCAGGGCCTGTAAATTAAATGCTCTCAGTGGGCATGCAGCACTTATTGTGCCACCCATTTAAATAGCACTTCAAAACATGTCCCAGTCCTGCCATTGCATTCTAAATGCAGTGTTTGACTGCCATGTTGACTTGGCATTTAAAGCCCCTTGCCAAGCCCTAAACCCCCACTTATTCTTACATACGTCACCCCTAAGATATGCCCTAGGTAGCCTGTAGGGCAGGATGGTGTTTGTAAATAAAAGTTAGGACAAGTACGTTTTAGTTTTGCATAGCCTAGAAATGAAAAACTACCAAATGTTTCACTACTGAGAGACCTACTCCTCCATAGGATAACATATAGGTTTTCTTATTATATTTAATAAGCTGTAATTCCTAAAAAAAATAGTGGTAGATATTCCATGTTTGGTATCCATGAACTTATAATGATAAACCCTCTTTAATGATAAAGTTGAACTTAACATTACAAGTTGGAAAATACCACTTTTAGAAAGCTATCATTTTCCTGCCTTTAGCCCTATGTTCCTGCAGCCTGCTTTAGGTCACAAAACTGGGTGTAATTGACAGTCGAGACCTTGTGAATTCACTCCAGACAGTCACGCAATAGTGGGCTCGGAAGAGCCTGAATGGTCCATTACCTGACATCATGGGGGTGGAGCTAAGCACAGCCTCACTTGCACCTGAATAGGCTGAGCTCTGCAACCATGTTATAGGCTTAACAACCCGTATTGTCAGTGAAGCCAGCTAGGAGCCAGGGCAGGGGAGGCAGGAAACTCCTGGAACTAAAAAGAACCCTTTTAGAAGCATCTCCCAACTTCTAGTAGCAGAGCACCAGGGTATAAAAATAGGGCTCTCAGACCCAATTTTCACTACTGGACCTATGGAAGGACTCTCATAGGATTGAGTGGTGCTTTGACCTGCTATGCACTCTGCCAGACTGCTGCTGTACCTGTAAGGACTGTTTTGCTGTCTGGAGCCTGCCTTGAACCTTCAGAGGCCAGCCCTGCTGTTATGCCCTGCATCTTCACCTGCACCCTGGACTTCAGAAGTGACTCTAAGGACTAGTTTTACTGGCCTCATGTTCAGAGCCACAGGGACATACCAGGCTCCAAACACCTTGCACCTTGCACCTGCACCTGGACCCAGCCTGAGTGAGTCTTGATCCAAATGTGGTCTCCATCCACTCTTGGATCCTTTGTTGTGGTGCTAAAGGTTCCTACATAACCTTTTTCTAAAACTGAGGACTATTTTGAGCCTTAAAATTTACTGTGGTTCTAATAGTTGGATTTTGATGGTGTTGGTATCAAATGATTTATTAAAATGTGTTTTCACTCCATGCCCCCACCCCCTCACAAATGAGAACACAGTCTTTCTGCCCCCCGGGGGCAGATGGTGTAAATATCCCTGATCTACCCAAAGCAAGACCAGAATCTCACTCTATGGCAGCAGTATAACTTTTAATAAAATATTGATGTGGATCTTTCCCAGCCTAACATGAGGCTCCACCCTCACCCCTAAAATCCCCACAGTAGTTCTGCTCCCCTAAAAACTAAAGCATCTCATCCCAATGGCAAGCAAGTGGACACTTGATTCTTTTCGGTGTGGTTTTTACAAGCAGACCAGAGAGTTTGGCTAACTCCCAGTATCATCCCACGTGCAATGGTGAACATGTGCACTTTTTGGGCTCGAGTAGGCTGCCACATCAAAAAACCTACCAGACATCTGAGGGATTGCAGGGCGGTGTGCTTCACATGCACCCACACCATTTTCTTACCCACAATGCTCCACAAACCTCAACTGTTGACTAAAAACACTCCTTTTCCTCACATTTCTGAGACAGAAACGTCCGGAATCTGCAGGTGTCCACAAAATTCCTACCACCCAGCAGTGCCCCACTTCTGCAGATACAAATGCTGTGTCACTTGTGGGGTTGGGCCTAGTGGCAGCAACAGAACTGGATCCAACTGAGGAGAATAGGAGTCCCCAGGCAATATCTCCCATTGTCAGATTCATCTGTTTCTATCACTGGCACCAGGTCCATCCACACAAGTGGTGCAGCATTTTTATCAGTAGACGTGGGGCAATGCTGGGAGGTATGAATTTTGTGGATTCCTGTGTATTCCAGAAGTATCCATCACAGAAGTGTGAAGAAAATGTGTTATTGTAGTCAACGTTTGAGGTTTGCAAAGGATTCTCGGTAAAACAACCTAGTGAGAGTCACCCAAGTCATCCCATCCTAGATTCCTATAGGTATCTAGTTTTAAAAAATGTACAGGTTTGATAGGTTTCCCTCAGTGCCAGCTGAGCTAGGGCCCAAAAACCACAGCTACCTACTTTGCCAAAAACTGGTCCATTTTAAGTGGAAAAATGTTATGCATCCATATCAATCACTCAATCAATCAAGGAATGTGTAAAGCGCACTAATCACCCATGAGGGTCTCAAGGTACTGAGAAGAGAGCGGTAAGGGGGAGAGGGTAATGCTACTGCTTAAACAGCCAGGTCTTGAGAAGACTCCTGACGCTAAGGAGGTCCTTGGTCTGACGCAGGTGGGTGGGAGCAAGGTGCGAGAATGAACTGCCGCCGGTTGTAGGTCTGCTGATGCATGGGATGGTTGCGAGGGTGAGGTCGGTGGACCGGAGCTATCGGGTCGGGGCGTAGAAGGAGAGGCGCCTGTTGAGGTATTCTGGTCTGGTGTTGTGCAGTGTTTTGTGTGCGTGGGTGAGGAGTTTGAAGGTGATTCTCTTGTTGATGGGGAGCAAGTGCAGGTCTCTCAGGTGGCCTGTGATGTGGCACTGGCGGGGGATGTCCAGAATGAGGCGTCCGGAGGCGTTCTGGATGCGTTGCAGCCTTTTCTGGAGTTTGGCCGGGGTTCCTGCGTAGAGGGCATTGCCGTAGTCCAGTTTGCTGCTTACGAGGGCTTGCGCGACTGTTCTTCTGGTTTCCGTGGGGATCCATTTGTAGATCTTTCAGATCATGCAGAGGGTGTTGAAGCAGGATGAGGAGATGGCGTTGACTTGCTGAATCATGGATAGTGAGGAGTCCAGGATGAATCCTAGGTTGCGTGTGTGGGCCTATTGCGTTTTGGACCATTTCCTGTTGCGGGCACTAAGCCTACCCACACAAGTGAAGTACCATTTTTATAAAAAGACTTAGGAGAATGCAGGGTGGAAGGAAGTTTGTAGCTTCCTTTAGATTCCAGAACTTTCCATCACAGAAATGTGAGGACAATGTGTTTTATTTAGTCAAAGTTTGAGGTTTGCAAAGGATTCTAGGTAGCATAACCTGGTGAGAGCCACGCAAGTCACCCCATCCTAGATTTCCCTTGGTGTCTAGTTACCAAAAACTTACAGATTTCTTAGGTTTCCCTAGGTGCTGACTGAGCTAGGGCCCAAAAAACACAGCTGCCCACTTTCCAAAAAAAAGTCAGTTTTGCATAGAACAATTTGACGTATCCATGTTATCTTTTGAGGCGTTTCCTGTGGCGGTCACTAAGCCTACACACACGTGAGCTACCATTTTTATCAGAAGACTTAGGAGAATGCTGGGTGGAAGGAAGTTTGTGGCTCCCTTCAGATTCCAGAACTTTCCATCACACAAATGTGAGGAAAATATGTTTTCTGTCAACGTTTGAGGTTTTCAAGGAATTCTGGGTAGTACAACCTGGTGAGAGCCATGCAAGTCAACACATCCTGGATTTCCCTATGTATCTAGCTTTTAAAAATGTGCCAGTTTGCTAGGTTTCCCCAGGTGCCAGCTAAGCTAGTGCACAAAAACCACAGCGACCCATTTTGCAAGAAATGGGTCAGTTTTGCATAAAAATATTTGATGTATTCTTGTTGCGTTTTGGGCCGTTTCCTGTTGCAGACCCTGGGCCTACCCAATTAAATGAGGTACCAATTTTTATCAGAAAGCTTAGGCCAATGCTGGGTGGAAGGTAGTTTGTGACTTCATGCAGATTCCAGAACTTTCCATCACAGAAATGTGAGGAAAATGTGTTTTTTTAGTCAAAGTTTAATTTGCAAAGGATTCTGGATACAACAATCTGGTGAGAGCCACGCAAGTCACCCCATCCTGGATTTCCCTGAGTGTCTAGTTATTAAAAATGTACAGATTCACTAGGTTTCCTTAGGGACTGGCTGAGCTAGGGCCCAAAAAACACAGCTACCCACTTTCCAAATTTGCATGGAAAAACTTGACGTATCCATGTTATGTTTTGAGATGTTTCCTGTGGCGGTCACTAGACCTACACACAAGTGAGGTACCATATTTATCTGAAGACTTAAAAAAATGGTCAGTGGAAGGTAGTCAATCAATCAATCAGTGTTTATAAAAGGCAGCTACTCACACTTTAGGTTCTCAAGGCGCGGGGTGTAGCGTGTACCGCTGAAGTGGAATAAAAAAGCCATGTCTTCAGTTCCTTCATGAAGCTGAAGAGGGAGGTGGTTTGTCTGATGTGGATGGGTAGGGCGTTCTAGGCAGTGGCTGCAAGGGAGGAGAAGGAGCTCCTGTTCTGGTTTTCCTGATGTGGGGTACTTCTGCGAGAGAGAGCTGGGCTGAGCGTAGGGCCCTGTGGGGTACGTGGTAGTTGAGTCGCTGGTACAGGCAGGCTGGTCCGGTGTTGTGGAGGGCTTTGTGTGCATGGGTGAGGATCTTGAAAGTGATTATTTTCTCTATGGGGAGCCAGTGCAGTGTAAGTGTACGTAGGTGTCGCAAGATGTGACAGTGTCGGGGTAGGTCGAGGATCAGTCTGGCAGCGGCGTTCTGGATGTTTTGCAATGTGTTGGTGAGTTTTTTGTTGATTCGGGCATAGAGTACGTTGTCGTAGTCCAGTCTGCTGGTGATGAGGGCGTGTGTGACGGTCTTTCTATGTTCCAGGGGGATCCATTTGAAGGTCATGCGTGGGAAGTGGAGGGTGCGGATGCAGGTGGAGGTGACTGAGTTGATCTGATGGTTCATGCTGAGGTTGGTGTCCAGGATGATTCTGAGGTTGCGAGCTTGGTTGGCTTGGGTGGGCGGGTTTCTGTGGTTGGGTGGCCACCAGGAGTCGCTCCATGTGTTGAGGGCCGATGATGAGTAGTTCTGTCTTGTTTGTGTTGAGTTGAAGGCAGCTGTCCCTCATCCAGTTAGCGACTGCTTTCATGCCTTCGTGGAAGTTGTGTCTGGCCTTGCCAGGTTCGTTGGGGAGGGAGACAATGAGTTGGGTGTCATCGGCATAGGAGATGATGTTTATTCCGTAGCTTCTGATGATGGTGGCTCGCAGGGCCATGTAGACGTTGAAATTCATGGGGCTGAGGGAGCACTCCGCAGGTGGTGGGTGTGGGATCTGCAAGAAAGGGTGCGAGTCTCACTCCTTGCTTTCTGCAGGAGAGGAAGGATTGGATCCAGTCGAGGACCTTGTCTCTGATGCTGGCATGGGGAGCCTTCTTATCAGGGTGAGATGGGAGACTGTGTCGAAAGCTGCTGAGAGGTCATGTAGGATGAGTGGCCCATCTCTCCCTTGTCCAGTAGGGAGCGGGTGTCATCTGTTGCGGCCAGGAGGACTATTTTGGTGCACTGGTTTGACCTGAATCTGAATTGGGAGGTGTCAAGGCTGTTGTGGTTTTCTAAAAACGTGGTGAGTTGGCTGTTGACTGCTTTTTCAATGACTTTTGCAGAACATGGAACTAGGGAGATGGGCCTGATGTTTCTGAGGTCGGTGGGGTCTGTCAAGGATTTCTTGAGGAGGGGGTTGATATCGGCGTGTTTCCAGTCGTCGGGGAAGGTGACGGCAGCTAGTGAGCTTGGGGGCGATGGTGTCTGTAGCTCTGTTAAAGATGTGATGGGGGTATGGGTCTGTGGGGGCCCCAGAGTGTATGGACTTCATTGTTTTCAGCGTATCTTCAGTGGAGAGGGATGTCCAGGTGGGGATTGAAGGTTTGTTGGTGTCGGGGTCTGGAAGGGGGGGTTCTGTGCCTGGGCTGTTCTTGTTGAAACTGTTGAAGATGGTCTTGATTTTGTGGCGGAAGTGGGTGTTGGGTCTGTCACATAGGTCCTGTGAGGGTGGGATGTCCATTGTTTCACTGTTGGATTGGGCAAACTCCTTGATGATACTGAAGAGTTCCTTGCTGGGGGATGGTGATGGCGATGTCCGTGCCTGAGGTGTTGTTGGTCCAGGTCTTGGTGAGGAATGTGATATCCGGGGTGGTGCTGTCGGGGATGTCCAAGGTTTTAGTGGCGTGTTTATGGAGGGAGCGGACGTTGAGGAGGATGCACTTCAGGGGTTTTGGGTTCAGAGAGTTGTTGCAAGTGGGTTGTGCTGGGTCCCGGGTCTTGGTGGTGGTGCAGGTTTGCGGCAGCAGAGGCAGCTGAAGGGACAGTGTGAGTTGCCTGGGGATGCTTGCTTTCAGTTGTTGTTGCGTCCTGGGTTGAGTGCGATGAGTTCTGCTACTGTGTAGAGGTGGCGGGTGGCAGGACCAGGGGTCCTGGTGCTGGTCGCGTTCGGGTCGCGGACGGGAGCAGACAGGCTTGCCTTAGGTGCACCAGCGGTGCACCCCCTGCACGCGGCCACCATTAAGTGGGGGGAGGAGAGGACAGCTGGGAGGCGGGAGCGGGAGTGGAAAACGGTGCGAAAAAAGGGGGCAGGCCGCGGGGGCAGCAGCGGTGGGGATAGAGTTCGAAAGAGAGGAGGGGGGCGGGGCTGCAGGGGCAGCAGCGGGAGTGGAGTGAGAGAGGGGGGAGGGCGAGAGTGAAGAGAGAGAGATGGGAGTGAGAAGAGAAAAATTTACTGGTTTACTAGGTTGGATTAAGTGCCGGCTGAGCTAGGGCCCAAAAACCACAGCTATCCACTTAGCAAAAAACAAGTCAGTTTTCCGTACAAAACTTTGATGTATCCATATTGGGTTTTGGGCCGTTTCCAGGTGTGGTCACTAGGCCTGCCCACACAAGTGAGGTACCATTTGTATCAGAAGATGTAGAGGAATGCTGGGTGAAAGAAAGTTTGTGGCTCCCCACAGATTCCAGAACTTTCTATTGCATAAATGTGTTTTTAGTCAACGTTTGAGGTTTGAAAGGGATTGTGGGGAACAGAGCCTGAAAAGATACATGCAAGTCATCCCATCCTGGATTTCCCTAGGTGTCTTGTTTTGAAAAATGTACAGCTTTGCTAGGGTTTCCTAAGTGGCCGCTGAGCTAGGGTCCAAAATCCACAGCTGGGCAAACAAGTCAGTTTTCAGGAGAAAAATGTGATGTGTCCATGTTGCGCTTTGGGCCATTTCCTGTTGTGGACCCTAGGCCTATCCATACAAGGGAGACACCATTTTTATCAGAAGACTTAATGAAATACAGAATAGTAGAACAAGTGTTATTATCAGTTGTATTTCTCTGAACCTTACAAATGTAAGCCAATGTGTAAGAAAAATTTAATTCTGAAAAGTACCCTCTAAATCACATGCTAGTATGGGTACCCACAAATTCAGAGATGTGCAAATAACCCCTGCTTCTTAACTCCATAGTTTGTGTCCATTTGGGAAATACATAGTGTAAGGAAATGCCTCCTTGGCATGGTTACCCCCTAACTTTTTGCCTTTGCTTGACTAAGTTTTGATTGAAAGTGTGCTTGGACCCTGCTAACCAGGCCCCAGCACCAGTGTTCTTTCCCTAAACTGTACCTTTGCTTCCACAATTGGCACAGCCCTGGCACTCAGATAAGTCCCTTGTAACTGGTACCCCTGGTACCAACGGCCCTGATGACTGGGAAGGTCTCTAAGGGCTGCAGCATGTCTTATGCCACCCTGGGGTCCCCTCACTCAGCACATGCACACTGCCTCACAGCTTGTGTGTGCTGGTGGGGAGAAAATGACCAAGTCGACATGGCACTCCCCTCGGAGTGCCATGTCAACCTCACACTGCCTGTGGCATAGGTAAGTCACCTCTCTAGCAGGCCTTACAGCCCTATGGCAGGGTGCACTATACCACAGGTGAGGGCATATGAGCACTATGCCCCTACAGTGTCTAAGCAAAACCTTAGACATTGTAAGTGCAGGGTAGCCATAAGAGTATATGGTCTGGGAGTTTGTCAAACACGAACTCCACAGTTCCATAATAGCTACACTGAAAGCAGGGAAGTTTGGTATCAAACTTCTCAGCACAATAAATGCACACTGATGCCAGTGTGCAATTTATTGTAACATGCACCCAGAGGGCATCTTAGAGATGCTCCCTGAATACTAATCCGACTTCTAGTGTAGGCTGACCAGTTCCTGACAGCCTGCCACAAACCAGACAAGTTGCTGGCCACATGGGGAGAGTGCCTTTGTCACTCTTTGGCCAGGAACAAAGCCTGCACTGGGTGGAGGTGCTTCACACCTCACCCTACAGGAACTGTAACACCTGGAGGTGAGCCTCAAAGGCTCACCCCCTTTGTTACAGCACCCCAGGGCATCCCAGCTAGTGGAGATGCCCGCCCCTCCGGCCTTTGCCCCCATTTTTGGCGGCAAGGCTGGAGGAGATAATTAGAAAAACAAGGAGGAGTCACCCACCAGTCAGGACAGCCTCGAAGGTGTCCTGAGCTGAGGTGACCCCTGCCTTTAGAAATCTTCCATCTTAGTTTTGGAGGATTCCCCCAATAGGATTAGGGATGTGCCCTCTATCCACAGAGAGGAGGCACAAAGAGGGTGTAACCACCCTCAAGGACAGTAGACATTGGTTACAGCCCTCCCAGACCTAAACACCCCCCTAAATCTAGTATTTAGGGGCACCCCAGAACCCAGGAAATCAAATTCCTGCAACCTGAAGAAACAAGAAGGACTGCTGACCTACAAGCCTGCAGAGAAGACGGAAGATGACAACTGCTTTGGCCCCAGCCCTACCGGCCTGTCTCCTGACTCGAAAACCTGCAACCAGCGACGCATCTGACAGGGACCAGTGACCTCTGAAGCCTCAGAGGACTGCCCTGGACTAAAGGACCAAGAAACTCCCATGAGCAGCGGCTCTGCTCAACAACAACAACTTCTTTGCAACAAAGAAGCAACTTTTAAAGAACTCACGTTTCCCGCCGGAAGCGTGAGACTTCCCCCTCTGCACCGACGCCCCCGGCTCAAGAGCCAGAGAACAAACACCAGAGGGAGGACTCCCTGACGACTGTGAGCCCGTGAGTAGCCCGAGACGACCCCCCTGATTCCCCACAGCGACGCCTGCAGAGAGAATCCAGAGGCTCCCCCGACCGCGACTGCCTGTAACAAAGGACCTGATGCCTGGAACCAGCAATGCACCCGCAGGCCCCAGGACCTGAAGGAACTGAACCTCAGCGCAGGAGTGACCCCCAGGTGACCCTCTGCCTAGCCCAGGTGGTGGCTGTCCGAGAAGCCCCCCCTGTGCCTGCCTGCATCGCTAGAGTGACCCCGGTCCCTCCATTGAATCCTATCTAAAGCCCGACGCCTGCTTTGCACACTGCACCCGGCCTCCCCTGTGCCGCTGAGGGTGTGTTTTGTGTGCCTACTTGTGTCCCCCCCTAGTGCTCTACAAAAAACCCCTGGTCTGCCCCCCGAGCACATGGGTACTTACCTGCTGGCAGACTACAACCGGACCACCCCTGTTCTCCATAGGCGCCTTTGTGTTTTGGGCATCTCTTTGACCTCTGCACCTGACCAGCCCTGAGCTGCTGGTGTGGTAACTTTGGGGTTGCATTGAACCCCCAATGGTGGGCTGCCTACGCCCAAGAACTGAAACTTGTAAGTGTCTTACTTACCTCACAATCTACCCTTTACTTACCTCCCCCAGGAACTGTTGATTTTTGCAGTGTCCACTTTTAAAATAGCTTATTGCCATTTTAACAAAGACTGTATATGATATTGCTTTTATTCAGAGCTCCTAACTTACCTGTGTGAAGTACCTTGCATTTTATGTGTTTACTTCAAATCTTGAAAGAAAATATATTTTTCTATATAAAAACCTATTGGCCTGGAGTAACTCTTTGAGTGTGTGTTCCTCATTTATTGTCTGTGTGTGTACAACAAATGCTTAACACTACCCTCTGATAAGCCCATTGCTCGACCACACTACCACAAAATAGAGCATTAGAATTATCTAATTTTGCCACTATCTTACCTCTAAGGGGAACCCTTGGACTCTGTGCACACTATGGGGGTTATTCCAACTTTGGAGGAGGTGGTAATCCGTCCCAAATGTGACGGATTTACCACCAGCCGTATTACGAGTTCCATAGGATATAATGGACTCGTAATACGGCTGGTGGTATATCCGTCACTTTACCGTCACTTTTGGGACAGATTACCACTTCCTCCAAAGTTGGAATAACCCCCTATGTCTTACTTTGAAATAGTATATACAGAGCCAACGTCCTAAACATAGGTTTACTTGATACCTATTTTTCACTATTTATATTTTCCCACATGAATTGCTCTATACCTGGTACATAATGGAAAACCACTGCAAGGTGCAGCTCAGTTATTGCCTCTGGGTACGTTGGGTTTTTGGAAAATCCACAAACCTGATATATCCCAACATCCAGAAGGGTAGAGCATTTGTAATGGTATATGGCTTTTGTAAATCAGCTATCTTGATGAAGTTACATATGAAAATGTTGTCAAAAGTGCCCACTTTTTCCTATTAATTTTCAATATGTATTTTTTCATTTCAACCCTTCTCGTCTTTGGGAAGAGCTTGAAGGATCTACACAAATAACCCGTTGCTGAATTCAGGATTTTATCTAGTTTTCAGAAATGTATAGCTTTCCAGGATCCAAAGGTTTCATAACTGTTTCCACCACAAACTGGAAAGAGGTTGAAAGCACAAACAATTGCACAAATTAGCTATCTCCCAGTAAAATGCCAAAAGTGTATTAAAAATATTTGTTTTCTGAATCAAGTATGCCTGTTCCTGAAAGCTGAGAAGATGGTGATTGTAGCACCGCAAAATTTTCGTTGATGCTATTTGCAGGAAAAAAACAGACACTTTATTCTGCAGCACTTTTTACCATTTTCCCCCCAAAAATAAAATGTTGCTATATTTTAGCATCCCTAGGATGCTTGGAAAAGAGGACACAAATTTGATGTGGATAGCTTATGTGCACAAAATGTTATGAAGGCCTAAGCATGAACTACCCCAAATAGCCCCAAAAAGGCTTAGCACTGGAGGTGAAAAGGGTTAACAGTCAATGTTGTAGTGTCTTTCAGATCATGCACGCTGGGTAGGACCCTTGCGGTCCTGGGTGGAGTCCGGACAGGAATTACATAATCTGATGGGAGATGTTGAGGTGTGGTTATGAAAGTTAGGATGCAATGTGTGCATAGCGCGATAGTATGTAGAGGAATAAAGACATCTGTTACAGAGTGTGTCACCTATTTATTGAATGCCCCAGGACTGGGGAAAACGCAACAACTGGTGATGAGTAGGGGATCAATGTCCTAAAGAAATAAAGCTACTCTCCCTGAGAGCATGAAAGGTGCAGCAAACTGCTTGTGAGTGCCACATATGCATCAAATCGATGCAAAGCGGTCTGTGGATGCCATTTGTAGAGTCAAAGCTCTACTCCAGCCCATACACAGCCATCAAAGTAGTTGAAGTCCTTGCAGAGGATCACATTCAAAAAGCCCATGAAAACCCGCTGGTAAGGCTGAATGAACAGAGACTGCACTGTGCCATCATCAATGCGAAGCAAAAGCTAAGTGCAGTGACGAACAAGTATGAAAACAGAAACTTACTTACTAGCACAGGCAATTAAAATGACACACAACCTCAAATCAGACATGATGACCCAGTCACAGGCATGAGGCTGATGAGTGCAGTGATTGCAGGTGACATTCTGTGCAACGAAGACTGCCTGAACAGCATAAACTCTCAATGGCAGTAGAAGGGAACACATAATATACCGTGGCTACATTCCTGAAGCCGCCACCACCACCATTTGAACAGTGAAAAAACAGAACAAAGGTGCCAAGTGGACCTCATGGGTCAAAACGTTTGATGACTTCATAGAAGAAGACGATAAGAAAATCATTAAATATTTGAAAAACCTTGCCAGTGATGGACTGAAAGAAGTGCTAAAGAAAATCTCACAAGCTGATGCAGCATCATACCAAAAGATAGAAGAAGCGCTGGATACCAAGTTTAATCTGATGCCAAATGTCGACTATAAGAGGTACATCTTCAACCAAGCACAACAACAAGCTAGTGAAATGATGGGTGGGTTGGTTGAGAGACTTGATGCACTTCTCAAACAATTTACGTCCTGTATCTTTAATGATGTAGAAGCCATGCGCCTCAGAGTCATTGATGGTTGTCTTTCAGGTTCCTTCAGAAGGCGCATGTTGAGCGAGGTACTGAGTTTAGAGAAAATGCTAATAGCTGCAAGGGCAGAAAAGCAAGTAGATCGAGCAGCTGAGATGTGGAAGCAGGAATAGCATGCAATGAATCAGCATTTATCAGGAAGAGCAAACAAAAGCACAAAATAGATGCGCACAAGTCGACGTCTCTGAAGAAGAAAAAGTAATGCTCCTAATGTGGGTTTTCATTCCCCGTGTCTAGTTATAGGACAGACATTAAAAGGCTGTGGGAAAGAAGAACACTTCATAATGGTCTGCAGAGCAAAAAAGAAACTAAATGTGTCACAACAAGAAGAGAAAATGAACACCAGAACGTTCTAGATGCATTCTCACCACACCCACCAGGCTGAGAAGCAACATCAGTTACCACAAGGAGAGAGACCAAGTACAGTCGATCATCATCAAATTCATCATATGAAAGCTCTTTAATGTCATTATCAAACAATAGTGAAGAAGACAGATGTGCGGTAATGATATAGACTAAGGAACAACATGCACATGTAGAATTAGCTGCTTGCAAAGAAGATCAAAAGTTAAAAAAGAATCACCAAATGATGCAACAAAATTCATTTGGACACTGTCCTAAAATTACATTAAAGGTGAACAGTCACTCCATAACCTTCATTATAGAAAGTTGTGCACATCTTGCCAGAAGAAAAGTTCAACAGCCTATCTCATGTGCCATGCCTTACTCCATTCAGCACAAATGTATACATGTGGCTGCTTCTAATCCGTGCAAGTCAAGGTTCGTTTACCGCAACCTTGCAACATAAAACAATATCAGTGCAAGCGCCAATTAATTTCTTTCAGAAAACTTCATCTACTGCATGTCTACTTAACTTTCCCACTGCTATCGACATGGGACTGATATCTCTCAACATCCGTGCTCAGGCTGAAATTGTAAGTCAGTTTCGGTCATTGTTTCATGGCTTAGGAAGACTCAAGAACATAAAACTGCAACTTCATATTAATAAGGACATTCGCCCTGTTGCCGAACGGCACCACAGAATCGCTTTTCACTTACAAGCAGCCGTTGAGAAAGAACTAGAAACACATTTAAAGCATGACTTCGTTGAAAGTTCCACTGATCCTATGCTATTGGCTTTGTCCACAGTTGCGGTGCCAAAAAAGGACAGTGGAGGTGCAGTGCCCATTTGTGTTGATATGCGCCAGGCCAACAAAGCAGAGGGAAAGGCATTCTGGTCCCCACGTAGTGGAAATGATCATGCAGCTGAACTGAGCCAAAATCTTCTCCCGTCTTGACTTGAACAAAGGATACCATCAACTCGAGCTAGAAGAGAACTGTAGGTACAATGCTACTTTTTGACTCATGTTGGTTTGTTCAGGTACATAAGTCTGAGCTTTGGAGTATCTGCAGCTGCAAAGATATTTCAGAATGTTATTCATCAAGTTACTCAAATTGTTAAGCATGCTTTCAATTACAGTGATGACATACTGGTATTTGGGGCAAAACAAAAGGAACATGACAAGATCCTTACGCAAGTGTGCCAATAACTTGCTGAGGCAAATCTCATTTTGAATTCACCAAAGTGTGAGTTTCACAAAACCAAACTTACATTTTTTGGGCACATGTTCTTGATGGGGGAATGACTCCTGACCCAGGTAAGGTGCAAGCACTGTCATCCACCTGCCTCTTACAAGATGTAACCATGCTACGATCCTTATTAGGCATAGCCAGTTATTGCTCATGGTACACTTGTGCTGCTACAGTGAATGCCCCATTCAGAATGTTAACAAAGCAGAATGTCCTATTTCAGTGGTTTCCTAAATGCGATCACAGCTTCAACTAAATAAAACATGTGATTGAGAATGCAACTGAAATGGCCTATTTTGAACCCAAGTTACATACTGAGATCACAATAGATGCAAGCCTGGTGGGGCTTGGGGCACTCTTTGCTCAACGCAATGGCCATCCAAATGCCCAGAGACACAGTGTGGCCTATGCCAGTAGAAGGCTGTCTGAAATAGAACATGCCTACTTTCATCTGGAGAAGGAGGCTCTGGTTGTAGTTTGGGCCTGCAAACATTTTCATGTGTTTTATATGGGAAATGTTTCACTAGCAGCACAGACCACCAGGCGATGCTTACTGTCTCTGGAAACCTGAAAGCTAAGAAGACCTCTTGCATCGAGAGGTGCGGGCTACGACTACAAGACTATGACTACATGATTGTACACAAGCCGGGGTAAGACAAAAACCGCCCAGATTACTTTTCACAAGTATTGCTACATCACCACAGTTCTACATCCAAAGAGGCGGAAGAGTGTCTTAACTTCACTGTGAAGCTCAACACAGCAGTAGCTCTATCCATTGAACAGGTTATCACTGCTACCAAAGCAGATAAAACATGCTCACCCTCAAAGATGTCATTCCAATGCAATCTTGGAAAAAAAGTATTTGACCTTTTGCTGATGATGTTGAATTCCAAAAATACAAAAATGTACAGGATAAGCTATCTGTCACCCGATAAGGTATCATATTGAGAGGTTCGAGAATTGTCAAACCTGACAGCTTGAGACAGCATGTCATTGAGCTAGCCCATTAAGGACATTGCGGCATTGCAGCCACCAAAAGGGCCCTAAGAGACCGAACGTGGTTCTCTCACCTAGATGACCGAGTTGAGAGAGAGCTAAAAGAATGCCACCTTTGTAACTGTTTATCCCCCAAGTTGACAGAGCCTCCATTGGCAATTTCTGCGCATGCCTGGGAGAGAGTCCTAGTTGATTTCTTTGGGCCTTTAGAAAATGGACATCATCTCAGAGTAGTCATTGCTGAATACTTGTGTTTTCCTTTAGTGGAAGACTCATCATTGACAGCCCATGATAAAGTAATTGAGCAGCTTGATGGATGCCCTTTTCAGCATAGAGCATCCATGCTATTCTCAAATCTGACAATGGCTCGCCTTTCAACATCAAAGAATTCAAGGTGTTTCTTGTTTGACTCAATGTCAAGCAGCAAAAGAATACACCTCTCTAGCCACATGCCAATGGTGTTGTTGAACCCCCAAGAAGGTAATCAGTGGGCGTCAATGGAGGGAATCAATCTAAACAAAGCCTTGCGCCTAGCCATTCGTGTCTATTGATCAACTCCTCACTTCACAACTGGTGAGTGCCCTGACAACGTACAATTTGGGAGAGACATCGGAATCAAACTACTACAATGGACATCGGACCGATCGATGAATGGCATTAAGGTTCATGTCACAGATACTTTTCAAAAGTGCAAAATGGAAATATATGCCGATCCACGCATATGCAGCTAGGAAACAGTCTTTGAGAAAGGGGACTGGGTACTGGTCCTACAGATACAGAAGCAAAAAATATACACTCTGTTTGCTGTCGACCTTTTGAGTTTCCTAATGTGCAAAGGACACATAGTGACAGAGCATCATCCCATAAAGTCCATCACATGTGACTCGTCACACCTAATTTCCTACAACAGCCCTGACTTCACAGTGGCCCCCTTTGGCAGAAGGGGGTCACCAGCTTTGGCTCACACACAGGCAATGGTTTTATCTTCATGGTGGCCACACTCCTGGTAACAAGTGGGATCACCATATTTCTTTGTACATGGGTAATGGCATTACCTTCACGGTGGCCACCTTCCTGGCACATGGGGATTGCTGACTCCAGCACTCACAAGGGCAATCACTCTAGCTTCACAGTGGTCCTTTCCTGGCATATGAGGGTCACCAATCTCAGCTCCTACAGACAGTCCCAGTTTCATTGTGGCCTCCACCTGGTTTACAGGGGTTGCCGTTCTCAGTTCTAACAAAGGCCCTACCTTCCACAAGAAGGGGTAGGTGGCCAGCACTCTTGCAGTGGTCCCAAATGGACTGGACATCTCACTCATCGCTCACCAGCATTGACTCAACAAGATCCATACTGTGTCACCCTCCATCTAGGCACTCTACTACTACTCACAGAAGCCTCTTCTCTTGGCAGGCAGATTGAAGGTAAGTCCTCGAGGTTCAAGGTCTTCTTCTTGGATGATGGCACCTCACCCACTAGGGAGATTAGCAGACCATGGTCCTTAGTCCTGATTCCAGCAACTCGAGATCTTGGTGATGTTCTCTAAAGTTAACCCAGTTGTAAACAGTGCTGCTGAACACTTGGGGGACTCATGCTTTCACCTTTGTATTCAAGACATGGATATGAGTTTGTGTCCGATCATTTGATATTGCTGTTGTGGGTGTTGACTTCTTTGAAGTGCCCTCTCCTCTGCCCTGTCCTTTGACAAAGAATCAGTCTGCCACAGCAGGTTTGGCTCTACTTTTGTTTGACCCACAACACTGGCCAAAGGATTAACGGGGAATCACACATGCCTGTCAGCCTCCACTGAAATAAGCCTCATAAAGTTTCAGAGACCTAAGCCTTGCCCACATTTATGATTCACTGGTACTACAGTGCCAAGTTCATCAGACCCGCCATCTCCCGGACAATAAGCTGAGACCCCAATGACCAATAACTCTTCCTGGAATCAAACAGATCTCTGAGGTGCACTGAGGATGCACTTCTCTCCTTTCTCTAGTATGTGAATTCCCACCATAGCACTCCGCAATGTCAGCAATCTATATCTCCTCCCTAGAGTTTGCCGTTCTCACCTCAAAAAGCTTCCCAGGCCCTGGGCTTCCAAAATGAAACATGCAGGCCTCCATATTATGTACCAAGCACAGACACACATACGTCTCAGCACGCACACTCACATACCAATCATTGTTCAATGCTACAAACAATCATTATGTCGGCCAAAAGTGAGTTAAGTACATAGTGGTGGATCTTTACATGAGTGGACCCATAGGCACCACTCCTATTACTCAAGTAAACAGGCCTGTTCACACTACTATTCACTAATAAACACAAAACGGGTATGGTGTCACCAACATGCTTGTGTCATCTCACTCCTGATATAGGCAGCACCTCCTGCTATTACTTGGGTAATGCTTGGTGCCCCCCTCCAGGTTTAACAATGCCATAATAGAGTGAGAGTCCTAGATCACGGCACATATGCATCATCTGTGTTCGTCCATGACTAGAAATCAGTCCGAGGGACATAGATTTCCATGCAGCCGGGGCACTCTGGGCAGGAAAGCACATCTGCCACCATGCAGGGGGGCATTTCCGTTCCAACACTCTCATGGAGGAAAACCTACTTGGTTTGTTGGAATGGGAAAATTACTAAATTAGCATATGGCTAATGCACTAGAGATTATTGGCCCTACGGACAGCAGATGTACCAGTCCGGTTGTGAATATGGACTGTTGTGGCTGCTTCTCACTGAACAATTCACTGAATATTCAACTGTTTTATTTCGGGTTGTAACTTCTGATGTGCACATCTAGCAAACGTATCAAGCAACGAATTTCAGTCTGAGGATGACCTCAGTGCATGGTTGTCAGAAAAGAATATTCACCAAGGCAAATGTTGTCATAATGAAAACCTGTACAGCAGGCATTTAATGGGGATCAAGAAATGGAAAAGTTTGACATCCCACCAGTGTCGCCTGACCTGAACCCTATAGATAGCGTAGGGGCTCAACAGATAGGGAGGTTGAAATGAGGTGATACTCTAATAACCAAGTGAAACTCGTTGCTAGAAGTTCTAGACTGTCATCCTTACAAAGCGCCATTGTTCACGACATCAGAGCATATTGCAAAACTCTTGCCACTTGTGGTTGAAAGCACTGGGGCAGCCACAACCTTGTCAACCACGTCATTATTCAGTGGCTGCTCCACCGGTTTTCCATCAGAAATAAACATCTATTTATCTTCCAGCCCAACTAAAACCACTAAGAAAGAACTGGGTTGGTCATAGCTTTATGGCACAGTTACAAAAAGGGGACGGAACTGCAGTACGAGTAAACAAAATACCACAAATTAGGTCCAGCAGAAAAAACAGGAATGGAAAATGAGGTTATGGAGTAAAGCAACGAGTCCCAGAAGACCCAGGAGATTGAAAAATGAGGGCATTCGTATTTGCAGTTAGGTTTGGGCAGAAGGTTCAGTTTCATGCTGCCTTGTTCGGAATGGAAACCTGATGCTCGCACGGTCATCCTCCATGACCCCTACACCATGGGAAGTCCCAACTGGTCTCCACAACCAATAATCTGAGAGGGATGATCCACTCTGATGGCGGCATAATTATTGTTTTGGGGTGCAGTAGCTACGAGGGTGATGTACGCATGTGTAATACATCCAGTGACCTTTGGAAACAGGAGACCTTTTTGTGTTTATTTAATCAAAGTTAATTTTCAGTTCTATTTGAAAGCAGCCCAAAACACATGCACGACAGGCATATTTTTTAAGCCATTTGAGCCACCTTAAACAGATTATGGATGGTGCAAAGCTCCAGATCACATGAGTAGCTCCAAGAAGCATAGATGCCGATCTCCGGGGCTTTGAAAGAAAATATATAAAAAAATATCATTACTCACAGAAATGTGAAAAGAACATTTAAAAATGTTTCATCTGTTTAAACTCCAGGTGAATTATTGCCATATAACAACGGATAATTAATTTTATAGATTACTCAAGTGACAATAATTAATATCGAGGTAGGTATGATTGAGTGGAACATTTAAACAGGCCGCTATTGAACTGGTAAAACAAATATTTACAGTATAAATGCATTGAAACAAATGTTCTGCTAAGATGCTAAGAAACAAATGTTCTGAAAGACTTCTAATTGTAGCCTTCTATGCGTCTATGACTCCCAATCATCCTTTAATCATGCTCGTCACTCTAACGCTTTCTGATTCTTTCAGTTAGAAGGCATCTGGCAATACACTGAGCTGGAGATAAAAGGCCTTTTGTTTCCCTTAGCTGTCTATTCTACTCCTTGGACGGTAGCCAAGAACAGTAAGGTGAATTAAAAGATTCAATCTTGGCACATGGTGGGATATATTTGGAATGCAACAGTAACATTTTCCCAAAGTTCACAGCTTTTGCTTTGATACAGAAGAGAATATATAAAACTGTGGCCGAGAACATAGGGCCATTTCTACACATCACTTTTGCAGTTGAAACTGGCCCAATTCGCATAATCGGGCCATTTCTGACCTCATAAATGCCTTTTCATATGTACAAAGCACAAACTGATTCAGTAACATGTTACTGAATCGCAATTTGTGTTTAGCGATTCAGTTTTGGAAAGAGCATGTTTAGGGCATCCCTTCTAAATACTTACCTATATTTAAGGCCTTAACTCTGAACATAGCCAAAGTGTAGTAAAAACAATATGGCTGCCTTTACATTCTAAAAAAAACAGCCATTACCCAATTATATAATGGCTTGTCCTCATCATCATGTACCAATTAATACTACAAAGTTATCTTGGTATACCATGGCCCAAATAACTAAGGCCTGGCTGTAATATTGGATTGTGGCACCCTTGCATCATTCATGGTGTTGCATGGGCAATGCACCACTTAGGTCAGATTTATAAAGGAACGTAAGGCCATCAAGCGTGGTCCTGGTTTGATTGGTAAATTTGGAGAAACGCAAGGCAGCGCAATTCAGTGTTTTGCGTTACTCTGCACACCCTAATCTACATTGTTGCTAAATTTCACATACATCCATATACCACACCACTGAAGCAATTCTACTATACACTATTACACTCTATGCCACTTCACTCTATGCCGCTCCACTGTACACTCTCCTCCACTCTACTTTATGCTATTACACTGTGCGCAATGTCACTGAACACTGCTACAGTCTATGCTACTCCACTGTACGCCACTCCACAGGGCGCAAATCCACTATATGCTATTCCACTCTATGCCATTCTACTGTATGCCACTCCACTCTACTGTATTCCACTGTATGCGCCACCACTCTACAACACTACACTTTTGCTATTTCATTGTATGCCACTCCACTGTATGCTACTCCATTCTATGCTACTTCAGGGAGATACACTGAGATTTGAAATACATTATTGTTCGACCTGTCAGTCCTAAGGTGGTCTTCCCCCAAACTTTTTACCTGCTTGCCTCCATTTCCTTTGGATTTTTTTTTGCAACCCAGAAAGGGAGTCAAAGAGGTCTGTTGCCTGGAGAAATGGCCGAGGCAGCTGCCAAGACAGGGAAGGGAAATGGTCATTGGAAGCCAGCCTCTGAGTGTCCCCCACATGAGGTGGATGAGACGCTGGAGGAGGCCACCCGGAGCTCACTGAGAAGGACACTGTCACCCTTGGTGACCTGCCTGATCTTGCTGGATAGCAAGTAGAAAGGAGACCCACCAGTGAGGAGTTCTGTAAGGCACAGAGAGAGTGCCCAACCCTGGAGGGCATGAGGCTGCAGGGTGAAACCCAGGGAGTATTTCACTACTGTGAGACCTACCCTTCACATAGGATAACATTATGGATATCCTATTACATTTAATAGGCTGTAATTCCTAAATGAGAGGAGGTATATATGACATGTTTGGTACCTATGAGCATGTAATGGAAACCCTCTTTAATGGTAAAGTCAAATTTATTGTTACAAGTTTGAAAGTGCCACTGTTAGAAAGTTTACGTTTTCCTGCCTTTAGCCCTCTGCGTCTGCAGTCTGCCTTAGGTCACATGCCTGGGTGTAACTGACGGTTAAGACTTTCTGAATTCCCTCTAGACAGTCACACAATAGCAGAGCCTGAATGGCCCTTCCACTGGCAGGATATGTGAAGAGGGGGTAAAGCTGAGAACAGTCCCACTTGCATCTGAATAGGCTTTTCCCTGATGTAGGAGGCTGGCCTGGCTTATAGTGGGTACCTTGTGGTACTTACACCCTGTTCCAGGTCCAGTGAACCCTTATTAGTAGAATAGAGGTGTTTCTAGCAGCTTAGGCTGATAGAAGGTAGCCATGGCAAAGCAGCTTAGACTGAACTAGGAGACATGCAAAGCTCCTACTATACCACTTATATCATATAGCACAATATCATAAGAAAACACAATACTCAAAGTTACTAAAATAAAGGTACTTTATTTTTATGACAATATGCCAAAAGTATCTCAGTGAGTACCCTCACACAGGTTATATGTACACAAACCCAAAACAGGTAAGTAACAGTAAGAAAAGTAGTGCAAACAATGTAGAATCACAATTGGATGCAATAGGTGAACATAGGTCTACGGGCAACACAAACCATATACTCCAAAAGTGTAATGCGAATCACGAATGGACCCCAGACCTATGGGAGCTAGTAGAGGGTCGCTGGGACTGTCAGAAAACAGTCAGGGTGACAAGATACCCCACCCCAAGACCCTGAAAAGTAGGAGTAAAGTTCCCTTACTACCCCAATAGGACACAATAGTCGTGATAGGGGGATTCTGCAAGAACCAGAAACACCAGCATAGCACTGAAGACGGATTCCTGGACCTGAGGACCTGCAAGGCAAGGGGACCAAGTCCAAGAGCCGGGATAGTGTCCGGGGAGGGCAGGAGCCCAGGAAACCCCGGATGAAGGTGCAAGAAGGCTGCCTCTGGGTGGAAGAAGCCAAAGACTCTGCAGCAACAAAAAGAGCTAGGAACTTTTCCTTTGGATGGAAGATGTCCCACAGCGTGCTGGATGTTTCTGAAGTGTTTCCATGCAGAAATACTGCAAACAAGCCTTGCTAGCTGCAAGGATCACTGTAAAGGTTTTTTGGTGCTGCTGGGGACCAGGAAGGACCAGGATGTCGCCCTTTGGAGGAAGAGACAGAGGGGGCACTCAGCAACTCAGAAAGCCCCCACAGAAGCAGGCAGCACCCACAGAAGTACCAGGGCAGGCACTTAGAAGATTTGTGAACTGGAGAAGACTCAGAGTCACAAAGGAGGGTCCCACGACGTTGGAGTCCAACTCAGAGGGTTGAGCACTGCAGGACAGAGTGCTGGGGACCCAGGCGAGGCTGTGCACAAAGGAATCCTTGGAGAAGTGCACAGAAGCCGGAGCAGCTGCAAATCATGCAGTACACAGGTTTGCAGTCTAGCATGGGGAGGCAAGGACTTACCTCCACCAAACTTGGACTGAAGTATCACTGGACTGTGGGGGTCACTTGGATATAGCGCCTGTGTTCCAGGGACCAAGCTTGTCAGGATGAGAGGGGACCCAGAGGACCAGTGATGCAGTCTTTTGGTGCCTGCGTTAGCAAGGGGAAGAGTCCGTCGACCCACAGGAGATTTCTTCTTGGCTTCTAGAGCAGGGTGAAGGCAGACAGCCCTCAGAGCATGCACCACCAGGAAACAGTTGAGAAAGCCAGCAGGATGAGGCGCTACAAGGTTTCTGGTAGTCTTCTTGCTACTTTGTTGCGGTTTTGCAGGTGTCCTGGAGCAGTCATGGGTCGATCCTTGGCAGAAGGTGAAGAGGGAAGTGCAGAGGAACTCTGGTGAACTCTTGCATTCGTTACCTGAAGAATACCCCAGAGGAGAGACCCTAAATAGCCAGAAAAGGAGGTTTGGCTATCAAGAAAGGAGGTTTGGCTACCAAGAGAGGTAAGACACATCAGAGGGGGTCTCTGACGTCACCTGCTGGCACTGGCCACTCAGAGCAGTCCATTGTGCCTCCAACATCTCTGAATCCAAGATGGCAGAGGTCTGGGGCACACTGGAGGAGCTCTGGGCACCTCCCCTGCTATAGATTTAAATAGAACTAATTGAAAACAAGTACACCAACTCTGTGGATAAATTCGAGATTTGTTTACACAACGGAAAGAAAGAGATGCCAGTGCCCCCTGACAGTCCTGAAGAGGCCTTGAATTTTGAGGCCGAAACGCGTCGACATCTGCTTAGTGGGATCAAGGGCTTTGAAACAAAAAAAATTGATAAACAAAATTGATGGAGCACTACATAATACCTTTGAAAAAATAGTTAGGTATTTTACAGCTGGGTGCTAGACCCTTGTTCACCTACAGGATATGGGATCACACTGCTAATTGTGCTATAGTCACCATAATAGAAAGTTATGTTGTTGGGCATAACCCTCCTTGCGGGTATTTATGTTATGTGTTATTTTTTATGAGTAGATGTAACCAATGAATGAGATGTAAATTTGATGTATATATATTTGTGCCATAGTGATTGAATAAGTAATATGTGTTGTCATGACGAGTTGTATACTGTAGTTTGTGAATAAATCTAATAAATATGGGAAAGTAATTCACCCTTGTAACCAATAGTGAATATTTGGTTATTTAAATAATGAGCAGATTTGTCCCTGCCTGCTAATTTTCGTGATTGTGTGCAGTGGCAGGCCTGAGACTTGTTTTAAAAGACTACAGTTTTAGGGTGGCACAATGAGTGCTACAGACTACTAGTAGAATTTAATTTACATGCCCTGGGTACATGTAGAACTATATTCTAGGAATTAACAAGCAAATTAAATTTTCCAATAAGGTGTAGGCCACTTTTACCCTGTACAAGTGAGGGTGCACAAGTTTTTTTACCACTGGTTAGCAGGGAAGAAAGTGTACAGAGTCCTAAATGCCAGCAAAAGTGAGTTTAGCAAAGGAAGGCAGAGGAAGACTAAAATCTGGGGTGACCCTGCAATAAGGGCAGGTTCAACACATACATTTCTCATTGCCCCCCCTACTTTATATTGGGTTATTCACTAGGCAAGGTAATCAAAGACAATGAGTATCCACTGTTGAAACAAATACGCCTCAAAATGCTGGACTATGTATGGACTAGCTCTGGCATGACCCTCTTGATTACTTAAACTTGTATCTTATTACACCCCAGTATTCACTTAATAGTCTGCATTTTCTGGTGAGGTGACCATTTCCTATCTATGGAGGGATTTTTCACAGTCCACTAGCCTCTCTGCCTTTCAGCTTTGGCTACACACCCAGCACACATATAATAGATGTAACTGAGCTCAGAACTAGAATGTATCTATCAAAACTTTCTCAACTTGTTTGTAACTTTTGTTCTATAACTAGATGCACTTCTGCAATTAAATTACTCCTTTTACAATGGTGTCAGCAAATTATCTCTGAACCATGTGTTGTTGTCCTCTAGTGTCTGAAAAGTTTGGATAAGAAAAAGCAGGAGGGGCGTTAGGAAGAAAGTGGAGAGAGAATAATGTAAGAATGATGAAGTTGTGCCTCAAGAGAAATCTGGAGAGAGAATAAAGACTGATGAGGTTCTGAAAAGGGAATCCAAAACTCCGACTTTAAATAGCGCAGCTTCCATGGTAGTTCCTGATCCTCTGAAGAAGAAATCGCATTTCAAATGTAAGTACCCTCCAACTTCTTATCTTAGCATTTGAATTTAAAATAAATATCAATTTAAGAGTGAAATGTACAGTACCTGTTATCTACCAGTTAGATGCCTTAAATTGTAGTTTCCATTCAATCTACTGTGCCTGAGGATTAAATTCAATATGATTTAAAATCCACGTGGACAAAGTCAAGCATCACCTTTAGCTTATCAAGTCTAGCAGCCGCATATGTCGAGCCTTTCTGTTTTCTATCACAGAATGATTAGGGCAGACGTCGATGAATGATCAATCCTCACAAAAAGTAGATGCAATTCCTATTAGAGCTCAGTAAACAGAACACTTAACTTTTGCAAATATATATTTACACCAACTGACCTGATCAAAAAAATGTTTCCATCGGTAAGACATCCAAATGTCGAATGAGAATCCATTTAATATGTAACAATGTAGGTACGAAATTGTATCTGTGAAATCTACATAATCCGAAAATGGAAGTACAACAAACTACTTTTAAAATCTATCTGATGCCGAAATGTCAGTTTAAAATTAAACCTTTGGAAACTTTGCAAACCAGCCCCAGTTGAGGAACTCCGTGTTTAATACTTGACGGGTTGACTAAGTGCCTGGAAACAAGCAAAGATTCTGAATATTTTCTGCATTGTCTGAGAGGGGCAGGGGCGTACCTGCGTGGGGTGTTCCACCACCCTAATTAATGTATTTTCTGATAAATCATCGGTCCGGGTACTTTCAGTAGGGTATGGTGAGGCCCCTGTCGGATTTCATCAGGATTTGTTTACATGCACCCAGACAAAAACGCACACATACTCTCCCTCACCATATGATTTGATGTTGGTCATTCTACAAAATATTATGTTTTCTCTCACCTTTACTGCCCCTACCAATCCGCATTCCTGTCCTTTACACTGCCCCTTAGCCCCCTCTCATGAACATTGTTTGCCGTATAATGTATTCTGACATTAAATGCCAGCCTGATTGTTGGAAAATTAATGGCTCACGTCACGTCTCATCTCACCCCCCATCCCCCAATTCTTACTGACCAAGCTACACCCCTGATTAGAATCTCCCTTGTACCTTGCTGCTACTAAATAATTCAGCAGCCGCTCATTTGCATAAATTCAGAGCTGCCCGGAGTATAATGGGGAGGGGGGCTATGTAACACTGTTAATAATGGCACAGGATTCAATCGGGCCCTTGGGGATTCAAATACTGTAGTTGTGTGACACAGGTCTCGCGACTGGTGGGCACTTTAAGTGAAGCCTACGTGATAGTATCCAGAGTGCGCCAGCCCTTGTTTGTAGCCCTATTGAGATGGACGGAGGTGATAGTGAGGAACACAGCAAGTAGTGAGAATCGAAGTAGAAGAGAGCAGACACCAGCGAATGTAATCCAGTGGCGACTAAGCCACAACATAAATGATTACTTAGCAGCCCTTAAAAGCAGATAACATAAGAGCACAGCACATTGAAGCACACGAAAGAACATTACAGCTCACCACATGACATTAGTTTTTATTATAGCCAAGCACATCACGGCAAAGCACATAAGAGCAAAGTCCATCCCAAATGACTCCACAGCACGGCACTTTACAGCACAGCAGATGACATCATAGCCCGTTACTTCAAAGTGTTCATAGAACATCATAATACACTGAAAGGTAGCACGGCATATCTCAACGCTCCGCAGAACAGCAGAGTTCACCAGGGTACAACCAGATAACAGCAGAGTATATTGGAACAGATCAACGTATAACTTGTCACCGATCAGCTAAGAACAGTGCAAAACATCTCTGTGATGTCCATTGGAGCTAGAATTGTTTTGCTGAAATCTGCAGATGAAGGAATATGCAGTAAATGCGGCAAATCTACAGGAATGCTGAAAACAGAGACTGCAGAATTGAATAATTCCAATGGCCCTAGCAATACAAAACAGGGACTCGCAGTTTATAAGCATAGGAGGGAGGCAGTGAAATTGAATATTTGCTCAATGTGGTTAAGATAGGTACTTGTCTAAGAAACCAGCAGAAATATGTTTCTTGTAACTCACACACACAAAAACCATGATCGACGCTAAAGTTAGTCTGACGGAAAAAAAACAGATTTAAACGTGCTTTGCAGCTCACACTGCCTATGTGTGACTTGAAATTGAAGCTCCTGTGTTCACAGAAAGTTGGCACCTTAACGTTATGGTACAAAAAATGGAAATTCCGACTGCACATGTAAGGTGACACCATTGCAATCGTATTGCCATGTAAAAGCAGACTCGGTGAAAACGAGGCTCAGAACATTTGAGTCTGTTTAGTCTATACACTGCTTAGAATACTGGCGGGGAGTCCTGGTAGCGTTTCTTTACATGAAATCATTGCTTTTCTCCGGAAAGTGGCAGTACTCGCCATGTGATATGTTATGCCATTGAGGGCCGACGTGTATTGGTACCTACCCTGAAGTCTTTTAATCTCATCTGCTTAAATAAGTAAATAACAAGTGTGCAAGTGTGTACTGGCAGAAAGATAAGTGCAGTAAAAAGAAACTGCTGACAGCTGGCACAAAGAATGTTCTGTTGTCAACACCCATGCATGCAACGAGACTGCATGCCACTCTAAATCCATAGTTGGTACTGTACCCAATCAAAGCCACTTTTACATGACATAAGTGGGATGGGCATGATGGAGAGGGAAAAAAGGCAAGTGCTGCTTTGCTTGCCCTTTTGATGGATCCGTCCTAGGAGAGTGTGTTAGGCAGGCCAAGGGCATAATGCAATTTTCTGTAGCATATACACCCCCCACACGGAAGCCATAATTGTTCTTTTTTATTTAAAGTAAAATTGCCACTTAACATCCGATGCTGGAGCGAATTGCTGAAACAGCACACTCACAAACCTTAGCAGCATGACCACTGAAAACGAAACAACCAGCCAAGACACAAGCATGAGCATGGAACGAGGATAAGACTGTTGGTGGGGGGGCGACATTTATACAACAGCTGATTTAAACAGTGATACACCATAACGCCACTTGTACCAGGCTTGACAGCAACGTGCAGAAGGTACCTGGGAGTTTAAATGAAGAGCACCGCTGGCGCTGATGTGACCAAGATGCAGGTTTACAGCAGTAACGTGCAACTCACTGGTTGGCATGGGAACTGCATTTCAGGGTGAGTGCAGTGGAGGGGTAAGCAAACAATGAAAACCATTCAGCGAGAGCCCTCACAAAATGACAACAAGCATTGGCAAAGCCATAGGTCTGGAGATGGCCTCCAGGCTTTCAGCAATTTTCTGTCATGGTTTTTGCAAAACCTTATTATTCCAGAACTTTCCGGGCCCTCATCACTGTAAAATAAAACATTGTCGGAAGGCAAAATGTACTTTGGTTTTCCCTGGAACGAAAGGGAACTACTTTGTGAGTGGGTGTGCTTTTTGTAAAAGGGCAGCATGTTGTAACTTGTATTGAAGTCAGTAGTGGCTGAAATGGATGGATGCACTGTCCCTTGCCAAATGCGAATGACACAACACTAGACCAATGGATGACGTTTAGCCAAAAAACCCTATAAGTAACTATGCTATATACAAAAATTTAGTAAAAACAAAAGGGCATATAAAAATTCCAATTGTTCTGGCATTGGATGCTATCCTCTTGCCTTTGAGGGAAGTGAAGGGAAAGAGGGAAGGGAAAGAAGGAAGGGAAAGAAGGAAAGGAGGAGATGTAGGGGAAAGGTATTGGGAAGGAATGGTACCTTACTACAGGACAGTCCCAAATGGGCACGCACAATTATGCTGTAAAATAGCAGTAGTCAGATAAACAAGAGACACTCAAAAAGCAATTTACAACACCATTGGCAGGAGACAGGAACTGATAAGGCTGTAATGCCCCTTGGTTACATCTAAATTGTCCTGCTATCATATCAGGCGCCATGCACAAAGGCAACACTAAAGGAATTATAAAGTAAAAACAAAAACACTGACACTGAAGGTAACTAGCTTGTGAGCAGAGGTGCTCATTGTGAAAGAGCAAAGTGCAGTACCTTAAAGCAAAGTTGACAACTGGCTTAAGTAGGCTAATCCATTGCCCATGAAGTATGCTGTAATAGGCAGAAGAAAATTTGAATGACACAACATCAGACCAATGGATGAGGAGAGCTGGCTGAAATCCTTTTTAAGCATACTATACATATAATGTTAGCAAAATCAAAAGGTTTTGGTTAACACCAGACCTAAAAAATAAAGTTTAATGAAGATGAAAATGTATATTTCTTTCCAGATAATGGAAACATTGGCTCGCCAGTCCCTGGCAGTAAAGGCATATATTTTCTGTGAGTGTGATAACATTCTTTTTAGAAAAATTACATCACCAGCACTCACACAGAGTGCAGAGGCAATGGCTGAAGTGGAATCACCCACTGCCCTATTCTGCTTTTTGTATGCAATAGAGGCAGAAGCAAAATATGAATGACAGTGCTCACTGAAAGCCCATGTGTCTATGTATATTTACATGTTTTTTAGATAATTGTTTTTGAAAAGTAAAAAGGTCTTGGCTAAAGCCTGACCTATCAATGAACATGCTTATTAAAATCTATGATGCACGGAGACTAAAACACTGTAATATTGGCAATTTTTTAAGGGCAACTTTAATGGTTCAAACAGGTCATATGAATAAACAATAGGTAGCATGGGAATCATGTAACATATGTTGATGTTTGTTTTCTATGACAAAGGTAATTGTGTATGGTGAATCAAGGGCGTGAACACGGAGGAACTGAGTGAATGTCCTTTCATTCCCCATGGTTGACTGATCCTGAGTTCCAGGCACCTGTTCCTCTCGTAATTGAGGGACAGTACTGCAAGCACAGAATATTATCAGGTTGCTGAAACTATAACGTTTTTTTGTTCAATTGTTGACATAAAGTGTTATCCATCATTTCACGATGGGCAGTTGTAATTGTGCAATGTTACTTATGAGTGTGGACTCTACACCGGGGGGGGGGGGAGGGTGGGGGGGGACATGGGTGGCATAAACACTATATAAAAAACTAAAACATATTTATATTAAATACTGTGTGAAGTCAATCATTCCTGCGTGGCCACCCAAGATTTGTCACCTTTTTCTGAACCCTATTTGTGCAGATTTTAGAACTCTGTGCGCTTTACCCCTGATACCCAGGACAAAAAGTGCCTGGATGAAAATACACCCGATAACATTAAATACCACTTGTGGACTGCAGCAATTATAGCCATTCACTACAGTAGGAGAGAAAACATGGATTCATGCCTATCCTGTATGGGCTGACAGCCGCAGCAGCTTTAGCCTGGCAACCCAGAGTGGCCAAATCCACCCTTTTCACAGGTAGGAAAACTTAGTTTTAAATGTTAAATAACTCAACCCTAAGTATGCCCTGCAGCACACAAAGTAGGGTGCATAATGTTTAAAAATGGTATGTTTCTCCAGTAACTAGGACCAAAATGACATTGGTCAGTCTGTAACAGGCATATGGGAAAGTCAAAGTATAGATTATGTTATGTTCTGTGTATTTGTATAGCATATGACTCATACAGGAGGGTATGCAGGTATTAAAGCAGGAACTTTAAGGGCTGAGCCAAGGTTGGGACTAGGTGAAGATCCAGGTCTACAGTTTCTTCTGAAATTCAGTAACTGCGGGGGTGGCTCTGATGTGCAGGGGCAGGTTGGTGCAAGGTATGAGAACTAACAAGTGCAGGATATGGTTCTGCATATACAGTGGGTGTCTAGAAGTAGGAGTCCACCTGAGTAGAGGTGGTTGGTAGGTTTGTGTAACTTTATGTAGTTGGTGAGGTACTCAGAACTAATGTTCTGTAATGCTTTATATGAAGAATTTGACGAATGCTTGTTTGTGGATTAGGAGCCAGTGGAGCCCTGCAGGGCGATGTGAGTGAGAGGTGGGAGGTTGAAGGTGAGCTTGGCTTCTGAGTATTATATAGTCTGGAGTCTTCTGGTCAGTTGAGCATTGATTCCAGCACAGAGTGAATTGTCTTCGCTAGTGATGAGGGCTTGGGTGATAGTTCTTTGATTGTTGATGGGGTGCCACTGGAAGATCTTCTGGAGCATCTTGAGAGTGAGGAAGCAGCAGATGGGGACTGCATTCACTTGACCGGTCATAGTGATTTGGTTGTTGATTACTATTCAAAAGTTCTTTGTATGGGTTGCCAGGAGGAGTGTGGGTCTGAGTTTGACAGGCCATGAGGTGGAATCCCAGACCAAGGTGTCAGCTGAAGATTGCTACTTCTGTCTTGTCTGCATTGAGCTTGTAGCATTTAGATTTCAACTACACTTTAATCTAGTAGTTGCCAAACTTTTTAGGACCCACAGCTCACTTAACCCATTGGCCTTTGGTCCTGGCTCCCCTTGTGTTACTTTTTTTTGGTGGCTGGGGGGGATATAAGCCTGATCTTAGGAGTAGTTCCTTTTTTCTCCCTGAAAATAATTGATTGTGATGAAACCAATTAAGGTATTATAATCATAGATGTAACAAAATAAAAATACAACAGGGTTACTCAGGCGTGGCTTCTTTGAGAAGCACTTCTAGCAGTTTGTATTCGAGTTTGCGAATGAAGATAAACTTTTACATGCTGTGACTGTGGAAGCAGTGTGAGGCCCCCCTCCCAAAATTAACATTTACACAAATCAAATATGTTATAACTCCAGTGAGTACTGTTAGCGAAGACACGTCCTTCAAATTTAACACAAATTTCGCAATGTCCAATCCAATCCAGATGTTTATTGAAACAAATCTTCAAATCCCATGGCAACCATCCATGGAAATACACTCCAAGCCAGCCAACACGTGTTACGTCATGGGAAACTCTTAAATCCCAAACGACTTCTTCAGGGCTTATATACTCGAAATCCAATAAAACAGAAAATCCTCCCCGTTTTTTAACTACTGTCACAAATATGACAGTTCAATATAATTTATCCACACCTCAAGTTCAAGACCCCGCTGTGTACACAATAGTTTAAAGTATAATTGCTTCCATCCGTGTACCATCAAAGCTAATCAGGTTGATAGCGGCGTTCACCTATTCGGAACGCTATCCTGCGAGTACGCTGTGACTGGTGTGCTTTGTTTGGGGCATCAGAAAAAACAGTTAAGAAACAACCAAAACTGTAAGCTCACACTTTTATGGTACAAACACATTTTTACATGTTGTAAATTCATTACAGATTTGTGATTTGTGGATCACAGCCAAATACTTTGTCACAAGACTTCATAATTTTTACCTTGTGAATGGTCTTTATTATTTTCTGTTTCCTTTCTGCTGACTACGTACCTTGTTGGCTGTGCTGTGTTGTGTAGGCTTAGCTCACCTGCTACTATGGATTAAAATCTGGGTTACACCGAAGGCAGCATTTTCCCGGCTAGTTTTAGCAGATTGTCTAAAACTGGCCAACTGGCCTGCAATCCCTAGGCTGGCATATGTTAAAAGCAATTTTTAAGATCTTGGCTTAGATGCCCTTTTTGATCATCCTGATGATATTTGTTTTCAAACCAAAGAACAGGTAAAAAAACCGTACCTGGTGCAGAGGGAGGAAGGGTGCATTGTAAGGGCCCTTAACATGGTGTCTGTGATGATTTATTTGCACCTTTATAACATCTCAATACGTACTTTTTATGGGGGTGAATACGTACTTTTTATGGCTAACCAGTTTTCAGCATACATTTTAGATAACAAGGCTGAGGCTTAATTTAATTCATTATCTGGTAGCCTTTCCAGTAGCAGGGACTAGAACAACTATTCATTCTCGTTGCCCATGTGATAATACCTCTATTCAATCTACATTGCATTTTATGCTTTTTTGTAAATTATACTCTGTATGTCGGGCTCGCTTTCTTCGTGCTGTCCTTAAACATATGCAACCTTTATCATATAAAAATGGTTTGAGGTACCTGCAATCTGCTGCCGCTCCGTACATTTGTTATGCTGTTGTGAGTTTTCTTATCTCAGCTAAAAACCAAGGAAATACGATGGCACGGGTCTTTGAATTTTTAAGGCTGGATGAGTTTTACATTTATACACATTTTATAGAGTCTTGATTTTGTAAATATAATGGTTTTATGGATATTCTATTGTATATATTGGATTATGAGGCAACACAATAAAAGGGCCTTCTTTAATTTGTAATATTAGATCAAAGGAATGGTCGAAACTGGCTTATATTGTTTGTTATTTTGCGCATTATGTTTGTATAGTTTTCTATTGGTTTTTAACTGTTTTTAGACTTCATGGCTATTGATTTGTTTCTATTCATAATGATTAATGTTTGTAATGCTGTTTTTATGTACTTTTATGGTCTCAAGTGAGACCGAATAAAGTTATTCTGACTGACTGGCTGTGCCGTAATGTAGGAGGCTGGACTGGCTTGTAGTGGGTATCAAGAGGTACTTACACCTTGCACCAGGCCCAGGCATCCCTTATTAGTGTAGAGGGGTGTCTAGCAGCTTAGGCTGATAGAAAAGGTAGCTTAGCAGAGCAGCTTAGGCTGAACTAGGAGATGAGTGAAGCTCCTACAGTACCACTAGTGTCACTTGCACAATATCATAAGAAAACACAATACACAGATATACTAAAAATAAAGGTACTTTATTTTTATCACAATATGCCAAAGTATTTCAGTGAGTAGCCTCAGTATGAGGATAGCAAATATACACAAGATATATGTACACAATACCAAAATATGCAGTAACAGCAATAGAAAACAGTGCAAACAATGTATAGTCACAATAGAATGCAATGGGGGCACATAGGGATAGGGGCAACACAAACCATATACTCTAGAAGTGGAATGCGAACCACAAATGGACCCCAAACCTATGTGACCTTGTAGAGGGTCACTGGGACTGTAAGAAAACAGTGAGGGTTAGAAAAATAGCCCACCCCAAGACCCTGAAAAGTGGGTGCAAAGTGCACCTAAGTTCCCCAAAGAGCACAGGAGTAGTGATAGGGAAATTCTGCAAGGAAGACCAACACCAGCAATGCAACAATGATGGATTTCCTGACGAGAGTAAGTGTGGAACAAGGGGACCAAGTCTAAAAGTCACGATCAAGTCGAGAGTGGGCAGATGCCCAGGAAATGCCAGCTGTGGGTGCAAAGAAGCTGCCACTGGATGGTAGAAGCTGTGGATTCTGCAAGAACGACAAGGGCTAGAAACTTCCCCTTTGGAGGATGGATGTCCCACGTCGTGAAGAGTCGTGCAAAGGTGTTTCCGTGCAGAAAGACCACAAACAAGCCTTGCTAGCTGCAAGGGTCGTGGTTAGGGTTTTTGGATGCTGCTGTGGCCCAGGAGGGACCAGGATGGCGCCAATTGCGTGAGGAGACAGAGGGAGCGTCCAGCAAGACAAAGAGCCCACTCAGAAGCAAGCAGCACCTGCAGAAGTGTCGGAACAGGCACTACAAAGTGGAGTGAACCAGAGCTCACCCGAAGTCACAAAGTAAGGTCCCACGACGCCGGAGGACAACTCAGGAGGTCGTGCACTACAGGTTAGAGTGCCGGGGACCCAGGCTTGGCTGTGCACAAAGGAAATCCTGGAAGAGTGCACAGGAGCCGGAGTAGCTGCAAAACACGCGGTTCCCAGCAATGCAGTCTAGCGTGGGGAGGCAAGGACTTACCTCCACCAAACTTGGACTGAAGAGTCACTGGACTGTGGGAGTCACTTGGACAGAGGTGCTGAGTTCAAGGGACCTCGCTCGTTGTGCTGAGAGGAGACCCAGAGGACCGGTGATGCAGTTCTTTGGTGCCTGCGGTTGCAGGGGGAAGATTCCGTCGACCCACGGGAGATTTCTTCGGAGCTTCTAGTGCAGAGAGGAGGCAGACTACCCCCACAGCATGCACCACCAGGAAAACAATCGAGAAGGTGGCAGGATCAGCGTTACAAGGTCGCAGTAGTAGTCTTTGCTACTTTGTTGCAGTTTTGCAGGCTTCCAGCGCGGTCAGCAGTCGATTCCTTGGCAGAAGGTGAAGAGAGAGATGCAGGGGAACTTTGATGAGCTCTTGCATTCGTTATCTAAGGAATTCCCCAAAGCAGAGACCCTAAATAGCCAGAAAAGGAGGTTTGGCTATTTAGGAGAGAGGATAGGCTAGCAACACCTGAAGGAGACTATAAGAAGGAGTCTCTGACGTCACCTGCTGGCACTGGCCACTCAGAGCAGTCCAGTGTGCCAGCAGCACCTCTTTTTCCAAGATGGCAGAGGTCTGGAGCACACTGGAGGAGCTCTGGGCACCTCCCAGGGGAGGTGCAGGTCAGGGGAGTGGTCACTCCCCTTTCCTTTGTCCAGGTTCGCACCAGAGCAGGGCTGAGGGATCCCTGAACCGGTGCAGACTGGCTTATGCAGAGATGGGCACCATCTGTGCCCATCAAAGCATTTCCAGAGGCTGGGGGAGGCTACTCCTCCCAAGCCCTAACACCTTTTTCCAAAGGGAGAGGGTGTAACACCCTCTCTCTGAGGAAGTCCTTTGTTCTGCCTTCCTGGGCCAGGCCTGGCTGGACCCCAGGAGGGCAGAAACCTGTCTGAGGGGTTGGCAGCAGCAGCAGCTGCAGTGAAACCCCGGGAAAGGCAGTTTGGCAGTACCCGGGTCTGAGCTAGAGACTCAGTTGATCATGGAATTGTCTCCCCAATGCCAGAATGGCATTGGGGTGACAATTCCATGATCTCAGACATGTTACATGGCCATGTTCGGAGTTACCATTGTGACGCTCTATATATGTCGTGACATATGTATAGTGCACGCGTGTAATGGTGTCCCCGCACTCACAAAGTCCGGGGAATTTGCCCTGAACAATGTGGGAGCACCTTGGCTAGTGCCAGGGTGCCCACACACTAAGTAACTTAGCACCCAACCTTTACTAGGTAAAGGTTAGACATATAGGTGACTTATAAGTTACTTAAGTGCAGTGGTAAATGGCTGTGAAATAACGTGGACGTTATTTCACTCAGGCTGCACTGGCAGGCCTGTGTAAGAATTGTCAGATCTCCCTATGGGTGGCACAAGAAATGCTGCAGCCCATAGGGATCTCCTGGAACCCCAATACCCTGGGTACCTCAGTACCATATACTAGGGAATTATAAGGGTGTTCCAGTATGCCAATGTAAATTGGTGAAATTGGTCACTAGCCTGTTAGTGACAATTTGGAAAGAAATGAGACAGCATAACCACTGAGGTTCTGGATAGCAGAGCCTCAGTGAGACAGTTAGACATAATACAGGTAACACATACAGGGCACACTTATGAGCACTGGGGCCCTGGCTGGCAGGGTCCCAGTGACACATACAACTAAAACAACATATACACAGTGAAATATGGGGGTAACATGCCAGGCAAGATGGTACTTTCCTACACGTAACAAATGTATTGTTTGCTCTGCCACCAAAAGCTGCTGCTATGTCTGCTGCTCACACATACAGGGCCATATTTATACTTTTTGACGCAAAACTGCGCTAACGCAGTTTTGCGCGAAAAAATTTTGCGCCGGCTAACGCCATTCTGAAGCGCCATGCGGGCGCCGTATTTATTCAATGACGTTAGCCGGCGTTAGCCGCCGGCGCTGTCTGGTGTGCGTTAAAAAAAACGACGTACACCAGGCAGCGCCGGCGTAGGGGGAAAATGGCGTATGGGCATCCACAAATGGTGCAAGTCAGGCTGAGGCAAAAAAATCGCCTCAACCCGATTTGCGCCATTTTTTTACGACGCCCAACCCCCATTGAAATGACTCCTGTCTTAGCAAAGACAGGAGTCATGCCCCCTTGCCCAATGGCCATGCCCAGGGGGCTTATGTCCCCTGGGCATGGTCATTGGGCATAGTGGCATGTAGGGGGGCACAAATCAGGCCCCCCTATGCCACAATTTAAAAAAAAAAAAAATACTTACCTCAACTTACCTCAATGTCCCTGGGGTAGGTCCCTCCATCCTTGGGTGTCCTCCTGGGGTGGGCAAGGGTGGCAGGGGGTGTCCCTGGGGGCAGGGGAGGGCACCTCTGGGCTCATTCTGAGCCCACAGGTCCCTTAACGCCTGCCCTGACCCAGGCGCTAAAATCCGGCGCTAATGCAGGCTTTTTAGACCCGCCCACTCCCGGGCGTCATTTTTGCCCGGGAGTATAAATACGACGCATATGCATCGGAGTCATTTTTTAAGACGGGAACGCCTACCTTGCATATCATTAACGCAAGGAAGGTGTTCACGCAAAAAAATGACGCTAACTCCATGAACTTTGGCGCTAGAAGCATCTAACGTCAAAGTATAAATATGGAGTTAGTTTTGCGTCGAAATTTGCGTCGAAAAAAACGACGCAAATTCGTCGCAAACGGAGTATAAATATGCCCCACAGTGCCTGCAGGTCTCGCGCCAGACACCTGATAAATGTCTAGCTGTAAGAGGCGTGTGTAAATACTACTGGCTTTTGAGGTTTCGTTGTCTGGACTGCCAACGCTTTTTGGTGATGTTGACTGTGTTTGCTGGGTACACTCTTTCTTCACTCACCCGCATAAGGGTGAATAGTCCAGTTTGCTGTGTTAAAACGTTGTTGAGGACTAATACCATTTAATGAGGCAGTGTTAGGCTTGTAACAGGTGTAAGCAAAGGTAATGCTTAGTGCTCATAAATTCACTGTTCCAGAAGTATACTTACAATCTATTCATGCTGTCTCATACTTTAGTTTTGCATAGACGTAAGACAATCGCTTTAAATTTGGTCCCTTCCCTTTTGTTTACTGTTCTCCTCAGTGCAATCTGTAGTTAGTGTTTGGTGCGGTGTGTGCTAGGCCGTGCAGGACTAGTTCATTGTTCTGATAATTATCATGGCAACACACCAGTGGGAGGCTGGAAATGAACTGTCGCAGACCACCAATATATTTGCCTTTGGCACAAAAGACAGAATAATAAAGGTGTCAGATGAGTGTCTGATAGATGGTGAAATAATTTTTTGTTGTGTCACAGAGCGAAGCCCTTTGAGCATTTTTCAAGCACCGGTTTGCGTTTTATATTTTGACCAAACAGTTTTTCAATCAATACAGGTCTTTCACTATAGAGCAAGGGTATTTGCAGGATTGTTTGCGAAGCAGGTTGCTCGCTAGATGGAAGCTTAAACAATTATCTGTACAGCATTTCTTTTTATAGACAGTGTGAATCAAAAAATCAGCCTGCGCCATGAAGTGTATGCAAAAAAATGTTAATTAAATGCCTTCCCGATAATTTATAAAGTATATATGAGTATGGTACTCACCCATAAACTGTCTGAAAAATGACTTCGTTTTCATAATTATTCAGTGCAACACTGCATATTACTGACAAATAAAATGAGTTATTTTAAACGTCATTATATGTGGTCCGAATTTGTTGGTTTTTCAAGACAGCCAGAAAACCAGGCGGCCTACAAATACAAACTCTTGCTTGAACTGCAAGAAGGTTACAGCTTTCCAGGGAAATGACTGAGTGATTTACATGGCACCGGCCTCACCTGCAAATGAGATCTATTGTAGATAATGCAATAAAAAATCAGCCTTTTAAATCCCAGGCGTGTGCTTGGTGCAATCTTTTTGCAGCACCCCTGGCTAGGTTTGAGGGTGCACCAAGGTGCCATGATGCACAGATTGGGAAACACTGCTTTAATCTATAAAGTTTGACCTGTACCTGCCATGGACTACATTCACAGACATATGTTTATATTGAATAAAAATCCAATCTAATGGTGAACTCAAATTGTTAATAAATATGTGGGAAATGCAACTTTTTTGAAAGTTACCTTTACCTTGCACACTACTGTTGGAGTCTAATTTGCATTGGCCCTCCAGCAAATGAACAATTGATGTTTCGCCTTAGGTGGGTGTGAATCCTGCACCCAGAGCAAAGGCAATGGCATGGGATTGGAAAGGTGTTTTATTACCCTGGCAGGAAGACCTCTTGGGGTGGGCTCAGGAACTTAATTTCCTTCCCCTCCCTGTCACTACTGCACATCAGGTGATGCCTGGAAAGGCACAAGCTTTTGTCCCTTTCGTCAGATTGGCACCAAACTCAGAGGGGGAAAAACAAACCCCAGAACCAGTTTTGAGTGACCACAGAGGAGTGGAGTACTCATTACCTTGACCACACCTGTGGGTGGGCACACAAGCTGTGCACAATGGGAGAAGCATTTTTTCATGTTGGATTTTGAGAGTGAGGGGCACTGTTGTATTGTTTGCTACAGGGCAAATAGGAACCACTGAAAAAAAGGGTAAGGTGTGGTCCCAGGACACTTTTACCACATTGGTCAGGGACTGTTCAGGAATCACCTCCACTCACTAGCTCTTCCCAGGCATAAATGTGGCACCCCAAGGCACCTCTACTGAGCAGTTTCTTGACCTACAGAAAAACAGGAGACTGGACCTGCGGCCTGTGACCTTTGAAGAACTCTGAATGACTGGGCCTGCTCACCTTCGTGTCAAGGACAAAGAAGTGGACTCCAAGCAACAGTTAGCTAACCTTTATATGGCTACAGGGCAACAAGAGTTGAAGTGTCCTTTTCCCTATAATTCCCAGCTGACAAGTGGCAACTGGAACTTGGACTGGACCCCCTGGGAGTCCCTAGGTGCTGCACCCCCAGAGGTCCGGGGAATCTGAGAAGCATAATTGCTTGGGCACCAGGAAAAATCTTGGAAAGCTTTGACAACTTTTGCCCAAGAGCTACAGAGGCAAGGGGACTCACTGACCGGCAGTTTCCTTGGCGGAGGATTGGATTTCAGATTCATCTCCCTGATAGGTTTTAGCATCTTTGAAAAAGGCTGGGACCCTGAAGCTTTTTTAAACAAAAACCTCAAAAGCTCTAGAGCTTTAGCAGGACTAACTTGCAGCAAGTATTCTACCAGCAGTGGCTAAAATTTCAGATTTGTCCCACAGGGAGACAGCTTTTATTTTTTTAAAGTGACAAAGTCCTTTTCTGGATTAGCCCAGCACTTTGAAACTTTTTCAAACGTTTTAACTTCTAAACTGCCACTGGGAGCAGTCCACTTGATGTATCTAACCAGATCTCCATCATGTACATCCTGAAATCATGCATAGGTTTACATGACCATTCACTATCATTCATGCTTTAACCTTTTTGGTGGTATTTTCACTTAAATCTTTAAAAATACATATCTCTGGTCTCATCGGATTTTTGTTGTGTTGATGTCCTTTTGTTCATTCATTTTAATTTATTTTTCTAATGCAGTATGACATTTTTATGGCTAGGTGTTTTTGTAGCCTATTACTGTTTTGGTAAGGCACAAGTACTTTACATATTGCCCTAAATTAAGCCTGTCTGCTTTATACCACAGCTACCAGGGGGTTGAGTTCAGGTTGATTTGATGACTTTAAGGGTTCATGCGGACATGAGTTGAGTGTATTACTTGTGGCGAGCAGTTGCCCACCTCCACTTTCTAACAAATACTACTCAGGATATATGCACTACCAGAAACCCATTTTATTGCTTTATATTGCAGATATACTTTTTTAACATGGGCAGATAATGGTATACACAATGTGTAAAAAGCCAGAGGATATATTCCTATGTCCAATGGCTAGTGCCTTATTGGTGATGCTACAAGAAACACACAACACAAAAAGAACTTGCCAAACATGTGGGTAAATGACAGTGACAAACATGGTGTTCCTCCTCGATCAGTGCCTGGGTGGCCTTTATTCGATGGTAGCGTCTATCCCATTTCAGGTGCAAGAAGGGTTGAGAGATGATAGTAGTAGATATGTGGGAGTAGCCAGCACACTATATGGTAAAACATTATTTTTGCTGATTGTATATGCTCCTAAAATGTATAATGAACACTTCTGTAAAGCCACTGAATAGATTCTATTTAAATGTGATGATCATTAAAAACTATGGGGCAGATTTATGAAAAGTGATGCTGCACCTAGTGCAGTGCCACTTTTCTTGCACCCCCTAGCTCCCCCACAACGCCACCATTTGTGCACCGTATTTAAAATACTGCGCACCATGGCGGTAGTTAGGGAACTAACATCATAATTTTTCTAACTAGTTCAGCGCTTTGCAGGACTAGCATCAAAAATGTTGACGCCAATCCTGCAAAGCACTCAGAGGCCCATTGAAACTAATGGGAGCCTCTTTTTAACACCTGTTCTGAGCAGGTGTTAAAAATCCCGGAAAAAATGAAGCAAAGAAATCTTTTAGATTTCTTTGCGCCATTTTTTCAGCCACCCTAGCACTGGAACGCCCCCCATACATACATTAAGCCTGGCACAGGCATAATGTGGCACAAGGGGTTACAAAGTGGCACTATGCATACATTGCGCCACTTTGTAAATATGGCGGGGTGTTTTTGGCCTTCCAACGCCACATTAGCGTAAAAAAAATGACACTAATGTGATGTTGGAATGGCGCTAGGCCCTCTTAAATATGGGCTATGGATGGGTGACTTCAACTGTGTATTGAATGCATCACTGGACAGACCTTTGAGTAGTGCAGACTACATATTTTGCAATATAATTAAGTATCTGGAGATGGTTGAATAATGGAGAACACAATATGAAGTTGAAAAGGTTTACTCATTTTACTCACGTTTATATGATTCTAACTACCAGATAGATTAGGTAATGGTTAGTGGGGGCCACGGCGGGTCATTTGGTGAAACAAACTATTTGGACAGAGCAATGACTGATCACTTTTTTCTCAAGGTTAAGTGGAGGCCAGGTGGTTAAATCCTGAGTGACTACATGACTCCTCTTGCTACAGATACTGTCCAATGCCAATTACAGAATCAAGTTAAGTAAGGTTATTGAAGGCTGCTTTAAAATAAATGAACACATTGTGAATTCACAGCTGTCACTGTGGGAGGCATTTCAGATTATTATTGAGGCGAATGTATCTGTCCTACTTTCGGGGTGATAAAGGGCATCACCAACAGAATCAACAAAATAGAGAAAGAGTTGATAAGTATAGAGACAGAAGCAATTGTAGACATGAAACCTAAAGCCCAAAAAGTCATGAAATTATATTTACTGGAAGTGACAGAACACTTAGATAAACATGATAATGGACAATATGTAGTGCGTCAGCACAATGAAGGGGAGAAAGCAGGATGAATATTACCCTGATAAATGAACAGAAATTAAGGTAACAGGACGGTCACAGTCATAAATAAATTGTTACAAACCGGAAGGCATAAGTGATAGATTACAGACGTTTTATGCAGAATTTTATTATGAATTAACAGAAACGGCTGCACCAGAGCTATGTAAGATGTAGCATCTGCCCATCCTGCCACCAGAGGGAATCGAAAAATGCTAAATTAACGAATTACTTTTGAAGAGCTAAATCAATCTATATGTAATTTAGGTTCTTGAATACTGACAATGAAATATTAAGAAATATCACAGCAGATAGAATAGAAAGAATAATACACTTATTGGTACATGATGTTTAAGTGGGGCGCATACCTAAATACAATTTGGCAATGAACGTCAGGCAATTATTTTTACTTATAGAGGAGATGCAAGCCAGGGGTTCCTCACATGCAATAGCAAGCTTGCATGGTCATCAAGCATTTAGGGCCCGATTACAAGGCTGGTGGTCTCAAGACCGCCAGTCCCGCTGTGGTGGTCAGACTGCAGCGGCTGTGACGGTCTGACCTCCACATTACGAGGTTGGCGGGTAGACTCACCAACCTACCGCCATCCCTGCCAGGATCAGTGATCCCAATGGGCTGATGGCAGTCCTGCTTTTATTCAGCCAGGGTGGTGCTGAACTCAGTTCTGCCCTGCTGATCTGCTGATTACAACCTTATTCTCTGCCAGCCTTTTCATGGTGGTCTGACTGCCATGAAAAGGCTGTCAGAGAACAAGTGCATGGGGCCACAGGGGGGCCCCTGCACTGCCCATGTCTATGGCATGGGCAGCGCAGGCGCCCCCCTGCCCAGCACCCTTGAAATGCAAACTATCTACTGTGCAGACAGGTGCATTTCAAGGGAGCTGGTGCACCCTGCGTGCGGCAGCATTGCCGCCGGATCAATTATGAGCCAGGAACAATGCTGCTGCACCTTTCCCCCTGGAATGATGGGTGGGAACCTTGATTCCCGTCCGTCAGCCCAGTGTGAAAGTTGTAATAGAGCTGGTGGGGAGACCGCCACCTCAATGGTGGTCTCCTCACAACGGGTCTGGTGGTCAGGTTTTCCGACTGCCAAACTTGTGAACAGTGTCTTAATGTTGGAAATTGGATTTTTGTTAGAAACTCCACCCAGATATTAGTTGTGACAGTTATTTATTGATTGGGTCTGGTTATTGTATGGAGGGTTATCAGTGAGGGCAAATCCTTTGATATTTGCGCAGTGGGATACACAAGTGTGAACACCTCAGGGATGCCCCCTCGCCTCTTGGATTTTGCACTGTAGATTGTCTGACAGAATGTTGGTAACAAAAATATCAAGAGACACAAATATTGTGTCATAAATATTGTGTACCGTAATATTGTGTTCCAATACTTATAATGAGAACCATGAAAATATTGTGTCAGAAATATTGCGGAAGGGAATAACAACTAGAAACAGATAAGAATATTGTTATTTTTAATAATAATTGACTTTAAAGTAACTAATATTGAAATAGTAAAATAGTTCAAATTAATTAAATGTTAAATATTTTAAACATATATATATATTTATATATATGTATGTATATATATATATATCAATGAAAAAACAAAGGTTTAAATTAGTTATACTTAGGAAACCTAAGTTATTATTTCTATACAAAACAAACTTAAACAAACCCTAGAATTCTAAAGTTATAACTTAACATTATAATTTGCACCCCACCCAAAAGTTTATATATCTCATGTACCTCTGTACATTGTGTTGTCAACTCGCTAGCTACAGTAAATAAACCATAACTTGCTCCTCTACCATGCAGTGTTCTCATAAATTATGTCATTTTAGATGTCATGAATCTTGTTATGAATGCTCATATTTAACATGCCAAAGCTGATGTAATATGAAAGGGTATAAGCAGTGCATGGGGAAGGCACAAGTTATAGTTCATTCATTGTGACTAGTGAGTTGCCAACACTGTGTACAGAGGTGCACAAGTAACATAAACTTTTGTGTGAGATGCAAATTATAAGTTAGAGTTTTAACTATAATTTGGGAATTTTGAATGTTAGTGTAGTTGAAGTTGGTATTGTATATAAATATTACATTTTGTTTCCCTAACTGTAATTAATCCTAAACCTTTGTTTTTTCATTACATTTGATATTTTTTTTATGCTTAAACAATTTGTTTCAACTCATATAATGTTTATTAGAGTGGAGTTAAGGGGCACAGAGTGGAGTGGGGTAGAGTGGTGTGTCGTAGAGTGCAGTGGCATGTCACAGAGTGCCTTAGAGAGGAGTGGAGTAGAGTGGCATGTCGTAGATTGGAGTGGCATGTTTTAGAGTTAAGTGCTATGTCATAAAACATGTAGTAGCATGTGGTAAGGTGGAGTGGAGTGTTGTAGAGTAGAGTGGTGTGTTGTATAGCAGAGGGGAGTACCATGTCATAGAGTGGCATCTTGTAGAGGGACAGAGTGGGGAAGCATAGATGGACTGGCACAGAGTGGAGTGGTGTGTTGTAAAATGAAGTGGTGTGTCAGTGAGTTGAGTGGTGTATCAATGAGTGGAGTGCCATGTCATAGAGTGGAGTGAAGTGGTGTGGCGTGTTGTTGAGTGTCATAGAGTGGAGTAACGTGGCATAAAGTGGAGTAGTGAAGTACATTGTGGTAGTGTGTCAGTGTAGAGTGAAGTAAAGAAGCATGGAATGGCATAGAGAAGGTTGCCTAGAGTGACATAGAGTTCCATAGAGTGGAGAGGAGTGTCATTTAGTGGCAGTCAGTGGAGTGGTGTACAGTGGAGTGGCATGTTGTAGACTGGAGTGGCGTGTCATAGTGGAAATGTTGCAAAGTGGAGTGGCATGTTGTGGAATGGAGTGGCATGTCATACAGTGTCATAGAGTGAAGTAGAGTGACCTAGAATGCAGTGGCATAGCGTGGAGTGGATTTAAAGTGTCAAAGAGTGGAGAGGTGTGTCATAGAGTGGAGTGGCATGTCGAAGAGTAGACTGGCAAGGAGTGGAGTAGAGTGAAGTGGAGTAGCTTAGAGTGAAGTAAAGTGTCATGGAGTGGAGTGGTATGTCAGAATGTCGAACAGCAGAGCAGAATGTTGTAGATTGGAGTGACACAGAGTGCAGTGGCAGGCAATAGAGTATCGTGCAGTGGCTTGTCATACAGCGGCATTTCATAGAGCATCTTACAGTGGAGGGGCACAGAATAATGTGTTGTACGGTGGACTGGCATGTCATAGACTGGAGTGGCGTGAAGTGGCATGTCATAGAGTGGAGTGGAGTAGAGTAGTGTGGAGGAAAGTGTCATAGAGTTGAGTGGCATGTCGCACAGTAGAATGAGTGGTTTGTGGTAAAGTGGCATAGTGTGGAGTAGAATGTTGTAGAGTGGAGTGGTGTGGAGTGGAGTGTTATAGAGTGGAGTGGTGTGCCATGGAGTGGCATGCCATAGAGTGTCTTAGACTGGAGTGGTATAGAGTGGAGTTGAACGTCGGAGAGTGGAGTGGAGTGTCGGAGTGTGGTGTAAAGTGTCATAGACTAGAGTGGCATGTCATAGAGTGGAGGGGCATGTCATATAGTGGAATGTAGTGGCATGCCGTACATTGGGCCTGATTATGAGTGTGGTGGTCTTGGACCACCACCTATGTGATGGTCTGACTGACACATAACAACCCTGGTGGTCCGACCGTCAGGGAACCACCAGCTCCACCAGGATCTTGGATCCCAGTGGTCTGGCGGTGGCCAAGATCCTAATCTGCCAGGGCAGGGCTGCATGCAGCGATGCCCTGTGGATTACGACCTCATTCTCCACCAGCCTTTTCATGGCAGTAACACCGCCATGAAAAGGCTGGCAGAGAACAGGTGCAGGGGTCCACAGTGGGGCCCCTGCCCAGCACCGCTGCAATGTTCACTGTTTGCTTTGCAGACAGTGAACATTGAGAGGGTGCGGGTGCACCCTGCTGGCTACAGCATTGCTGCCAGCTTGATTACGAGCCAGAGACAATGCTGTAGCATGTTTCCCACTAGGCCGGTGGGTGAAAACTCAGGTTTCCTCCCGCCCACCTAGCGGGAATTTAATAATGACTCCAGTGGAGAGGTCACCACGTAGGCGGCAGCCACAATGTTGGGAGTTTGGCAGATGGGCTTTTCCATCCGCCAAACTCGAAACGAGGCCCATTGTCTCTTGTATATATAATTTTTTTCACATTTCAATAGGTATCTCAGTATTTTCAAGGTAGTTTCACAAAAGTACTGTGGTACTCAATAAACTTAAAAAAATATATATTAATCAATAAAACTACTTCTCCTTAACTCTACAGAGTTTGTTAAACTGCCTCATTTCTTCCTCTAAAACAAGAGTGAGAACATATAGTTCACATCAAAACACAGAACAAAGGCAACATGTGGTCTAAACAATATGGCTGCCTTTTCATTTTGCAAGTACTTCATTGACCAATCATATTATGTTTCGTCATTGCCAGGTACCGTGCCATACCGCGAAGGTACCATGGTATACCACAGCCCAACATATATCCCTTATTACTTGAAAACTACTGAAACAATTTAGATCTAATAAAGGAAAGGATCCCTTCCAAACCATAATCTATATTCCTGCAACATTTCAAGAAAATCCTTTAAGCCATTTTGCTGCTACACCTGTTTAAAAAGTCTATGGATAATGCATGGGTGGAAAAAGCTGTTTTGGAACCCACCTGTTTTCTCTGCATGCTATTAATCACCACACACCTTTGCATCATCAGCCAACGTAGAAAAAGGAATATGTGTACAACGTTTTGTTGAGATAAGTCATACAGTGGCGAAGTTATTACCCATCAAAAATCTGAGGAATTCCTATATCTCTGAATCATAGCAATAACTACAGAGTGACTTTATATATATATATATATGTATATTTATACAGTTTTTCATATATTTAATTTTAAATTTTAACACTAAAACAAAGTGAAAATTAGTAAGCATATATTCAGCTCACAAGAATGTCTAACTTAACCCCTTCGCTGCCAGGCCTTTTCCCCCTCAGGTGCCAGGCCTTTTTTTGGCTATTTGTGGCAGTTAACGCTTAGGCCCTCATAACGTTTTGTCCACATAAGCTACCCATGCCAAATTTGCGTCCTTTTTTTCCAACATCCTAGGGATTCTAGAGGTACCCAGAGTTTGTGTGTTCCCCTGAAGGAGACCAAGAAATTAGGCAAAATACAGTGGTTTTTTTTGAAAATGGGAAAAAGGGGCTGCAAAAGAAGGCTTGTGGTTTTTTCCCTGAAAATGGCATCAACAAAGGGTTTGCAGTGCTAAAATCATACCCCATTTTTACTATTTTTTGTGCTTTTAGCCTCCTTCCAGTTAGTGACAGAAATGGGTATGAAACCAATGCTGGATCCCGGGAAGCTAAACATTTCCGAAAAGTAAACAAAAATAGGAATTCAGCAAAGGGTCATTTGTGTAGATACTACAAAGTTTTCCTCAGAAAATAACAGCTGAAATAAAAAAATATTGAAATTGAGGTGGAAAAAAACAGCCATTTTTCTCCACATTTTACTCTGTAACTTTTTCCTGCAATGTCCGATGTTTGAAAGAAATATACTGTTACGTCTGCTGGACTCTTCTGGTTTCAGTGATATATAGGGCTTGTAGTTTCATCAAGGTCCATAGGTACCCAGCACCAATAAAGGAGATGCAATTTGCAATGGGTTTTCATTCTGTACAGTAATTCATTTGATGAAATATAAAGAATGAAAAATAGGTATCAAGGAAATCTTTATATTTCGAAAATGGGCACAAGATAAGGTGTTGAGAAGCAGTGGTTATTTGCACATCTCTGAATTCCGTGATGCCCATACTAGCATGTGAATTACAGGGCATTTCTCAAATAGACGTCTTTTCAACACACTGTCTTACATTTGGAAGGAAAACATGTAGCGAAAGACAAGGGACAATAACACTTGTTCTGCTATTCTGTGTTCCCCCAAGTCTCCCGATAAAAATGGTACCTCACTTGCGTGGGTAGGCCTAATGCCTGTGACAGGAAATGCAACATGGACACATCACATTTTTACATTGCAATATGATGTGTTTTTTGGAAAGTGCCTAGCTGTGGATTTTGGCCTCTAGCTCAGCCGGCACCTAGATAAACCTACCAAACCTGTGCATTTTTTAAAACTAGACACCTCGGGAAATTCATAATGAGGTGACTTGTGGGGCTCTCACCAGGTTCTCTTACCCAGAATCTTCTGCAAACCTCAAAATTTGGCAAAAAAACACTTTTTCCTCACATTTCAGTGACAGAAAGTTCTGGAATCTGAGAGGAGCCACAAATTTCCTTCCACCCAGCGTTCCACCAAGTCTCCAGATAATAATTGTACCTCACTTGTGTGGGTAGAGCTAGTGCCTGCGACAGGAAATGCCCCAAAACACAATGTGGACACATCACATTTTCACAAAGAAAACAGAGCTGTTTTTTGCAAAGTGTCTAGCCGTGGATTTTGGCCTGTAGCTCAGCCGGCACCTAGGGAAACCTACAAAACCTGTGCATTTTTTAAAACTAGACACCGAGGGGAATCCAAGATGGGGTGACGTGTGGAGCTCTCACCAAGTTCCGGTACCCAGAATCCTTTGCAAACCTCAAAATGTGGCCAAAAAACACTTTTTCCTCATATTGTAGTGACATAAAGTTCTGGAATCTGAGAGGAGCCACACATGTCCTTCCACTCAGCATTCCCCCAAGCCTCCTGACAAAATTATACCTCACTTGTGTGGGTGGCCCAAGTGCCTGCAACAGAAAAAGGCCAAAAACCTGTAGAGATTGAGGGGATAGCACAGAGAGTTGATAAGCACATATTTGTCTTTTATACATCTTTAGGTTGACTCTGCTTTGGGGACCCATACAAGTGAGGTATCATTTTACTTTGGAGATTGAGGGTAACGCTGGGTGGTAGGGAATGTGTGCCAGAGCAGTGATCCTACAAAGAAAAGTGAGGAAAATATGTTTTTTTAAGCAAATTTTGAGGTTTGCAGAGGAGTCAGTGTAAGAAAATGTGGGGGATCCATGCAAGCCACACCTCCCTGGACTCTTTGGGGTGTCTAGTTTTAAAAAATGTCTGGGTTTAGTAGGTTTCCCTAGATGAAGGTCGCACCCAGGACCAAAAACCTAGGTGCCCCCCCCCAAACACAGGTAGTTTTATCATAGACAATTTTGATGTGTCCACGTACTTCTGTGATGTTCCAAAAACTAAAATTGTGAAAAGAAACGCACTTAGGTTATGTTAAAAAGATCCCTTACCGACCAACCAAGTTGGTGGCATGCTTCATCATTGGGGTCCCACCCAAGACACCCAGCGTGTCACGAGTGTGCTTCGACGCCTGATTACAGTGGAGCAGGTTTTGCCATTTTTACCACACATACTGGTTGGATTTGGCACAAGGGTGAGTTATGGTTCAGTAGATCACATTTTATTAACAAGAGATTTCACAAAAATTAAATGCACTCTTAATAACAAAAAGGCCAAAAAACTGAACCAATGACTCACAGCTCGTGAGCTGTAAAGCCAGAACAAGGCACCAACCGCTTTACGGTCCATTCACACACCTTTCATACATGACATGCACAAGACCATTCACACTTGCATGGACAGACAGCGCCACTCAAGGGCCCATCACTTTCATACGCCCACATGCCTGATACAGCAATCACATGAGTGTGTGGACTGGCATTTGGCTGGCACTGCCAGCCAAAGGCAACTCCTCATACACCACCAGCCAAGTGCCACCCCACGCACACCGCCAGCCAAACGCCACCCCATGCACACCACTAGCCAAGCGCCACCCCATGCACACTGCCAGCCAAGCGCCACTCCACACACACAGCCAGCCAAGTGCCACTCCACACACACCGCCAGCCAAGCGCCACTCCACATACACCGCCAGCCAAGCGTCATTCCATGCACACCGCCATCACTTTTTTTTTGTTTTTAAACAACAAAGAAACCACTAACTAATTATAAATAAGTATAAAACTACAAACACAAAAGCTCTAACTGAATACATGACAGTAATGCCAACAGTGCAACTGAACATATGAAAATATAAAATGGCAGTTTACACTCACAGTAGTTCCCAGTAATTCTTCTGTGTGCGGTAATGCCTGAAACAGCCTGCCACACACAGGCCAGGCTTTGAAGGACAGTTCGGGCAGCAAATCCGTCTTTCCTTCTGGATACCTCTGCGGGCACAGACTCTACATTTCTTAGCGGGAAGTCTTTTTTGGGAGTGGGAGGAATCTGATCAGGAAAGTGGCGATCTTTCAATCCAGCCACATACTCCACAACTGCTACTCTAGGAACTCTTGCATGATCCACCATAACAAGGCTCTCTATCACTGACTCCTGAAATTTAACAAACGTCATCCTTGACGCAGGGGAACAATCCTTAAACACAATAAAAACATTTAAAGTTGCTAGATTAAACAAATGAATAGACAACTTTTTATACCACACGTAAGACTTATGAACAGCAGTGTAGGGGTCCAACCTCTGATCTGCTCTACCAACACCAACCATGTGCTTATTGTAATCTAAAATGCACAGAGTTTTGTGCACTTCAGCAACTTGACCCCAAACAGCCACAGGTGAAGTGCTCTCATCATGGATGGTAGCATGTACACATCCCTCCTGTCTACAAATTTCAGAGGTAGCAACTCATCATTCCACAAGGCACTACACTGTCCCTTCTCAAGTTTTTTACAGACAAGCTCCCTTGGATGGCCTTTCCGGTTAGATCGGATTGTGCCACAAGCAACAGTGTCCACTCTGAACAACTCCTTGAGCATTTGAACTCTAGTGTAGAAGTTATCTCTATACAAATGGTGACCTTTGCTAAACAGTCGTCTACCAAGTTCCCACACAATTTTCTCACTAACTCCAAAAGTGGGCGGTCAATACTGGAATCCCTACCAGTGTAGGACCGGACATTATATACATATCCTGTACTACTTTCAGACAGCGTATACAATTAAAATTCCATACTGTGCCCTCTTGCTAAGAATGTACTGCCTAAAAACCAAACGACCCTTGAACAGGACCAAAGACTCCTCCACACTTATTTCTTTGCCTGGAATATAGACCTCTGAAAACCGATCTACAAAATGATCAAGGACAGGCCTAATCTTAAAAAGATGGTCACAATCAGGGTGATCTCGTGGCAAAGCTAAAGCATTGACAACAAAATGCAGCATTCGAAGAAGAAGCAAATACAGATTACAAGTCATGGGTGCAGGAAATATAGCCGTTGCCATCAAGGGACTAGTAGACCAATAAGAAGCCAGTGACAGCTTACTTATCAACCCCATCAAAAAAGACAAACCCAAGAACGTTTTCATCTCTTCCTAATTTGTGGGAATCCAATGGGTAGCTCTAGACTGAGGCCTAAGTCTGGCATTTTTGTCCCTCAAATACTGCTCTGCATACAAATTAGTCTGCTTAACAATCTCTTTCAAAAATACATCGCCAATAAACAACTCAAAGAAATTGACTGGCAAAAAGTTTTCTGTATTTACTCTACACCCTGGGAGACTAGTAAAGGCAGGTAATTGTGGCTACTCCATGTTTAGGGCAACACAGGTGTTAGGTCTTCTAGTGGGAAGCCTTTCAGCCGCTGGCTGCTGCACCATTGGCACATCAGTGTCCTCCTCTAAAAGAGGCCCTTCATCTGCACTGAGAGTGGCTTCCTCATCAGAAGACTCCTCTCGGACAGAAACTCACTGCCAGAATCTCTCTCTTCCTCCTCTGCCTCAGATGCAGAGTCCGTCTCATAATCATGGTCCGAAGATAACTCAAAAAGCATGCCAACAACCTGCTGAGCTGTCACTCTGTGTCTAGCAATGATCCTTTCTAAGAAGTGTAACTTCACAAATGCACCAACAACAACCAGCACTGTCTACAATAAGTAATAAACAAAGTGTGGCTTTATCACAAAGAGTTATGTTCTCAAAAACTACACCACTCACTTGCCTGAAAAAGCTAGACTCACCAGCAACTACTCTGCACAGACACAGCAATCACCAATGATATCCCACTAAAAAGAAAAAAGAAAAGCAAATTAGACATAAGACAACACAAATATCAGTGTGCACAAATTTAAGGACAATTTCACATACAATCCTGCATTTAGTACACTACCTACAAACATGTCATTCATGTATGGCAACAATACTCCTTTGGAGTAATTGTACTTACCTAAAACATGCAATTACTCAAACCGCAGGTCAACCACTGCCAAAACCACAACGAGCCACATCAAAGAAAGCAAAAGCTTTGAACTAGAACAAAAAAGAGAAATAAACTGTTATAATCACAAATGCAAATACTTTGCCAGTTGAAAAAGACCCCTCCACCAAACATTTAGAAAATTTCCCTGGTGTCTAGTGGTCTCCGGAGGCAGATGGGCCTAAAAAAACCCTAGGCCGATCTGCCCCCAAGGGGGGAGAAATGACCATCAGTACTGTGCTGAATCCTTTGCCCAAGGGGCCACCCCCACACAAAGCACACATGCAAGATCCCTGGTGCGAAGTGGATTCTGCCCCCTTGGGGGCAGATAGGCCTGAAAAAAAATAGGCCGATCTGCCCACAAGGGGAGCAGAACTGCCCAACAGTGTTTTTAACCCTTGGGGGGGGTGACCATTGCCCAAGGGCTCCACCCACACAAAAAACAAAGCGATCAACATCCCTGGCTTCACTGTGGCTTCTACCCAGACTTAAAATTAATGAGCCGATCTGCGCCCAAGGGGGGCAGGAACGGCATAAATCATTATGCCTTCTTAGGGAGGTGATCCTTGCCCAAGGGACCGCCCCCCAAACAAAAAAACACACACACACAAAGAAAATCCCTGGTGCCTAGTGGATTCTTCCCCCCTTGGGGGCAGGTGGGCTTAAAATAAATAGGCCGATCTGCCCCCATGGGGTCAGAACTGCCCAACAATGATTTGCCCCCTGTGGGGGGGGTGAGCCTTGCCCAAGAGGCCACCCCACCACACAAAAAAACAAACCGTACAACATCCCTGGTGTAGTTGTGGCTTCTATACGCCCCCCCCCCCGGGCAGATCAGCTTAAAAATAATGAGCCGATATGCCCCCAAGGGGGGCAGGAACAGTGTAAAACATTATGCCCCCTTAGGGGACGACCCTTGCCCAAGGGGCGGCCCCCCCACACATAAAAAACACACACAAAGAAAACCCTTGGTGCCTAGTGGATTCTTCCCCCCTTGGGGTCAGATGGGCTTAAAACAAAATAGGCTGATCTGCCCCCATGGGGTCAGAACTGCCCATCAATGTTTTTCCCCCTGTTGGGGGGGGTGAGCCTTGCCCAAGAGGCCACCCCACCACACAAAAAGACAAACTGTACAACATCCCTGGTGTCGTTGTGGCTTCTACCCCCCCCCACACCAAGGGGGGGGACCAGCTTAAAAAAAATGAGCTGATATACCCCCAAGGGGGATAGGAACAGTGTAAAACATTATGCCCCCTTAGGGAGGCGACCCTTGCCCAAGGGGCCACCCCCCACACAAAAAACACACATACACATACACACACAAAGAAAATCCCTTGTGCCTAGTGGATTCTGCCCCCTTTGGGGGCAGATGAGCCAAAAGAAATGAGGCCAATCTGCCCCAAAGAGGGGCAGAACTGCCAAAAAGTGTTTCTCCCCCTTTGGTGGGCGACCCTTGCCCAAGGGGCCGCCCACCCACACAAAAAAAACAACACACAACAACCCTGGCACCGTCGTGGCTTCTACCCCCCGGGAGCAGATCGGCTTAAAACATAATGAGCCGATCTGCCCCCAAGGGAGGCAGAAATGATGTAAAACATTATGCCCCCTTGGAGGAGCGCCCCTTGCTCAAGGGGCCGCCCCCACACAACAAACATACACACACATGCACACAAACAACATCCCTAATGCCTAGGGTGCATTCCAGCTGTCCGATTGCATCGCAATCAGGCAGTAGGAATGCAAAAAGAGGCATTGAGGGAAAGGAAAACCCTTTCCTTTCCCCCCATGCCTCTTTTGAAGCAATTTCCCCCCCCCCCCCCGGCCGGAAGAGAAACTCAACTCTTCCTCCCTCAACACGCTGGAAGCAAATGGCTTCCAGTGCATCAGGCGGCCTCTCATGATGTCAGCGCGTGATCGCGTGCTGACGTCATTAAATGGGGGTGGCGGGGCGGGAGTGGAAGGGGTAGGGATTCTCCTTCTAGCCCTGACCTCGAGGGGGTGGGAGGGAGGCTCTTGGGGGAGCCCTAGCGCTTCCCCCGAGGGCCGGGCTAAGGACATAAGGGTTAAGTCCTGGGCACCCGAGCGGTGCTGCCCAGGACGTAACCATTACGTCCAAGGCACCCGAGGGGTTAACTTAAATATAAAAACAAACACAAAAATAGCTTTATGTAATACTGTATGCTAAATATAGAAATAATATACACATTAAAAAAACATAATAACAATGTTTAATAATGTCAGAAAAGTTTAAAAATAGTGTTAACGGAAACAAAATACATTAAAACGTGTATATGTATCAGATGACTAAAGTAATATAATAATATACTAAATATTAAAAATATTTAAAAAGTCCAGAAATAATATAAGCATTTACAAAACAAAATATTTAAAAAAACAAATAAAACAACTAGAATAAAAATAAAATAAATCCAATCTAACCAACATTAGCGAAACTGATCTAGTTCATATGGGATTGATTTCCTATTCCGCCCTCCAATTTGTACAATAGGGAAGGACTTCAGAGGGCATAGTTTTACTATTCCCACTCAACTCTAAGCAACCACAGGGAAACTGAAGGACTCTGGAGTGGTTAGATTTACTATTTCATCTTCAACTTAAGTAACAGTAGAGAAAATGTTGAACTTCAGAGGGGCTAGATTTACTATTTTCTACTCCAGTCTAAGCAACAATAAGAAAAAGGTTGTACTTCAGAAGGATTTAGACTTACCATTCTTGCTTCAGTCTAAGCAACAGCAGAGAAAGTATTGGACTTCAGAGGATTTAGATTTACTATCTCCACGCTAGTCTATGCAACAGTAGGGAAAGAGTTGTACTTCAGAAGTATTAGATTTACAATTCCCACTCCAGTCTACACATCAGTAGGGAAAGTGTTGGGCTTCAGAGGGGTTAGACTTACTATTCTTGCTCCAGTTCACGCAATAGTAGGGAAAGTGTTGGACAATTCGGAGGGGTTACATTTACTATTCCCACTCCAATATATGCAATATATAGGAAAAGCGCAGAACTCCATAAGGATTACATACACCATTCCAACTCATAATTATTTACTATAAAATATTAAAATGCCTAAACACAATACATTTTACAATCATATTTTCTGTAGGAATGCATGCAATATAAACTTAAACAAATTAAATAACAAAATAACTAAAAAATAATTTAAAATTAAATTCACTTCCCTTCCACCTTCCCAGAAAACACAAACATCCAATAAAAGAAATACTTAAATTAAAATATTACTTAAATTGAGCAAATACCATTAAAAAAACATCAAAATGTACATTTCACAGATATTAATGTTAAAAATATGTAAATTAATAAATTATCACATAAAACAAATCTTTAAAATACCTAAACAATTAAATATTGACATAATTAAATACCACTAACAAATAAACTATAATTCATAACTAGTTTAATAAAATATAATTTCAGTAAATTCCCACCCTATTCCGCTACTAACCTGACAAACGGCTACTAAAATATAAACTACTAACACAAGTATAAACAATAAAATATAGGTTTCAATTTACAAATTAAATTGACATAAGTAAAATAACATGTAAATAGTGAAACAGATATAATCAATGTAATATTCAATTTGCAATAAGAAGTTAATTAACATATATAATTATAATTTAAATAACTTCTTTCACTGTTCCACTTTAAACTCAAGAATCCACCACTAAAATGTAAATTACTAACATGAATATGAAAATTAAAATTAATAAATTATCTTAAACAAATATAGCAAGAAACAATTTTACATAACTGATAACCAAATGCATATTTAATTAACAAGAAAAAAATAACTAACATGAAAATTAGAATAATTATAACTTAATCACCTTCCCACTCCATTCCTCTACAATCCCAACAACCTGCTACTACATTATAAATTAATAATTAACTAGCACAATACACATTTAAAATAACATTTATTTAAAAAAAAACAATTATACTGGCAATACTAGCAATTAAAATGAATATACTTATATATATGAAATGAATATAAAAAGATACTCATTACAACTTTATTGGGATAAATTATATTAAATAGAATATTCCTAAAAACTGTATCATATACCAAACAAAAATATCTTCTTATCTTAGATATTTAGTTCCATGATATTTTGGTAATCACCATATTTTTGACACAGTATTCATGTTGCACGACATTTTTAATCTGATATTTTGGTCATTCACAGTAACTGAATGCATAACTGCTAAGGAGACTACTTGCAAACAAAGGGCTGACTGTTTGGGCCGCAACTCACATTGGCCCTCATTCCAATCCTGGGGGTCGGTGATAAAACGGTGGTAATATCGCCAACATGCCGGCGGTAAAAGAAATGGAATTATGACAATGGCGGAAACCGCCCACACAGACAGCCACTTTAACACACCGACCACCACGGCGGTAGCAACAAGCAACGATGCGGTAACCGCCAACAGCCAGGCGGAAGACAATGTTCTGCCCACTGTATTACAACAGGCCTATCCGCCACCTTTTCCGGGGCGGTACCAACGACATCAAAAGCACGTCTGAAACAGTACACAGAAGGCAAAGGACTAACCTCTGGAGACTCAAGGAAGAACCACGACACCATGGAGCCTGAGTTGAACATCTTCCCCATGGTAGTATACCTCCTAATGCACTACGAACAGCAACGCCGGCAAAGAGGACCACAGTGAGTACTGATGCCTAGCACACAAGGGAGGGGGGAGGAAAAAGAGAGTGACACACACACGCAACACGCAAAACCCCCACCCCCAACACCATACACACAAACAGATGCAGTAACATTACATATCTACCCCGTACACCTCAGGAATAATGCAAGGACAAAAGGAATTGATTAAAGTGAGTGTAATAAGATAAAATACTAGAAAATTGTGCTTCAAAATCAAAACAGTATATACATATATACAAATAGAGGGACACTGCCCAGTCCTTAATGTCCGTAGGCCACAGGGCCACATCACATAGGCCAAGGCCCCACTTGACTCCTGCAATAACACGGAGAGAACACTGCAGGGGCATCGGGTCAAAAATACACAGTTACCTCAGGGGGACAGGGAACGGGGGCACCTCAGCCAGAAGATGGTACAACACAACTGGTCCTGGAGGAGGCTACATGCCCACTGCTTGGTCCTGGGGAGTGCAAAGCCACAGTCTCTCTAGTGGGCGGTTTGCCTACTGCTTGGTCCTGGGGAGTGCAAAGCCACAGTCTCTCTAGTGCGTGGTTTGCCAACTGCTTGGTCCTGGGGAGTGCAAAGCCACAGTCTCTCTAGTAGGTAGTTTGCCCACTGGTTCTGAGGGGGCCTTGTGACCAGTGTGCTTCATCCTGGCAAGGAGGGGGTGAGTGGATGGCGTCTCCACTGGTTCTGGAGGGGGCCTTATGCCCAGTGTGCTTCATCCTGGCAAGGAGGGGTGAGTGGATGGCTTCTCCACTGGTCCTGAAGGGGACCTTGTGCCCAGTGTGCTTCATCCTGGCAAGGAGGGGGTGAGTGGATGGCTTCTCCACTGGTTCTGGAGGGGGCCTTGTGCCCTGTGATGCAGCACTTGGGGATTGCAAGGTCACAGTCTCTCACCTGGGTGTCACACCTAAAGGAGGATTTGCATCATCCAGGACGCACTACAGCCCATGGAGGCAGGACTACACACTGCCTGCCGGCGGTGACGGCTGCTCAGTAGTGGCAGTGGCGGTGCTGGTGTCGGGGATGCCAGTGGTGGGGGAGGCTCTAGCCCTTCCCCTGCAGCCTCGGATGGCTGCCCACTAGGGCTGCTGCTGCTGCTCAATGGTGCTGGTGGCGGTGCTGGTGTCGGGGGTGCCAGTGGTGGGGGAGGCTCCAGCCCTTCCCCTGCAGCCTTGGATGGCTGCCCACTGGGGCTGCTGCTGCTGGCAATGGTGCTGGTGGGGTTTCTGGTGTCGGGGATGCCAGTGGTGGGGGGAGGCTCCAGCCCTTCCCCTGCAGCCTCGGACGGCTGCTGATTGGGGCTGCTGGCAGTGGTGCTGGTGGCGGTGCAGGCAGTGGTGGGAGGAGGCTCCAGCCCTTCCACCGGAGCCTCGGACGTCTGAACCGCCGTGGTTGGTGGTGGGGGCTCAGAATCAGTCCCAGCACCAGGCCTCCTGTCCTTCCTGCCTGCAGGTGCAGGCCCTTTGCCCTTCCCCTTGGCAGCTGGTGGTGCCTCCTTGCCCTTCCCCTTGGCAGCTGGTGCAGGCATACTGTCATTGCTGATGGCTAGTTCCCTGGAGCCTCTCACACCTGCAGTAGCTGCTGACACTGCTGTGGCTGTGGACTGGGTGGCTGAGGTGCTTGCCTGGGTTCTGACCACCCTGGCCCGATGTGAAGGATGGGGGGGAGGGATAGGGAAAAGGTCAACTGCGGAGATGAAAAGCTTCTTAGGGACACTGGGGTGGGAAGAGGGTGATGGTTTGGTAATCGAGGAAGAGGGAGTGGTTGTAGGAGGTATCTGTCAGCTGTGTTTGGGTGCAGGTGCATGGGCTAGCTGCTGTTGTGAGGTGGATGGCTGTTGGATGTCAGAGTTCTTGCGTTTGTGTACTTTGGGAGGAGGGGGGCACAGACACACTGGGAGAGGACACAGGGGATGTGTGCATGGATGTGGGGGTGGTGACTGCCAGTGAGGGGTGTGTAGTGATAGGTGTGATGGTGATGGGGGTAGTAAATGAGGATGTAGTGCATGCAGGTGTGAGTGGAGACCCTACTGGGAGGGTGGTAGACGAGGAGGAGGAGAGGGACACAGTGGAGGCAGTGGATGTTGGTATGTCTGCATCTGGATGGTGATTGTGTGAGTGCCTGTGGGATGATGTGTGGTGCTTGTGTTTGCCTGAGCCACTCCTGTGTGTTGTCCTGGGTGCATGCTGGTCCGGATGTGTGCTTGAGATAGGTTGGGGTTGAGGGGAATGGGACTGAGTAGAGGAAGTTGGAGGGGGGAGGCTAGAGACAGGGACAATGGCTGCCATCAGAGAGGAGGCCAGAGCCTGGATTGATCTCTGTTGGGCCGCCATGCCAGAGTGAATGCCCTCCAGGAACGCATTTGTGGCTAATGGCCTGCCAGCCCCTGGATGGCATTCACTATGGTTGACTGCCCAACAGAGATGGATCGCAGGAGGTCAATAGCCTCCTCACTCAGGGCAGCAGGACTAACTGGGGCAGTGCCTGAGGTGTCTGGGGCGGAGGAGATGCTCACCCTTTTGGGTGAGGGGGAACGGGAAACTCGCTGAGGGGCTGCTGGGGGGGCGGTGCTGCTATGGGGGGTGGCGGCTGTACCTGTAGTTGGGGTAGGCACAGAGGTGTCCGCCACCAGCAGGGAGCTTCCATCGGAGGAAGTATCACTGTCAGAACTGTCCCCTCCTGTCTCTGTCGTGGTGCTCCCCTTGCCCTCCGTCCCACTGGTGCCCTCACCGTCGGTGGATTCGGCCTCATGGGCCCTGTGGGATGCAGCTCCCTCCGGCCCCAGTGCCTCTGCTCCTCCGCCAGATGATGCTAATGCACATTAAGACAGGGTGACAAAACAAAAAGGGGGGGGAAAAAACAAAGGATACACTTGGTCAGTGGCAGCAACACCACCAGCGTTGGCGTACACGAGACACACACACACAGGGAACAGCCCTACGCACTAAGCAATGTACTACCAGTCACAATGCTAGTCACCAGCCCATGGACAAGAATACCTAACGCCAATAGCAGCATACCTGACACTCACAGACCCCTGCCCAGTAGTGGATGTCTACTAGCTTGGTTGGAGGTGGTTCACATCATACCCTTCCCAACATGGGACCTACCCTGGAATGTCTGGTCTGGCCTAGGGCCACCCATAGGCCCACATCCCTCACCCGGAGACCACCACACCATGAGCAAGTAGTATTTTGGGAAACTGTACTCTCCCCCTTGTGGCTGCTGTGATGCCCTCAACGCCCATCTAGCTCCAGATAGGCCACCGCCATTATGCGGGCCATCAGGGGGGTCAGGGTTCGACGGGCACCCCTTCCTCGTTGGTAGGCCATCCCCAGCTGGGCCTCCCCCGTCTTCCTTGCCCAGTGTCTCAGGTCCTCCCACCGTTTCCAACAGTGGGTGCTCCATCTGCCTTAGACCCTCAGGGTCCGCACGTTCTTGGCGATGGCATGCCATATACCCTTTTTCTGATGGGTGCTGACCTGCAGAAAAAGAAACATAGAAAAAGGTATCAGTCATACCGTCCCACCTGTTATACTCATGGCCCACCATAGCCCTCACATCCCCTTACGCACAGACATTGCTCACCATACATGCAGCATGCTGCCCAGAACCCTTCCACCAACCCCCCCACACGAGGCCTTCACACAGAGCACTCTATGCATCCATGCCCCTTGCATCATGCTCACAGTGTACTCACCTGTTGGTCTGGAGGCCCATACAGCATTCGGTACTGGGGTAGGACCCCATCCACCAGTCTCTCCAACTACACAGCGGTGAAGGCAGTGGCCCTTTCCCCAGTGACACGAGCAATGGTTGGTTCCAGACACAGGTCACAGCAGCACTTGCAGTGTAGGTCCTCTCCTGTTGAAGGTCAGGTAGCAAGTGAGTGAACAGATAGAAAATGGCGGTCTCGTCCGCAGCGGTGACTCATTGTGCCAAAGCCCTATAACTTCTCCTAGAGGTGCCTGCACTGACCCTCACAGGGGTCTTTCCCAAACACTTCGGCCACCCAGTATGTTCCACAACTGGGCAGTTAGTCCAGCTCTTAGTCACCTGATGGGATGATTCCCATTAAATTCCATTACTGTTTGGGTTTGCTGATGGGAGGGGGGAATAGGAAGGTATCTCAACCAGTTTGGGAGGTGGGTAGGGGATGGAGTTATTGGATTGTTTGTTTTTCCTCGCCTTTCTCTTATAAAGCACACATTTGGCAAGACCACATGTTTCCAAACTGCACTCTCCAGCGCGTGCAGCATGTCGCTTCTTCCTGCCACAGCCCTTACCCACCTCTTAGACATGGGATAACTTCCATATTCTGGTTAACCTAGAATATTCACAGGCTAAATGACTAGTGGAAAACCTGTCTGGTACACATGTACATTTATAGGCACCATATTGACATACGCTTCTTACAAAAACTTCACCTAACTCTGACAACTGCCTCTGTCCTGGAGCTGGATGAATGAGTCCCTGTATTTCACAGTGTGCTCGGGGCATAGCAGTACTTGTACGCAAGGGACTGTCCTGGCAAATGCAATAGAGTCAAACTGGCCTCTGTATATGGCCCAAACACAGGCAGCTGGAATTTTATGTTGAGGTCTGGTGCTTAATTGTTAACATGTGCCCTGGGGCCATCCTCTGGGGCGGAGACTTCAATGCCATCCTTGCTCACATCGCAGACCGCTCCAGTGTCTACAGATGACCCTATCCCAATGCTGCAGCACAGCTTCACTCACTCATGTTTAACAATTGCCTATCGGACGTTTGGTGACTAAAGCATGCTGACAGCACAGAGGGCACTTGTATCATATCCGCACATGGCACCTGGTCTAGAATCGACTACTGGCTGCTCAGATGTGATGTCCTCACCTGGGCCATGAACATAGCTCATATACCTTGCACTCTCTCTGACCATGCCTCCATCCTGCTGGAGTTAATCCCCCCCACTGACCTCTTCCCACGTTTTTACTTGGCGACTTCCCCCTAATGCCCTCCATGATTCGGTCTTCGGAGACAAAGTCCAGAAAGTGATCTTCGACTTCTTTGCACACAATGAGGGTTCGGTAGCCTCCCCGTCCATACTGTGGGAAGCCTTTAAGGCACTGATTCACAGCGCATGCACAACGAAACAATTAGGGATACTTAAGACTATACGCACACAATTGGCAGCACTAGAAAGGGCGATCTGGTTCCTTGAGCTCAAATGTTTTACTATGCACAATATGCACATTTTAGCTTCCCTCAGGGATAAATTATTGGCTTACAATGAGGAAGCCCAGCAAGAAACCCTCTAGCTCCATTGAGAAACAACCACAAGTCATTACAGCAAAGATGACTGCTTCGGCAGGACACTTGCTAACCTGCTCTGAAAGACATGGGCACGTGCCTATGTTGTGGAGCTTGTTGATGGGTAGTAGCTGAGCCACACACAACCGGATGATTTACATAATACCATGGCACTGTTTTACCGTCAGCTATACTGTGCCTCGGTCTTACCTGGAACCTTGTCTCTACTAGCTTATCTCAACACGGTCCAGCTGCTATGACTTGACCATGCTCATCGTCTGTATCCCAATATCCCCTTTACAGTGGAGGAGATTACTCAGGTGATATAAAGGCTCCCTGGAGATAAGGCACTGGGTTGGAGGTACTCATAACATCCTTCTATAGGGAATATGCTACACATCTGGTCCTCATCGCTCAGTAGTGTATGAGGACTCTCAACATCGCTATGAGAAGCGTTCATCATTACGATATTGATAAGCCCACCAACCATTGCAACTCATATCGCCAGTTGTCAATGATAAATGTTGATATTAAGAAATTTGCTAAACTGCTTGCCAACTGGCTTCGCCCTTTATTTCATGACATTGTCAGACCAAACCAGTCTGGATTTCTGCCTAGCCATTCCACCACAGATAACCTCTGAACGATGTTTGCCCTCATCCACACCATGGATCATCAACTGGCAGCCGTCGCTGCACTACTGCACACTGCTAGGGCATTTGACTCCGGTGAATGGCTGTACTTGTTTAGTCTCCTTCAGCAGCTTGGCCTCAGCCGCCGATTTGTGTGCTTGATTGGCCTCCTATATGCATCCCCAACGGCACACCTCTGACTTAATGATGTGATCTCTACTCCATTCCAGATTACACAGGGAACCAAGCAGGGATGCCTTCTATCCCGTACTATTTGCAATAGCACTGGAGCCCCTCCCACTAGGTTGCGACAACACCATGCCCACAGGAGTCTCAACTTCACAGCCAGAACAATACTGGTGTCCATGTACGCAAACAGCATCATGCTTTATGTACGAGAACCCCAAACAAACTTGTCCACATCATAAGAAAGGTAGCTATATTTGGTGCATTAATATTAATTGGGCGCAATCCACACTATCACCTCTCACCTCAGCTGCACTGCCATTTGAGTCCGAATACTCCCTATAGTGGGTCACTCAACTGATCCGTTACTTTGGTATATGGCTTAGCAGAGACACCATATTATGTAGAGCAAACTATGGTATGGCCCAAATCTGGTTGGAGGAGCATATCTCAGTATGGTCTTGACTGCCCCTCTCCATGGTGGGGAGGATTGTCTTTGCCAATATAGTTGTCCTACCTAAACTACTCTATTTATCAATCTCCCGGTCCCACTTACAGCACATTTTTTACAACAACTTTGCTCCAATCTGATCTCCCTGGTCTGGGCAGGTAGACAGCTGAGGATCATGTGGGAGACACTTACATTACCCTTGGCTAGGCCATCACTGGCATAATAGGTGGGAGGAGCTGGGCACAACCCCACTTACACTTGAATAGCCTGTGTCCTGCCTCCACATAAAGGGCTTCCAAACCCCTTAAGTTAGTTTGGAGCCAGGGCCAGGAAGGCAGGGCACATGTGCACTTCAAATGCAAACCTCTAGAGGTTTATCCCCACTTCAAAGACACAACTGGGTATGTATTCTGGTCTTCAGACACCAACTCTTCAGTACACTTCTGGACCTGTAGGACCTGTCAAGAAAAAAGACTGCTGCACTCAATGGACTGCTACTCTGCTGGTCTGCTGCCCTGCTGGACTGTGGCCATACTGAAGTACTGGCCAGCTGCTCTGCTGCACCCTTACCTTGGAGAAGAGAACTGGACCTGCAACTTCAACCTTGAACCCAGGGCACCAGAGTGATGCCAAAGGCTAGTCTGCTGGCATCCTGATCTGAGCCTGAAGGACATACGAGGCTCCCCAACATCCTGCACCTGAGAAGGTAAATTTCAGTGGGCCTAATCTGGTGACTGTACCCGACCTGCGCTTCATCATGGTTGGCCTGAAAGTGTGACCTTGATCTGGTCCTGTGCAACCAGAAATTCATAGTTACACAATACATGCTTTTTGACACTATTTTTACTAAAATCTTTACAGATTCATAACACCAGTTCTACTGATTGTATTTTTTTCATTTTGAGGTCAAATACTTTATTAAAATGTACTCCTTTTGTCTAAATTGTTGTGGAATTTTCATTGTGTTGTGTTTTCATTTTATTACTGTTTTTGTGCTGCATAAATAGTTTACACATCGCATCTAAGTTAAGCCTGACTGTGTTTTGTGGCAAGCTACCAAGGGTAAAGCACAGGCTAATTTAGTGACTTCTGGTCACTAAATTAGTCTGGTCATGTGCAAGGAATTGTGGCTGTGGCTTGATCAGGGCTCACACCGCAGTCAAACAACCCAATTTCTCAAAGGAACTTTCTTCTTTGCCTTTCTATTTTGATCTATTTGTCTGACTGAAACAATGAAAAGATCAAAAAACAAACAAACAACTGTCCATAGTGTACCCATTGTATATATTTAATCAGAATAAATATCTCCGATCACAAAATCATGCCATAGTTTTCAAGCACTATGACCGCAGGCTAATTTTACTCAGCAAAAATGTTTGATATTTTTTTTAAATCCTCACGTGAAATTTTCTCATTAAATCATCCATGGTATATGCATTTCTTCTGCGTTTATCTGTTTTAATAAATGCAAGAGAAAAAGAAGTGGACTGTGGATCGCTGTGTGTTTGTAGGGCGGAAGGAGCAAAGGTGCTTAGGGAGTGGAGCTTCTGAAGTAAACTGAGCTTGTTGACTTTTGCACAGAAGCCACAAAGTGCAAGGAGGCACAAGGGATGCCCACATTGTTGGTTGGTTTACAAAATGAGTTTCAAATTGTGCTACAATCTCTCCCTCCACCCTTAAAATGTGGACTTGCAAAAAAAGGTATCAAATAAAATACAAAATATTTAGCTAAGATTTCATGGGCCAGATGTAGCAAGTCGGCAATTTGCGACTTGCAAATTGCGAGTCCCTGCTACTCGCAATTTGCAAGTCGCAAATTGCTATGCAGTACGGTGTCTCAGACACCGACTGCGACTCGCAATGGGGTCGCAATGACCCACCTCATGAATATTCATGAGGTGGGTCGCAAATTGCGGCCCATTGCGAGTATAGGCACTCGCTAACATGGAGGCCTGCTGTCGTCAGCAGACCTCCATATTTGCGACCTGCTTTTCAATAAAGCATTTTTTTTTTTTTTTAAGTGTAGCCCGTTTTCCTAACAGGAAAACGAGCTGCACTTAAAAAAAAACGAAACCTTTTGTTTCGGTTTTTTTTCAGGGCAGGGAGTGGTCCCTTGGACCACTCCCTGCCCTGAAAAAATATTTTGGGGTCCAGTCACAAACTGGAAGGGGTCCCATGGGGACCCCTTCCAATTTGCGATTGGGTTACCATCCACTTGAAGTGGATGGTAACTGCGATGCCATTTGCGACCGCATATGCGGTCGCAAATGGTATTGCATCCCAATGCGACTCGCAAATAGGAAGGGAACACCCCTTCCTATTTGCGAGTCTGAAATGCATTTTGCGAGTCGGTAACGACTCGCAAAATGCATTTCTGCATTGGGATACGCGTTTAGCGAGTCCAAACGGCAAATTTTGCCGTTTGCGACTCGCTAAACGTTTGCTACATCTGGCCCCATGTCTCTTTGAAACAATTCAAACAGTTCCTTGTAAAGAAAATCAAGCATTGTTTTTTGTGCTAACATATTCAAGCATCTGTCAACTTTAACAACTCTGGGACTCATTAAGAGTTTGGCGGATGGAAAACTCTGTCCTCCAAACTCACAACAGGGTGGCCGTCGCCTACACGGCAACCTCCCCGCAAGTCATTAAGAGTTTCCTGCTAGGTCAGCGGGCAGAAATGTAAGGTTCTGCCCGCTGGCCTAGAGGGAAACAGGCTACAGGATTGTTTCCAGCTCTTAATCGAGCAGGCGGCAATGCTTTAGCCAGCAGGGGTTTGTGTGATGGAACCGCGCATTCCGGTACAACGTATGCCTTAACAACGCAGTCAGAACCACGACCATGTTGTTTCCATGCATGCCTTTACCATGCATGCCTTTACAGCAAATTTCGATGTAAAATCATGCCTAGTAAAGGCATGTTTGGAAAAGGCATGCACAACAGCATGCATGGTTCTTTCATGCAACCCCCCACCCGCCCTGAGGCCCCAAACTACCCCCACCCCTAATACCTAAACTACCCCAACCCCCGACTCGCCCTGAGCCCTTAAAAGAAAACTATCCCAACCCCTCCACCCCACCCCTAAAAACTAAAGCACCCCGGACCCCACCAGTCCTGAACCCTAAAAAAAAAAACACTCGACCCCCCCACCTCTGCCCCATAAAACAAAACTACCTCAACACCCCCACCTGCCCGAGCCCTGAAAAAAAATTATCCTGACCCCCCACCCCGCCCCTAAAAACTAAACTACCCAGACCTGCACTGAGCCCTAAAAACTTCCCCCAATAAGTAAACTACCCTGACCCCTCACCCATCCTAAGCCCTAAAAAAAAAAAAACTATCCGACCCCCCAACCCTATAGACTAAATACCCCAACCCCCTACCTGCCCTGAGCCCTAAAAAAAAACTACCTGATCCCCCACCCCTGCCCCTAAAAAAACTAAAGTACCCGGACAACCCCCACCCACCCTAAGCCCTTAATCTACCCCCACAGCTAAAAACTACCCACCAACCCTGCCCCAACCCCACTTACCTAACCACATCCTCTCACGATCCTTCCTCCTCTTCTCTCCTCCCTCCTTCTGCCTGTCCTTAAACCTTCCCCCACCCCTTTAAAAATAAACTACCCCGCCCCCCACCCTAAGCCCTAAATAAAAAAATACCAAAAAAACCCTGCACCCATTCTCTGCCAGCCTTTTCATGGAGGTGTTACCATCATGAAAAGGCTGGCAGAGAATGAGGTCGTAATCCACAGGGCAGCGCTGCTTGCAGCACTGCCCTGGCGGATTAGGATCTCCGCCACTGCAAGACTGCCTGGATCCAAGATCCTGGCGGTCGGACTGCCCAGGTTGTTATGTGGCAGTCGGACCACTGGATCCGCAGAGGTCCGGACCCCCACCACAAGTGTGACCCTGCTTGCAGGTAGGTCGCTCCCCGCTCCGCCTTCCGCACCACCACCTTTATCCCGTTCCCTCTAGCTTCTTTCCCTGCCGCTGTGTACCCTGCGGCCCCTCCCACCTCCCCCCTCATTATCTCACCGTTTTCTCTTCCCTTTTTATCGCCGCTGCGTCCCTGCGGCCCCTCCCGCCTCCCCACTTGTTCTCTCACCATTTTTACTTCCCTTTTTCCCTCCCCTGCGGCCCCTCCCCCCAGCCCTCTCATAGGACAAGCCCTCCCACCTCACAGCTGCCACTCCCACCCTCCCCTCCTCTTATGGCAGCCGGGGCGCACTAGCAGGGAGCAACCTTTGACCCTGTTGCAGGTAGGTCGCTCCTCGCTCCCCGCTCCGCCTTCCGCACCACCACCTTTTTCCCATTCCCTCTAGCTTCTTTCCCCGCCTCTGCATCCCCTGTGGCCCCTCCCACCTCCCCCCTCGTTCTCTCACTGTTTTCTCTTCCCTTTTTCCCACTGCTGCGTCGCTGCGCCCCCTCCCGCCTCCCCCCTCGTTCTCTCACCTTTTCCTCTTCCCTTTTTCCCGCCCCTGCAGCCCCTCTCCCCAGAGCTCTCATAGGACAAGCCCTCGCGCCTCCCAGCTGCCACTCCCACCCTCCCCTCCTCTTATGGCAGCCGGGGCGCACTAGCAGGGAGCAACCTTTGACCCTGCTTGCAGGTAGGTCGCTCCTCGCTCCCCGCTCCGCCTTCCGCACCACCACCTTTTTCCCATTCCCTCTAGCTTCTTTCCCCGCCTCTGCATCCCCTGCGGCCCCTCCCACCTCCCCCCTCGTTCGCTCACCGTTTTCTCTTCCCTTTTTCCCACAGCTGCGTCGCTGCGGCCCCTCCCGCCTCCCCCCTCGTTCTCTCACCGTTTTCTCTTCCCTTTTTCCCGCCCCTGCAGCCCCTCTCCCCAGACCTCTCATAGGACAAGCCCTCGCGCCTCCCAGCTGCCACTCCCACCCTCCCCTACTCTTATGGCAGCCGTGTCGCAGCCACACATCGGGCACACCGCTAGCGCGCCAAAGGCGCGCCAAAGGCAAGCCCGTCCACGCCTGGACTGCGCCCAGCGCCACCCCCCTGGTCCTCAAGACCCCTGCGCCTCCAGATGGCACTACATCGCCGACCAACTCAACGCCCTCAATCCCGGCTGCACCACAGCATGCTCCCAGTCCTCACCAAGGAACACCCATGGACCCTTCGCATGCGTCACCTGCAGATTCACCTGCTGCAGAACAACGAAACCAACAAAGACTGAAACTAACCACCTTCACTGCATACTCCTCAACACCCGCTCCGCACGCAAGCACGCCATTGAGCTCTGGGACCTGCTCGACTCCACCGCCCCAGACGTAGCCTTCCTGACCGTAACCTGGTGGAACGACTCCTTGGTGCCCGACATCGTTATAGCCATCCCGGGCAGCTACAAGATCATCTGTAGGGACCGCAACAATGGAATCGGAGGAGGCATAGCCATCGCCCACAAATCCTCCCTCAAGGTCGACACCCACACTGACGACTCCCTCAAGACCGCCGGACACCTCCACTTCCGCATCCACACCGACCCCAACACCACTCTCAGAGGAACGCTCATCTACAGACCCCCAGGACCACGAGCACCATTCAGCGAATCCCTCGCCGACCTCGCCAGCACCCACGCACTCACCTCAACGGATTACATCCTCCTCGGTGACCTAAATTTCCACCTGGAGAACAACAACAACACCAACTCCACTACTCTGATCGACAACCTCACCAACCACGGCCTCAGACAACTCATCAACACACCAACCCACATCGCCGGCCACACGCTTGATCCCATCTTCTCCTCAAGCGCCCACGTCACCTTCAACCATACCACTGTACTCAACTGGACCGACCACCACTGCATCCACTTCACCTACAAGAAACACACCAAGTACCATCGCACCCAACGACCGCCCCACCGATGCTGGAGCAAAGTTACAAAAGACCAGCTTACCAATGCCCTCGTCCAGAACCCACCCCCGACTCCACCGACCCAGACACCACCGCCAACAACCTCACCCTGTGGATCAACGACTGCGCCAACACCCTTGCGCCACTCAAAAAACCCACCGACAACCAAGCCAGAAGAAAAGCCACCTGGTTCACCGACGAGCTCCTAAATTCCAAACGCGACAGTCGGAAGCTAAAAAAGGAATGGCTCCTCAAACGCACACCTGACAGCCTCACAGCCCACATCAGACAAGCCAAATGATCCCACTTCAAAGACCGCCTGTACAACAACGCACACGACAGCAAAGAGATCTTCAGCATTGTGAAAGAACTCTCCAACCCCAGCGCCAACATCAACGACATCCCTCCATCCCAAGAACTCTGCAACGCACTGTCCACCTTCTTCCACCGGAAGATCACCGACATCCACAACAGTTTTGACGCCACTCCCACGCCAGACCCCACCTCCGAACACTCCACCTGTGCAAACCACCTGACCTCCTGGACCAACGTGAACGACACAGAGACATGCAAGATCATGAACTCCATCGACTCAGGATCTCCGTCAGACCCCTGCCCTCACCACATATACAACAAAGCCGACTCCACCATCGCCCCCCCAACTACGGAAGGTCATCAACATCTCCTTCGAAACAGCGACATTCCCTAAAAAATGGAAACACGCCAAAATCTGCGCCCTCCTCAAGAAGCCCAAGGCAGACCCCAACGACCTCAAGAACTTCCGACCCATCTCCCTGCTCCCCTTTCCAGCAAAGGTGATTGAAAAAATCATCAACACACAACTAACCAACCACCTCGAAGACAACGGCATCCTAGACCCCTCCCAGTCCAGCTTCAGACGAAACCACAGCACCAAAACCGCCCTTCTCGCCACCACAGACGACATCAGACGCCAAATGGACAACGCGAAACATCAGCCCTGATCCTCCTGGACCTATCTGCCGCCTTCGACACAGTCTGCCACCGCACCCTGGAATCACGCATCCACAAAACCGGAATTCAAGGAAAAGCCCTCGACTGGATCGTCTCATTCCTCTCCGGCAGAACCCAGAGAGTCCGCCTCCCCCCCTTCCGCTCCGAAGCGACCGACATCATCTGCGGCATCCCCCAAGGCTCATCCCTCAGCCAGACGCTGTTCAACATCTACATGGCCCCCCTCACACAAGTGGCCCGACAACACAACCTCAACATTCTCACCTACGCCGACGACACCCAGCTCATCCTCCCACTCACCAAAGACCCGCGCACCGCCAAAACCAACCTCTATGAGGGAATGAAATCCATCGCCGAATGGATGAGAAACAGCCGTCTGAAACTGAACTCGGACAAGACGGAGGTCCTCATCCTCGGATTCACCCCCTCCGCCTGAAACGACTCCTGGTGGCCGACAGCACTAGGAACCCCACCGACACCGACCGACCACGCTCGCAACCTGGGCTTCATCCTCGACTCCTCCCTCACCTTGTCTAAACAGGTCAACGCAGTTTCCTCCTCCTGCTACAACACACTCCGCATGCTCCGCAGAATCTACAAGTGGATCCCGACAGAAACAAGAAGAACAGTGACACAGGCCCTCGTCAGCAGTAGGCTGGACTATGGCAACGCACTCTACACAGGCATCCCAGCAAAAGACCTACTATGCCTCCAACGCATCCAAAACGCCTCCGCCCGAATGATCCTCAACATACCCCGCCACATCTCCCACCACCTGAGAAACCTTCACTGGCTCCCCGTGGACAAAAGGATCACTTTAAAGCTTCTTACCCACGCTCACAAATCACTCAATGACACCGGACCAGCCTACCTAAACAACAGACTCAGCTTCTACACCCACACCCGGCAACTCCGCTCCTCTAACCTCGCCCTCGCCGTCGTCCCCCTCATCCGAAGAAAGACCTCCGGCGGCAGATCCTTCTCATACCTCGCCGCCAAAACCTGGAACACCCTCCCCACCAACCTGCGACAGACTCAAGACCTACTCACCTTCAGAAGACTCCTCAAGACCTGGCTCTTCGACCAGTAACACCAGCTCCCCCCACCCTGCGCCTTGATAGCCTCACGGGTACATAGTGCGCTTTTTAAATCCAATGATTGATTGATTGATTGGCGGTCAAAAGACCACCACACTCGTAATGAGGGCCATAGTCTACTTAATTTGAAGTCTTTAATAAAGTTTGCAATCATGCTGTCTATGTTTTTCTCCTCCATACAAATAACACCATTTGAGGGTAAACATTTTTTGGTAAAGAGATGCTATTTAGTAGGAGGTGTGGCCAACCATAAATTGCATAGGACTTTTCACTTGGCAGATCCTTGCCGGCTCTTTGAATGCATTAAGATTTGAATGACTGCTTGAGTCACAACCGCAGTGTCAGGAGCCACTAACACAAGGCCATTCAGGTGCAAGATGTATGACGAGGAGAAACGACTCACAGAGTCCAGCTTATAGTGAAGCATCTTTAAAACAGCGACTGTAGTAGAATAAATGATTGACGCCTGAAAGGCGTTAGCTTGACTAACAGACTCAAGAGTGGAGCGGATGAAGAAGAAGGGCCATAAGGCATCAGATTGCCACAACTTGACTGTCCACCCACAAATATAAGACGGGCAGAGTAATAGCTTGACTAGAATACAGAAATCTGGAACTGAAAGGCCTGTTGCAACTGGGGACGTGAAGATGGCCTGACCTGTTATCAGCCAGGGCCCAAGACAAGAGGCAGCTGACTTCTAATAAAGCGCACCTTAGTGCTGAAAACTGAAGTAATACTTGAACCAACAGTTTGGTGAGGAGCGGACAAGGAGGGGAGAGTAAATACAATTGAATGGCACGAGGGAAGAGGCCCAAAATTTCATGAACAAGGGGACTGAAACTGAACCCCTGTAGTATGGGCCCTGCAGTATCCCTACTCTACATGTCTTACAAGGGGTATAAAGAGGCCAGGTAGTCCATCTGCTAGGGCACACTATGTTTATTGTGTCCTCCGGATTGGTCACCCTTCCAGTGCTGTTCTTAGTCTCACAGCACGAGGGAAAAAAGTGAAGAAAAAAAACAATAACAGAAACAACTAGAAACTATTATAGAACGTCCTACGCTTCAGTTCAGTATGGGTTCTTTCTTTCTTTCTTTGTCTTTGTTCCAGGTTCTCTATAGGTTATTTCTCACATTGTTTTCTTGTTCTCTCCTTTTCTTCCTTTAGGATTTTTGTTTTCTCCGGTCTTCGCCATGTCTCCTTGCCCCAAAGACATGTGAAAATAAGAGAACAGAGTAACCAATCAGGTAAGTGTTTTATTTCTTTAGTTTATTTTCATGCAAAAAGGGGAGGGTCGTGAAGGAGTATTGTGCACACCGAGTGATCCAACATATATGTGTATCTTGTGCCCATCCACAAACACACAGTTTGTGCCTAATTATTATTTTTAGGCTTCTGTGCTATGAAAGGGTTATTTTTGAGTCCCCGTGCCCGATCCCTGGTGTAAGGAAATGCCTCCTTGGCATGGTTACCTCGACTTTTTGCCTTTGCTGATGCCAAGTTATGATTTGAAAGTGTGCTGAGGCCTGCTAACCAGGCCCCAGCACCAGTGTTCTTTCCCTAAAACTGTACCTTTGTTCCACAATTGGCACACCCTGGCATCCAGGTAAGCCCCTTGTGACTGGTACCCCTGGTACCAATGGCCCTGATACCAGGGAAGGTCTCTAAGGGCCGCAGCATGACTTATGCCACCCTGGGGACCCCTCACTCAGCACAGACACACTGCTTGCCAGCTTGTGTGTGCTGGTAGGGAGAAAATGACTAAGTCGACATGGCACTCCCCTCAAAGTGCCATACCAACCTCACACTGCCTATGGCATAGATAAGTCACCCCTCTAGCAGGCCTTACAGCCCTAAGGCAGGGTGCACTATACCATAGGTGAGGGCATAAGTGCATGAGCACTATGCCCCTACAGTGCCTAAGCAAAACCTTAGACATTGTAAGTGCAGGGTAGCCATAAGAGTATATGGTCTGGGAGTCTGTCATACACGAACTCCACAGCACCATAATAGCTACACTGAAAACTGGGAAGTTTGGTATCAAACTTCTCAGCACAATAAATGTACACTGATGTCAGTGTACATTTTATTGTGAAATACACCCCACAGGGCATCTTAGAGATGCCCCCTGAAAACATACCCGACTTCCAGTGTGGGCTGACTAGTTTTGCCAGCCTGCCACACACCAGACATGTTGGAGGCCACATGGGGAGAGTGCCTTTGTCACTCTGTGGCTAGTAACAAAGCCTGCACTGGGTGGAGGTGCTTCTCCCCCCCCCCCCTGCAGGAACTGTAACACCTGGCGGTGAGCCTCAAAGGCTCACCCCCTTTGTTACAGCGCCCCAGGGCACTCCAGCTAGTGGAGATGCCCGCCCCCTCCGGCCACGGCCCCACTTTTGGTGGCAAGGCCGGAAGAGATAATGAGAAAAACAAGGAGGAGTCACTGGCCTCAGGACAACCCCTAAGGTGCCCTGAGCTGAGGTGACTCTAACTTTTAGAAATCCTCCATCTTGCAGATGGAGGATTCCCCCAATAGGATTAGGGATGTGCCCCCCTCCCCTCAGGGAGGAGGCACAAAGAGGGTGTAGCCCCCCTCAGGGCTAGTAGCCATTGGCTACTAACCCCCAGACCTAAACACACCCCTACATTGAGTATTTAGGGGCCCCCGGGAACCAAGCAAGATAGATTCCTGCAACCTGAAGATGAAGAAGAACTGCTGACCTGAAAGCCCTGCAGAGAAGATGGAGACACCAACTGCTTTGGCCCCAGCCCTACCGGCATGTCTCCCCACTTCGAGAAAAACTGCAACAGCGACGCGTTCCCCAGGGTCCAGTGACCTCTTAAGCCTCAGAGGACTACCCTGCATCTAAAAGGACCAAGAACTCCCGAGGACAGTGGCTCTGCTCCAAAGAAGAAACATCTTTGCAACAAAGAAGCAACTTTTAAAGACCACACGTTTCCTGCCGGAAGCGTGAGACTTTGCACTCTGCACCCGACGCCCCCGGCTCGACCTGCGGAGAAACAACACTACAGGGAGGTCTCCCCGGCGACTGGCCCCCAGCGACACCTGCAGAGGGAATACAGAGGCTCCCCCTGACCGCGACTGCCTGCTTCCAAGAACCCGACGCCTGGTAAAGACACTGCACCCGCAGCCCCCAGGACCTGAAGGATCCGACCTCCAGTGCAGGAGCGACCCCCCAGGTGGCCCTCTCCCTTGGCCAGGTGGTGGCTACACCGAGGAGCCCCCCCCCCCACTTGCCTGCCTGCTTCGTTGAAGAGACCCCTGGGTCTCCCATTGAACTCCATTACAAACCCGACGCCTGTTTGCACTCTGCACCCGGCCGCCCCCGTGCCGCTGAGGGTGTACTTTCTGTGCTAACTTGTGTCCCCCCGGTGCCCTACAAAACCCCCCTGGTCTGCCCTCCGAAGACGCGGGTACTTACCTGCTGGCAGACTGGAACCAGGGCACCCCCTTCTCCATTGAAGCCTATGCGTTTTGAGCACCACTTTGAACTCTGCGCCTGACTGGCCCTGAGCTGCTGGTGTGGTAACTTTGGGGTTACTCTGAACCCCCAACGGTGGGCTACCTTGGACCCAACTTTGAACCCTGTAGGTGGTTTACTTACCTGCAAAACTAACAAATACTTACCTCCCCCAGGAACTGTTGAAAATTGCAGTGTCTAGTTTTAAAATAGCTATTTGCCATTTTTGCTACAACTGTACATGATATTGTGTTGATTCAATGTTCCTATGATGCCTGAGTGAAATACCTTTCATTTGAAGTATTACTTGTAAATCTTGAACCTGTGGTTCTTAAAATAAACTAAGAAAATATATTTTTCTATATAAAAACCTATTGGCCTGGAATTGCCTTTGAGTGTGTGTGTTCGTCATGTATTGCCTGTGTGTGTACAACAAATGCTTAACACTACCCTACTGCTCGATCACTACCACAAAATAGAGCATTAGAATATCTCTTTTTACCACTATCTTACCTCTAAGGGGAACCCTCGGACTCTGTGCACACTATTTCTTACTTTGAAATAGTATATACAGAGCCAACTTCCTACACCTGGTGATTGTGATCCCCTTCTGGCTTCCCCACCTCTTTTGCCGACCCAAGCCCCTTTGACCTAAAGGAAAACTTGTCCCGTAACCGGGACCGTACCTGATGAAGCCACGTCCCTCCTGGGGCGTGGTGGGTCTCTAGGCTCTTCTCTGCTCTGGGTTTCTACCACTTCACCGATCCACAGCTCAGCTGGGTGGAAGGTGGTGAGTTTGCCTTCCAATGTGCTCCGTTCTCACCCTCGTCTTCCTCTTGTCTCTCCTCCTCTTCCCCTGTCGTCTTGGTCTCTCGTCCCTCTTCTTTCTCGCCTCTCCTGACTTCCGCCCTGCTCCTCCAGTATGGGACACCCCCTCTGCGTGTCTCCTCCTTTTTACAGAGGTCACGCTCTTCCGACGTCTCTGGTGTTCTGCTTTCTGTTGTCCCTCCTGGGAAGTCACTGTTCGCCCGTGGTGCTGAATGTCCTCTGTAGTCCCGGGAAGGGCGGGTGTCCGGTCACATATGCTCCCTTTTCGCAGTGGCCAGTACGGGCAGGAGTTCATAGGGTATCTGGACAAGAATTCCGCGTTGGCCTGGGCCGAACCAGAGATGTGATGTACCTGGAACACAAAAGGTTGAAGGACTAAAAACCAACGTAACAACCTAGGATTGGTGTTCTTATGCCAAGCAAGCCATGTCAAGGGGGCATGATCTGTAAGAAGGGAAAAGGGTTGTCCCAGTAAATAATATTGGAGAGTCTTGATCACCCATTTTATGACAAGACACTCTTTTTCCAAGGTCGGGTAGTGTCTCTCTCTTTGTAGTAATTTTCTACTGATGAATACAACAGGGTGCGCCCTTCCTTCCTTGTCATTCTGTGATAGGACGGCACCTAGTCCATGGTCTGAGGTATCAGTTTGTAAAATAAAATGGTTTGGTAAAGTTGGGACACCACAAAAACAGGGTTTGAAAATAGTAACTCCTTAAGTTTCTGGTAGCTATCATATTAGGGTCCTGTCAGTTTTGGTATTTTATTTGGTTGATTTTTTCCTAGCATGTCCGTGAGGGCCGCTGCAAGAGTGGAGTAATGGGGAATAAAGCGCTGATAGTATCCCACCATTCCTAAGCAGGACTGTATCTCTCGTTTCATTTTGGGAAGTTGGTATCCCCCTAATAGCTTCGGTTTTATCTACCTGAGGACGGATATGGCCTTGTTCTATAACGAATCCTAGGTAAACAATGGAATTTCGAGCTGGTACATTTTTCTGGATTTGCCATCGACCCAGCCCTTCTCAGGGTGATAGATGGTTTAAGTGTTGTTCCAATTGTGGCTGTGAATGACGATGTCACCCAAATATGCCGCAGCGCATTCCCGGTGAGGCTTCAATAGATTGTCCATGAGTCTTCGAAAGGTGGCAGGTGTACCATGCAACCCAAACGGGAGAACAGTAAAGTGATATAGTCCGGTAGGAATGGAGAAAGCTGTTTTTTCTTTATCCTGGCAATTAAGGGTGATCTGCCAATATCCTTTTGTGAAGTCTAAGGTAGTAAGATAACGAGCTTGCCCTAGTTGTTCAATTAATTAATCTACCCGGGGTATGGGATTTGTGTCAAAATCAGATATGGTGTTGAGTTAGAGGAAGTCTATGCAGAACCGGATAGACCCATTTGGTTTTGGTACCAGGACAACCGGGAGCACCAAGGGGTATTGGAGGGTTCTGATCTACCTGCCTTTGACATTTCTTGGACTTCCTTTGCTACAACCTGTCTTCGGGCTTCAGGAATTCGGTATGGTTTTAAGCATACTACTTTCCCTTCCTGGGTTTTTATAGTATGCTGGATTAATGTGATCCTTCCGGGTGTTGCAGAAAAAATATCCTTGTTTTAATAAGGAGATGGAATATTTGTGCTCTCTGTTGGTGTGAGAGAGTAGGGCCAAACCGGGGTAAGCCCTCTCTCCCTTCCTCTGAATGGGGAAATAATGAGATCTCTAATGGTTTTGTCTGATTAATAAATAACACCGTACCTTCTGTGGAAGATGAGGGAATGTCCTCTTCCCAGAGTTTAAGAAGGTTGATGTGGTATATCTGACTTTTCTTAAGGGTGGAGGATGTTTCAATTCGATAAGTAACCAGCGTTACTTTTTCTGTAATTCTATGGGGACCTGCCATCTAGATAATAGTTTGTTTTCTGAGGACGGTAATAGGACTAGCACTTTACTATCTATGGGCATGTCTCTCAGTTTCGTTCCTATGTCATAGTTCTTTTTTTGTTTCTCTTGGGCCTCCTCTAGATGAACCCTCACGTCTTCCCATACGGAATGTATATTGTCCTTTTGCTGCTGGGTGTACTCTAGGATATCCTGACGTTCCTCTTCCCTTTCCTCCCACTGTTCGGCGGCCATATCCAGCAGAGTTCTTGGCTGCCTACCAAAAAACAATTAAAATTGACTATTCCAGTCAAGGCTTGACTAGGTGTAACTTTTTGTCCCAATCCCTCAGATATCGTTTTTTTAAGAGAGTCTTGATGGTTCGGTTGTATCTTTCCACTAGGCCATCAGTTTGGGGATGATAAAGTGAGGTATGTATGTGTTTTACGCCTAAAACTTGACAGATCTGGGACATGAGACTGGACATGAAGGGAGTTCCTTGGTCAGTAAGTAGTTCTTGAGGAAAACCTACTCTGGAAAAGAATCCAATCATAGCATGGGCTACATTTTTTGTTGTCATGCTGGTGAGTGGAATGGCTTCAGGATAGCAGGTAGTGTAGTCCACCAGTACCAGAATATATTGATAGCCTCTTGCTGAGGATATAAGAGGACCTACTAAATCCATGCCCACCCGGGAAAACGGTACATCTATGATGGGTAAAGGAAATAGTGGGGCTTTGGGGACTGTGGGCGGATTGACCAATTGGCCCTTAGGACAACTATTTCAGAATCTCTGGATATCAGAGAATACCCCAGACCAATAAAAGTGGTGCAATAGATATTCCTCATTTTTTTCACAACCTTAATGTCCGCTTCCCACCTGTCCATGTGCTAGATGTAATACCTGATGCAGAAGGGATTGGGAATAACCAGTTGGGACTTTAATGCTCCTTTCTGTTGTAGGGTCCTATATAATAACCCGTTCTTTATAAGAAAATATGGACATACCTGACCTGTTGGTTAGGAGATAGCTGAGGCCCAGGCATGTGTCAGGGAGAGGTCTTTTCTCTGGCTCACTTTAAACCGACTCAGTGTAGACAAAATCATTTTCTCTGTGAAGGAAAAAGGGATACTGTTAGGGATAATCTGCTTACTCTGTTCTCTTTTTTCCCGTTTGCTTAATTTGGGTCTCCCCTTACCCGGTTCTATGTGGGTGTTAGAAAAGGAAGCCTCTTTTATCCAAGCTTTTTCTGTGTCCTGTTCCCTCACACTGTCGATCAGATTCTGGAAATCATAGTAGTCTGTTCCAACTATCTCATCCACTACCAGATGTGGTATAGCCTCTGCAATTATCTTTTCCTCCTGTCCTTTCCATTCCATTGTGAGTTCTGCCAATGGTAGGCTTTACTATCCCCATTGTATGCAGTATATGAGCACAGTCCTTCCTTCTTTCCACTGATCCTCGGATACCCGTGCGGCATTGATCACTGTCTGACTGCACCCTGAGTCAATCAACACTCAAGTGGGGTTTCGGTTCACTTTCATTATTTTTAGATAATGTGGGGTCTTTTCTCCTGACCGTAATACCCTACCTCTAGTCAATCCTATCTCCATGGGTTCGGGGTTAGGTAGCTTGTGGGGGCAGTTACGGGCGATAGGGACCAATTAGCCACAATTATAACATAGAGGGTTTTGGTTTGGCTCTCTAGCGGGTAGCGAATACTCGGGTTATTCTCAGGTGGCGTTGAAGAACATGTCTTCTGAATGGGGAGAGTATTTCTTATGGCTGCCATCGGTCCCTTTCCTGGGTATATTCTAAATTCGGGAGCCCTATGGAATGCACAGGCTAGTTCTATCCCAGAGGTAATTGTGACTCCGGGATGTTGTTTAATCCAGTTTCGGGTACTAGAGGGTAAGGCCTTGGGTATTGCTCTAAGAGTATGGTTTGGATAACCTCGTCCTTTGTATTGTCTACAAGTTTTAACCATTTGATCCCCAAATCTTGTAGTCTATAAAAAGGGCTCTAGGTTTTTTGGAAGGAACCCACTTAGTTTTACGGAATTTTAATCGACAGTGCTTGGTGTCGTATCCCACCCTCTCCAGGATGGCCTTCTTAATGTTCTCATAAGGGGTGTTTCCCCCTGGGTTCACTTCTTGATAGACAGCTTGCAAGGTGCCAGTCAATAGGGGAGCTACATGCTGTCCCCAGTGATCCTGTGGCAGTTTGCAGAGGTGGCCAGGCTTTTGAAATTTGTAAAGAAAGCATCAGGGTCTTCCCATTCTTGATGTTTTTGTAGGACGGAACTCAGTACGTTCGGATGCATCCTAGTAGAAGCTATCATATCTGTTAGCTCGCGGACTAACTGATTGTTAGCAATAATAGTGGCTTGGCTTTTTAGGGCATTCTGTAGGGACTCCCTGTCTGTCTGGGCTTCCCTCAATTGTTCTTCCCACACAAGCTGAAGATGTGGCTGGCCCTCAGCCAATTGATTTATCATATCTTCTAGAGGGATTTTTGTCTCCATGATCACACTTCTGACAGTAGGGTCCCTGTGCTATCCCTACTCTACATGTCTTACATGGGGTATAAAGAGGCCAGGTAGTCGATCTGCTAGGGCAAACTATGTTTATTGTGTCCTCCGGATTGGTCACCCTTCCAGTGCTGTTCTCATAGAATGGGAAAAAAAAAATAAGAAAAAAACAAACAATAACAGAAACAACTAGGAACTATTATAAAACTTCCTACGCCTCTGTAGGAGGCTGGCCTGGCTTATAGTGGGTACCTAGTGGTACTTACACCTTGTGACAGGTCCAGTTATCCCTTATTAGTAGTGTTCTAGCAGCTTAGGCTGATAGAGGTAGCTATAGCAGAGCAGCTTAGGCTGAACTAGGAGACATGCAAAGCTCCTACTATACCACTTATATCACTTAGCACTATATCATAAGAAACACAATATTCAGAGTTACTAAAAATAAAGGTACTTTATTTTAGTGACAATAACCCAAAAGTATCTCAGATGATATACTCCCTTAGGAGGTAAGTAATATACACAAAATATACACACAAACCAAAATCAGGTAAGTAAAACACTTAGGCCCTGATTCTAACCCCGGCGGTCGAGCACCGCCGACAGACCGGCGGTGCCCCGCAGGGCATTCTGACCGCGGCGCTTTGGCTGCGGTCAGAAAGGGTAAACCGGCGGTCTCCCGCCGGTTTACCGCTGCCCTCAGAATCCCCCATGGCGGCGCAGCTTGCTGCGCCGCCATGGGGGATTCTGACCCCCCCTACCGCCATCCTGTTCATGGCGGGAAAGCCGCCATGAACAGGATGGCGGTAGGGGGTGTCGCGGGGCCCCTGGGGGCCCCTGCCGTGCCCATGCCAATGGCATGGGCACGGCAGGGGCCCCCGTAAGAGGGCCCCGCAAGGTATTTCAGTGTCTGCCTTGCAGACACTGAAATACGCGACGGGTGCTACTGCACCCGTCGCACCTTCCCACTCCGCCGGCTCGATTACGAGCCGGCATCCTCGTGGGAAGGGAGTTTTTCCCTGGGCTGGCGGGCGGTCTTTTGGAGACCGCCCGCCAGCCCAGGGAAAAACTCATAATACCCTCCGCAGTCTTCTGACCGCGGAGCGGTATTATGGGGGCGGAATTCTGGCGGGCGGCCTCCGCCGCCCGCCAGACTTAGAATGACCCCCTTAGTAGTAGATCACAATAGAATGCAATAGGGAAAAATAGGCCTAGGGGCAACACAAACCATATACTCCAAAAGTGGAATGCGAACCACTAATGGACCCCAGGCCTAGTGTAGTTTGTAGAGGGTCACTGGGAGTGTAAGAAAACACTAAGGGTATTCAAGATACCCCACCCAAAGACCCTGAAAAGTAGGAGTAAAGTTACCCTACTACCCCAGAAAGACAGTAAAGTCGAGATAGGGGATTCTGCAAAGAAAACAACTGACTGCCAAGCACTGAAGACAGATTCCTGGACCTGAGGACCTGTAAAGGAAGGGGACCAAGTCCAAGAGTCACACAAGTGTCCGGGGGGGCAGGAGCCCACTTAACCCCGGATGAAGGTGCAAAAGGGCTGCCTCCGAGTGGAAGAAGCCGAATATTCTGCAACAACGAAAGGTGCCAGGAACTTCTCCTTTGGTCAGAAGATGTCACACGGCGTGCTGGAGGATGCAGAGTTGTTTCCACTCATAAAGACTGCAAACAAGCCTTGCTAGCTGCAAGAGTTGCGGTTGAAGATTTTGGGTGCTGCCAGGGCCTAGGAAGGACCAGGAGGTCGTCCCTTGGAGGAGGAGACAGAGGGGGCACTCAGCAATACGGAGAGCCTATGCAAAAGCAGGCAGCATCCGCAGAAGCACCTGAACAGGCATTCAGAAGATCTGAGCACGGCGGTCGTCTCAGCACAACAAAAGAGGGTCCCACAAAGTCGGAGTCCAACTCAGCGAGTTGGGCAATGCAGGACAGAGTGCTTGGGACCTGGCCTAGGCTGTACACAAAAGAAGTCTTGCAAAAATGCACAGAAGCCCGAGCAGCTGCAGTTCACGCAGTACATAGGGTTACTGTCTGGCGTGGGGAGGCAAGGACTTACCTCCACCAAATTTGGACAGAAGGGCCACTGGACTGTCGGGGACATTTGGATCCAGCTCCTCCACGCTCGTCAAGATGAGAGGGGACCCAGAGGACCGGTGATGCAGTGCCTCCAGACCAACAGGTGAGTACTCTGTGAGCACGATGCATGGGGCATGAATGCATGGAGTGCTGTGTGTGAAGGCCCCATGTAGGAGGTGGGTGGTGGATGGGCCCTGGGCAGCATGCAACATGTATGGTTGGCCATGTCTGAGCTTATGGGGATGGGAAGGGGCATGGTGGGCCCTGAGTGTAACAGGCAGGACGGTCGGACTACTACCTTTCACTGTGTCTATTTCCCTGCAGGTCAGCGCCCATCAAAAGAAGGGTATATGGCGTGCCATCGCCAAGGACGTGCGGACCCTGGGGGTCTACGGCAGGCGGAGCACCCACTGTCGGAAACTGTGGGAGGACCTGAGACACTGGGCATGGAAGACGGCGGAGGCCCAGCTGGAGATGGCCTCCCAACGAGGAAGGGGTGCCAGTTGAACCCTGACCCACCTGATGGTCTGCATACTGGCGGTTGCCTATCCAGAGCTAGATGGGTGCTTGGGGGCATCACAGCAGCCACAAGGGTGTGTGTAAAGTGCCCCAATATACAACTTGCGCCTGGTGGGGTGGTACCCAGGTGGGGGGTGCGGGCCCTGTGGGTGCCCCTAGCCCAGGCCTGGCATTGCAGGGTAGGTCCCATGTTGGGCAGGGTTCTGATGTGAAAGTACTCCAACCAAGCTAGTAGGCATCCACTACTGGGCAGTGGTCTGTGGGTCTCAGGTATGCTGCAATGGGCGTTAGGTGTCCATATCCATGGGCTGGTGACTAGCATTGTGACTGGTAGTGCATTGCCTAGTGCGTAGGGCTGTTCCCTGTGAGTGAGTGTGTTGTGTACGCCATCGGTGGTGTTGTTGGCGCCATTGACCAAGTGCATCCTTTGTCTCTTCCCCCCCTTTTTGTTTTGTCACCCTGTCCTTATGTGCATTAGCATCATCTGGCGGAGGAGCAGAGGCACCGGTGATGGAGGGAGCTGCATCCCACAGGACCCAGGAAGCCAAATTCACCGACGGTGAGGGCACCCATGGGACGGAGTGCGAGGGGAGCTCCACGGCGGAGACAGGAGGGGACAGTTCGGACACAGATACCTCCTCCGATGGGAGCTCCCTGCTGGTGGCGGACACTTCTGTGCCCACCCCAGCTACAGGTACAGCTGCCATCCCCGTACAGCACCACCCTCCCAGCAGCCCCTCAGTGAGTTTCCCATGCCCGCTCACCCAGGAGGGTGGGCATCTCCTTCGCCCCAGGCACCTCAGGCCCTGCCCCAGTTAGCCCTGCTGCCCTGAGTGAGGAGGCTATTAACCTCCTGCGATCCATCTCTGTTGGGCAGTCAACCATTGTGAATGCCATCCAGGGGCTGGCAGCCCAAATGCAACAGACAAATGCATTCCTGGAGGGCATTCACACTGGCATGGCGGCCCAAAATAGATCAATCCAGGCTCTGGCCTCCTATCTGATGGCAGCCATTGTCCCTGTTTCCAGCCTCCCCCCTCCAACTTCCTCTTCTCAATCCCATTCCCTTCAACCACAACCTATCCCAAGCACACAATCAGATGAGCATGCACCCAGGACAACACACAAGAGTGGACATGGCAAACACAAGCACCACACTTCATCCCACAGGCACTCACACAAACACCATCCAGAAGGAGACATACCAACATCCACTGCCTCCACTGTGGCCCCTCCTCCTTGTCCTCCACCTCCCTCCCAGTTGCATCAACACTCACACCTGCATGCACTACATCCTCATCCACCACCACCATCACCAGCACACCTAACAGTACACGCCCCTCACTGGTAGTCACCACCCCCACATCCATGTACACATCCCCTGTGTCCTCTTGCACGGTGTCTGTGCCCCCTCCTCCCAAAGTACACAAACGCAAGCACTCAGATACCCAACAGCCATCCACCTCACAACAGCATCCAGCCCATGCACCTGCACCCAAACACAGCAGACTGACACCTCCCACCACCACTCCCTCATCCTCCACTCCCAAACCATCTCCCTCTTCCCGCCCCAATGTCCCTAAGAAGCTTTTCCTCTCCACCATTGACCTCTTCCCTACCCCTCCCCACCGTCCCTCACATCAGGCCAGGGCAGTCAAAACCCAGGCAAGCACCTCAGCCACCCAGTCCACAGGCACAGTAGTGTCCACAACTACTCCAGGTGGAAAAGGATCCTGGCCACCAGCCAGCCAGACAGGATGCCACCCTGGAAGTGCATCAAGGAAGGGCAAGGAGTCAGCCCCAGCTGCAGGAAGGAAGGGCAAGGAGTCAACCCCAGCTGCAGGATGGAAGGGCAAGGAGGCAGCCCCAGCTGCAGGATGGAAGGGCAAGGAGGTAGCCCCAGCTGCAGGACAGAAGGGCAAGGAGGCAGCCCCAGCTGCAGGAAGGAGGGGCAAGGGGCCTGCAACAGCAGGCAGTAGAGACAAGGGGCCTGGTGCAGGGACTCAGTCGGAGCACCCACCCCCAACCATGGAGGTGCCGCCGTCCGAGGCTGCAGGGGATGGGCTGGAGCCTCCCCCCACCACAGCCAGCACCGCGACCAGCACCGCCACCGCCACCAGCACTGCACCAGCACCGCCACCAGCACCACTGCCAGCAGCCCCAGTGGGCAGCTGTCGAAGGCTGCAGGAGATGGGCTGGTGCCTCCCCCCACCACTGCCAGCACCGCCACCAGCACCGCCGCCAGCAGCAGCAGCCGTAGTGGGCAGCCGTCTGAGGCTGCAGGGGATGGGCTGGTGCCTCCCCCCACCACTGCCAGCACCGCCACCAGGACCACTGCCAACAGCAGCAGCCCCAGTGGGCAGCCATCCGAGGCTGCAGGGGATGGGCTGGTGCCTCCCCCCACCACTGCCAGCACCGCCACCAGCAGCAGCAGCCCCAGTGGGCAGCCATCCGAGGCTGCAGGGGGTGGCCTGGTGCCTCCCCCTACCACTGCCAGCACCGCCAGCAGCAGCAGCCCCAGTGGGCAGCCGTCCGAGGCTGCAGGGGATGGGCTGGAGCCTCCCCCCACCACTGCCAGCTCCGCCAGCAGCACCACCACTGCCACCACTGAGCAGCTGTCACCGGCGGTGGACAGTGTGTAGTCCTGCATCCATGGGCTGTTGTGTGGCCTGGCCCCAGCAAATCCTGTGGGTCTGACACCCAGGTGAGAGACTGTGACCTTGCACTCCCCAAGATCTGCATCACAGGGCATGATGCCCCCTCCAGAACCAGTGGAGAAGCCATCCAATCACCCCATCCTCCACAGGATGAAGCTCACTGGGCACAATGCCCCCTCCAGATCCAGTGGAGAAGCCATCAACTCACCCCATCCTCCACAGGATGAAGCTCACTGGGCACGATGCCCCCTCCAGAACCAGTGGAGAAGCCATCCACTCACCCCATCCTCCCCAGAATGAAGAGCACAGGGCACGATGTCCTCTCCAGAACCAGTGGAGAAGCCATCCACTCACTCTATCCTCCACAGGATGAAGCTCACTGGGCACAATACCCCCTCCAGAACAAATGGAAGAAGCCATCCACTTGAGAGACTATGGCCTTGCACTCCCCAGGATCAAACACAGGGCATGTTGCCCCCTCCAGAGCCAGTGGGCAAGTCACCCACTTGAGAGACTGTGGCCTTGCACTCCCCAGGACAGAGCAATGTGCATGTTGCCCCCTCCAGAGCCAGGGGGCAAGTCACCCACTTGAGAGACTGTGGTCTTGCACTCCCCAGGACAGAGTAATGGGCATGTTGCCCCCTCCAGGACCAATGGTGTTGTACAATCTTCCAGCTGAGGTGCCACCCCATTCCCCGTCCCCCTGAGGTGCCTGGCTATTTTTGACCTGATGCCCCTGCAGTGTTCTCTCCATGTTGTTGCAGGAGTGAGGTGGGGCCTTGGACTATGTGATGTGGCTCTGTGGCCCACGGACATTGTGGACTGGGCAGTGTCCCTACATTTGTATATATGTATATACTTGTTGATTTGGATGCACGTATTTATACTATTTTATCTTATTAAACTCATTTTTATCAATTAATTTTGTCCTTGCATTATTCCTGAGGGGTACAGGGTGAATATGTAATGTTATTGCATATGGTTATGTATATGATGTTGGGGGTGGGGGTGTTGCGTGTGTGTGTCACTCTCTTTTTCCTCCCCCCCTCCCCTGTGTGCTAGGTGGCAGCACTCACTGTGGTCGTCTTCGCCAGCGTTGGTGTTCGTAGTGGAACAGAACGTAGAAGAGCATGGGGAACACATGCAACTCGGGCTCCATGTCGGCATGGTTCTTCCTTGAGTCTCCAGAGGTGAGTCGTTTCCCTTCTGTGCAGTGTTTCCGCCAGGCTTTTGATGTCCCGGAAAAGGTGGCGGATTGGTGTATTATAATACAGTGGGCAGAACATTGTCTTCTGCCTGGCTGTAGGTGGTTACCGCCGAGGTGCCTGTTCATTTTGCCCTGGCGGTCGGTGTGTTAAAGTGGCTGTCTGTCTGAGGGATTTCCGCCATGGTCATAATTTCATATTTATTACCGCCGGCCTATTGGCGGTATTACCGCCACTATATCACCGACCGCCAGGGTTGTAAAGAGGGCCTATGTCTTCTATTGAGGCTACCCCCATAGTTCTCAAGACAAACTATCAGAATCTTAATTTCAAAAGTCTGAGGGGGCTTTGCTTAGAAAGAAGCTTGGGGATTGGGAAGAACCCCAATAAGGATTCCCTCTTGAATCTCCTCTTGTAAGATGACCAGAAGCATCCGGAAGGTCATGTACAACCAGAGGGGGAGTTAGACGGGGAACCTGACCAGGTAGATTCAGGAGAGGGCCCTGAAGTTGCAGGGGAGGGTCCTTCCACAGATCTTTCTCTTAACAAACCACCTAGTGTAGCTGGCAGTGGGAAGGGGTCACACATAAGTAGGGCACCCTTCACACCTACAGGCCAGCTCACTAGGGTTACACAAGTTAGGGAAAGATCAACCTCTCCTCATTCCCATGTCACTTCTGTGTCAGAAATGTCCCACACATCCAACCCTGATGACCAGTCCCCAGATAGGGAACTCAGAAAGCTGAGGTTGGAGGAGGCAGACTGAGGCCACAGCAGCAACAGTTCACCTTAGATAGAGAATCCCTAGCTGTGGAAAGGGAAAGACAGGGGTTGGGGTTAGTTTCCCATGGTGGCAGCAGGAACAGCAGTTTTAGAAGTTACAATGTCAAGGAACATACATTTGATTCTAGAAACCTGCATAAGATTGTTCCCCCTTACAAGAGGGGGATGGTATATACAAGTGGTTTGCTGCACTTGAGAGAGCCTGTAAAGTTCAGAGGTTCCCTCAGGTACAGTAGGCTGCTATTCTGTGTTTGTCCTTTTCTGGCAAGGGGAGAGATAGACTCCTTACTGTCAGGGAAGATAATTACAATGTCCTGAAAACTGCACTATTGGATGGGTTTGGCTTAACCACTGAACAATATAGGATTAAGTTCAGAGAAACCAGAAAAGAGTCTTCACAAGATTGGGTAGACTTAGTGGACTGTTCAGTGAAGGCCATAGAAGGTTAGTTGCATGGCAGCAAGGTGTCTGATCATGAAAGCTTATATAATATAATCTTGAGAGAGCATGTCCCAAGAGAAACACCAAACCTCCCACCACCACAACCCCCACTGCTTCCACTAGTGCCCCTTGTAATAGCAGGGGTGGTGGGAAAAACTCTACAAATAGCCAAACAAAGGGTGTAGCTTGGCTCACTTTTGGTAATGTAGTGGGGGGTTGGTCTAGTTAGGGAGACCACTGAGGCTGTTTTAGTCTCTGGTGGTGGCATTGACCTTGCCACCTTAGTTGCTGGTCCCCTTAATATGGATAAGTACAAGCAACTACCTTTGATAAATGGTGTTCAGGTTGAGGCCTACAGGGACAGAGGTGCCAGTGTCATTATGGTAATGGAGAAACTGCTTGCCCCTGAGCAGCACCTACTTGGTCATCAGTACCAAGTTACTGACGCCCATAACAACACTGTTAGCCACCCCATGGCTGTTGTGAACCTCAACTGAGGGAGGGGGTAACTGGTCCTAAAAAGGTTGTGGTATCCACTGACCTGTAGAGTATCTAGAGTGTCTATAGGGCAATGATTTGGAAACTTCAGCTTGGGCTGAAGTGGAGTTGGAGGCCCATGCAGCCATGCTGGACATTCCAGGGCACATCTTTGCTCTTACTATGGCTCAGGTCAAGAAGCCAAGAGGACAGGAAAACTTGGATCCTGGAACAATGAAGCAAGGGCTCTCAAACACTAGGGGTAGAAAGGGCAAACCCTTGTCCACTATCCCTCCCTCTCCAGAAGATTCCCCTTTTGATTAGGAGGAGTCAACTCCTTGTGCAGAACCTACACCAGAGGAGCTTCAGGCTGACACAGCTGAGCTATTGGTGCAGGCTGGCCTGCCAGGGAGGAACTGAGTGTGGCACAGCAGACCTGTCCCACACTAGAGGGTCCAAGACACCAAGCTGTCAAGCAGCAAGCTGGGGATATCAGTTAATCACATCGAGTTTATTGGGAGAACAATCTCATTTATACTGAGGTAAGGAACCCAAAGCCTGGTGCTACCAGGAGACTGGTCATTCCATTGCAGTATAGGGAATTCCTCCTAACTCTTGCACATGATATTCCCCTGGCTGGGCATCTGGGGCAAAGTGAGACCTGGGACAGACTTGTCCCATACTTTCACTGGCCTCACATGTCAGAGGACACAAAAGAGTTCTGTCGCCCTTGTGTCACTTTCCAGGCCAGTGGCAAAACTGGTGGCCCCCTTAATCCCACTGCCTGTGTTTGGGGTTCCCTTTGAAAGGGTAGGGGTTGATATTGTTGGCCCCCTTGACCCTCCAACTGCTTCTGGAAACATATTCATCTTAGTGGTAGTGGATCATGCCACAAGATACCCAGAAGCAATCCCTTAAGGACCACTACAGCTCCTGCATTGGCAAAGGCCCTCCTGGGAATATTTTCCAGAGTTGGCTTTCCTGAAGAGGTAGTATCAAACAGGTGTAGTAACTTCATGTCTGCATACTTAAAAGCAATGTGGAAGGAGTGTGGGGTAACCTATACATTCGCCACACCCTATCATCCACAAACAAATGGACTGGTTGAGAGATTTAACAAAACTCTCAAAGGCATGATCATGGGACTCTCAGAACTCAGAAGAAGATGGGATGTCCTGCTGCCATGCCTCCATTTTGCCTACACGGAGGTACCCCAGAAAGGAGTGGGCTACAGCCCCTTTAAACTCCTCTTTGGACACCCTGTAAGAGGTCCCCTTTCTCTTCTAAAGGAGGGTTGGGAACAACCTTTAAAAGCTCCAAAACAAAACATTGTGGACTATGTCCTTGGCCTGAGAAGTAGAATGGCTGAGTACATGAAAAAGGCCAGCAAAAACCTTCAGGCCGGCCAAGAGTACCACCCAGGACAGAAGACGAGGGTATTGGAGCCTGTGGCCCCAAGAGCACTCCAGGACAAATGGAGTGGACCCCATCTAATTGTAGAAAAGAAAAGTGAGTTTACCTGTAGGAGGCTGGCCTGGCTTATAGTGGGTACCTGATGGTACTTACACCTTGTGCCAGGTCCAGTTATCCCTTATTAGTAGATTAGTAGTGTTCTAGCAGTTTAGGCTGATAGAGGTAGCTATAGCAGAGCAGCTTAGGCTGAACTAGGAGACATGCAAATATCCTACCATACCACTTATATCATATAGCACTTATATCATAAGAATCACACTACTCAGAGTTACTAAAAATAAAGGTACTTTATTTTAGTGACAATGTGCCAAAGTATCTCAGAGGATATACTCCCTTAGGAGGTAAGTAAAACAAATAAAATATATACACAAACCAAAGTCAGGTAAGTAAACAGTTAAAAAAGTAGTGCAAACACTGTAGAATACAATAGGATGCAATAGGTCTAGGGGCAACACAAACCATATACTAAGAAAGTGGAAAGCGAACCACTTAGGGGCCCCTGGCTTAGGGTGATGTGTAGAGGGTCGCTGGGAGTGTAAGAAAGCACAAAGGGTGTCCAAGATACCCCACCCCAAGATCCTGAAAAGTAGGAGTAAAGTGACCCTACTTCCCCAGAAACACACTAAAGTTGTGATAGGAGATTCTGCAAAGACCACAACAGACTGCAAAGCACTGAAGACGGATTCCTGGACCTGAGGACCTGTAAAGGAAGGGGACCAAGTCCAAGAGTCACGAAAGTGTCCAGGGGGGCAGGAGCCCACTTAACCCTGGATGAAGGTGCAAAATGGCTGCTTCTGAGTGGAAGAAGCTGAGGATTCTGCAACAACGGAAGGAGCCAGGAACTTCTCCTTTGCACAGAAGATGTCCCACGGAATGCTGGAGAATGCAGAGTTGTTTCTACACAGAAAGACCACAAACAAGCCTTGCTAACTGCAAAGGACGCAGTTAAAGAAAAAGGGTGCTGCCTGGGCCCAGGACATACCAGGAGGTCGCCACTTGGAAGAGGAGACAGAGGGGATGCTCAGCAACACAGAGAACCCACGGAAAAGCAGGCAGCACCTGCAGAAGTACTTGAACATGGGTTCAAGAAAACTGAGCACAGTGGTCATCTCAACACTACAAAGGAGGGTCCCAGGAAACCGGAGGTCAACTCAGCGAGTTGAGCAATGCAGGACGGAGTGCTGGGGATCTGGGCTGTGCTGTGCATGAAGGATTCCTTGCAAAAGTGCACAGAAACCCTAGCAACTGCAGTTCACACAGTACACAGGATTACTGTCTGGCGTGGGTAGGCAAGGACGTACCTCCACCAAATTTGGACAGAAGGCCCACTGGATTTTCGGGGTCACTTGGATCCAGCTCCTGTGTTCCACGGACCATGCTCGTCATGATGCAAGGGGAGCCAGAGGACTGGTGAAGCAGAAGTTTGGTGCCTGCGGTAGCAGGGGGAAGATTCCATCGTCCCACAGGAGATTTCTTCTTGGCTTCCAGTGCAGGGTGAAGGCAGACAGCCCTCAGAGCATGCACCACCAGGAAACAGTCGAGAAAGCCGGCAGAATTAGGTGCTAGAATGTCTCTGGTTGTCTTCTTGCTACTTTGTTGCAGTTTTGCAGGCATCCTGGAGCAGTCAGCGGTCGATCCTTGGCAGAAGTCGAAGAGGGAGATGCAGAGGAACTCTGGTGAGCTCTTGCATTCTTTATCTGAAGAATACCACAGAGGAGAGACCCTAAATAGCCAGAAAAGGAGGTTTGGCTACCAAGAAAGGAGGTTTAGCTACCAAGAGAGGTAAGAACCTATCAGAGGGGGTCTCTGACGTCACCTGCTGGCACTGGCCACTCATAGCAGTCCATTGTTCCTCCAACACCTCTGAATCCAAGATGGCAGAGGTCTGGGGCACACTGGAGGAGCTCTGGGCACCTCCCCTGGGAGGTGCAGGTCAGGGGAGTGGTCACTCCCCTTTCCTTTGTCCTGTTTCGCACCAGAGCAGGGCTGGGGGATCCCTGAATCGGTGTAGACTGGCTTATGCAGAGATTGGCACCATCTGTGCCCATCAAAGCATTTCAAGCGGCTGGGGGAGGCTACTCCTCCCCAGCCCTTCACACCTATTTCTAAAGGGAGAGGGTGTAACACCCTCTTTCAGAGGAAATCCTTTGTTCTGCCTTCCTAGGGCTGGGCTGCTCAGACCCCAGGGGGGCAGAAACCTGTCTGAGGGGTTGGCAGCAGCTGCAGTGGAAACCCCGGAAAGGCAGTTTGGCAGTACCCGGGTTCTGTGCTAGAGACCCGGAGGATCATGGAATTGTCCCCCCAATACCAGAATGGTATTGGGGTGACAATTCCATGATCTTAGACATGTTACATGGCCATGTTCGGAGTTACCATTGTGACGCTACACTTAGGTAGTGACCTATGTGTAGTGCACGCGTGTAATGGTGTCCCCGCACTCACATAGTCCGGGGAATTTGCCCTGAACAATGTGGGGGCACCTTGGCTAGTGCCAGGGTGCCCACACTCTAAGTAACTTGGCACCCAACCTTCACCAGGTGAGGGTTAGACATATAGGTGACTTATAAGTTACGTATGTGCAGTGAAAAATGGCTGTAAAATAACGTGGACGTTATTTCACTCAGGCTGCAGTGGCAGGCCTGTGTAAGAATTGTCTGAGCTCCCTATGGGTGGCAGAAGGAAATGCTGCAGCCCATAGGGATCTCCTGGAACCCCAATACCCTGGGTACCTAGGTACCATATACAAGGGAGTTATATGGGTGTTCCAGTGTGCCAATGAGAATTGGTAAAATTTGTCACTAGCCTGTAGTGACAATTGTAAAAGCAGAGAGAGCATAAACATTGAGGTTCTGGTTAGCAGAGCCTCAGTGATACAGTTAGGCACCCCACAGGGAACACATATAGGCCACAAACTTTTGAGCACTGGGGTCCTGGCTAGCAGGATCCCAGTGACACATATCAAACACACTGACAACATAGGGTTTTCACCATGAGCACTGGGCCCTGGCTAGCAGGACCCCAGTGAGATAGTAAAAACACCCTGACATATACTCACAAACAGGCCAAAAGTGTGGGTAACAAGGCTAGAAAGAGGCTACCTTCCTACACTGACTTTCTGAGTAGTTACACTATTCCCTAGGTTTGGGTAGGCTCACACCTGCTTATCACCGGGGAACAGTGTACTCTACAAATCTGCATACAATAACATCTTTTGAGTGAAGTCAGTAATGAGGAGCCACTTTTGACACTGGCCAATACATGACAAAATAAATTGACTATTTTAAAACATGGCATGCAAAGAGGAAGTCCAAACCACTTTACCTTAACTACTACACGGCCTAAATTACAAGTGTGTAAAAAAACAGTATATGATGTAGAGAATGATCCACACCACTAAAGACAAATAAAACTACAAAATTCAAGCACCTACAATAAAAAAAAACGTTTGCCCCCTTTAAAAACATGAAATGAAAACGAAATGTCCTTCCTGTCTCTTTTTTATTTCCCAAGTCTGTAACTGACTGGAGTGCATTTTTTGAAACAGGGAAATATATTTTGGCAGCATTTTCATTTAAAAAATGAAAACAGTATCGATCTTTTAGGTAAGTTTATGATTCTCTATTATTTCATTTTATAATTCATTTAGAAGCTACGTTGCCAGGTAATTTAACCGTTTCAAGACACAAACACACACTTACTCAAAGAAGCAGACAATGAACAGTAAAGAAAGCTAACAGCCTCAATTACATACACAACTTCGTACTTCCACATCGTATTATGCAATTTGAAAACAAACCAAAACCTCCTCCAACAATTTTGGTAACGCATATACCATACAATAACAAATGACTCAACATCAAGACTACACAGAGCGACTGAAACTGTATCAGGTGTATAGAAAGGAGCTGCACGGAGGCGCGTATAGGGTAAAGGAAGGCGATGCAGGCCTCCTAAAACAAAGTAAAAAGGGTGACACAGCACAGAGTACCAGCTTGGGTGGTGCAGGGGATACACAGTGGATACAGGGTGGAGGGATATAAAATGTATATGCGGGGAAGTGTGACACATACAAAGATGGAGCGTGTGGGTAAATGGCACACTCACTATCCTACACCAACACATATATAAGCGCACCAATCATCAAACGATTACACTCATACCATTATACACCAAATATTCATTATCATGAGTCTACACAACAGACACCATATGCCAACACAAGCACCATTACACATCCACACAATGCACAATAAAAAAATACATCATACATGTAACATCTAGAAATGTACACCATACAACATACACACTTTCATACTTTCTCACAACCAACAAAATGAAACGTACCTTTAGAAAACTGCATATAGACACAGAAAGGTGGTGAGGCACCTTCAGGGACCAAGGTGAGGTGGGAGGTACATATAGAGAACACATCGTGCCGAGAGACACAGGAGGCCAACAGGGGCACTGCAGTTAGCACACAGGGATTTTTGATGACACACATGGTGGCTACTATGTGTCATTTGCAAGATATAGAGTATGCAGGGTAAGCGAGGGACCCTGAAAGGGACAGCAGGTGCAAAGAGACACACCTATCATCATACAACAATAAATGATGCACCATTATAACAACCAGCTTTGTATAGAATCTGATTCTAGGGTTCAGGGGTGCTCCTAAATACTGAATTTAGGGGCATTACAGGGAGTGTCAGGTGGTAGCCAATGGCCTACTCACCTTTAGGGTGACTACATCCTTCCTATGACCATTTCCTTTGGGAAGTGGCATAGCCCTAACCCTATTGACCTAATGCATCAATGCAAGATGGAAGAATTTAAAAAGCAGTGTCCACTTCAGCTCGTCCACCCAAGGGGTGGGACTGGAATGAAGTGGGCACTCCTAATTTACCTAATTTTCCCATCTGTCCTGCCGCCAAAAGTGGGGGTCAGGAACTGGGGGTTGGACTCCTCCACAATTTGGAGAGGCCTGGTTGACATTTCAAAGGCCTTTGAAGCTCCCCACCCTGGAATGTTAGTCCTGCCTGGGAGAGGAAGTCACACCTCTGCCCAGAGCAGACCTATGTTCTAAGACCTTGAGAGCATTGGCTCTCACCTCAGGGGGGCAGAACTCTGTCTAAAGTGGCTGCACTGGTTCTGACCAGTCAATGCCCACTCTAGGAGTTGGTAGGTGTTAGAAATGGGGTCTCTAGTTGGCAGTCAGTTTGCACCCTGTCCAAGTAGGGACCCTCACTCTGGTCAGGGTAAGGGAGATACACAGCTCAGATAACCCCTGCTCACCCCGTTGGTAGCTTGGCACGAGAAGTCAAGCTTATCTCAGAGGCAATGTGTAAAGTATTTTCACAAACATATACAGTAACTCAGTGAAAACACCACAAAAGGACTCCTCACCAGCTTAGAAAAATAGCCAATATTTATCTAAATCAAACAAGACCAAAACGACAAAATTCCAACATACACAAGCAAAGATTTGAATTTTTTAATTTAAGAGTCTTAAACCATAGAAGTCAATAGATGCGTTGTTTTAGCACAAAGTACCTGGTATGCGTAAAAAATAAAGCCGCACAGGCGAGCGTGCGTCGCAAAAGAAGCAATGCATGGATTCCTTACTCACAAGTGAGACCGAGCGATGATTCTTTCTCCGCAGGGTAAGCGATGCCTAGATTCTTTCCTCGCAGGGAAGGGATGCGTAGATTTCCAGACAAGCAGCCTCAGGTCCGTGCGGTGATGTTGAAGATGCTGATGCCCAGGGTCGATGCATGCAAAATTCTGATGCGCTGTGCAAAGAGTCTGCGTTGAGAACAGACGCTGCATCGATTCTCCAACCGCGAGGCTGGCGCTGCATTGAATTTTCAGCCAAAGGACAGGCACTGTGTCTATTTCTCTGTTGCGCACCCATCGGTCTGTGGATTTTCCCTCGCAAGTTATCAACTTCCACTTCTAAGGGCCTAGGAACTGGATTTGGCACCACTTAGCAAGTCAGGACTCCAGGCATTAGTAGTTTCATAAGTCTTTCATGTCCCTGAGGCTTAAGAACAGGGGGCAAGCTCAGTCGAAGCCCTTGGAGAAACTTCACAAGCAGGTTTTCAGAAAGCAAAGTCCAGTCCTTTCCCTCTTCAGTCAGAAGCAGCAGCTGCAGGCCAAACCAGCAAAGCACACACAGCAATGGGGCAATACTATTCCTCCTGCTCTTCAGCTCTTCTCCTTGGCAGAGGTTCCTCTTGACCCAGAAGTATTCTAAAAATCCGGGGTGTTGGGTCCACTACTCATACTTTTCGTAGTTGGACTCTTGCTCTACGCAAGACTGCTGGTTTAAGGATGGCAGTACTTATGTTTGTAGGCAACTATGCCTATCCTACAACAAGTCGCAACTGTCGTCCCAGCTCTCCCGACTCACAAGCAGCACCTCACCAAAAACCCAAACAGTAAAAGGTGATTTGTGGCAGCCTTTATGTATGGACTCAAGAGTGTGACATCTCAGGGAGTGTGGGGGTAAATGGAGATTACCCCTTGCTCACATAAACACCATGTTTCAATCAAATACAATATCATGAAACGACATGACATGTGAAATATGTCCTAATACCCTAATGTCATGTACCTAATCTCTAACCTAAAAGAGATCTAGATGTGTTAAGCCTAATCTGCCAATGCCATGTCCCTGAGAAGAGCCCCCCCAACCCTTGTTACCTTGAAATGAGGTCTCTAGCTCAGACTCCGAGGGGACACGAAGACTGGGTCAGCATCAAGGCGACGTGCAGTATCGATAGCAGCGATGGCTTCTGCTCGGAATCCCTCTGACTATCTGTTTAAGTGAGGAGGATTTATACAGATCTGCTTGGACCCCTGATGTAGGTCTGTTACCAAACAAAACATAACAAGACTTGCTTGGGATGGTAATTTATATAAACAATTCCCTTGAAAGAGTGAAGAGTGAGGATCATATGTAGCTTCACAATGGTCCACCTTTGGAAAGTTTTGGAGGCCCTGCAAAAGGCAGGCCTAACTATCAATGCTTCAAAGTGCCAGATAGGGCAGGGGAAAGTGGTTTATCTGGGCCACCTGGTAGGTGGAGAACAGATTGCACCACTTCAGGGGAAGATTCAGACCATTATTGACTGGGCTACCCCTACAACTCGGACCCAGGTCAGAGCCTTCTTAGGTCTCACTGGGTATTACAGGAGGTTCATTAAGAACTATGGCTCCATTGCAGCACCTCTTAATGACCTCACCAGTAAGGAAATGCCTAAAAATGTATTGTGGAAAGCTTTTGAGGAGCTTAAGCAGGCAATGTGCTCTGCACCTGTCTTAAAGAGTCCAAACTACTCCAAAAAATTAATTGTTCAAACAGATGCTTCTGAATTAGGGGTAGGGGCTGTACTGTCACAACTGAACTCAGAGGGCCAGGATCAACCTGTTGCTTTCATTAGCAGGAGGTTAACCCCTAGAGAAAAGCGTTGGTCTACCATAGAGAGGGAGGCCTTTGCTGTGGTCTGGACACTGAAGAAGCTGAGACCCTACTTGTTTGGGACTCACTTCATTTTTCAGACAGACCAAAAACCTCTATTATGGCTTAAACAAATGAAAGGTGAAAACCCTAAATTGTTGAGGTGGTCCATTTCCCTACAGGGAATGGACTATACAGTGGAAACTAGACCTGGGAGTACCCACTCCAATGCAGATGGACTCTCCAGACATTTCCACTTAGACAATGAAGACTCATGTGGGCAAGGTTAGCCTTATTGTCCCTCATTTGGGGGGTGGGGTGTGTAGGAAAGTACCATCTTCCTTGGCATGTTACCCCTATTTTTACCTGTATGTCAGTATGTTTTTGCCTGTCTCACTGGGATCCTGCTGGTCAGGACCCCAGTGCTCATAGTTTATGGCCTAATGTGTGGGTCAGTATTGTGCTTCACCGTGTCATTGAGGCTCTGCTAATCAGAACCTCAGTGCTTATGCTCTCTCTGCTTTTAAATTTGTCACTGTAGGCTACTGACTTCATTTACCAATTTCAATTGGCACACTGGACCCCCCCTTTAAGTCCCCAGTATATGGTAACCTAGGTACCCAGGGTATTGGGGTTCCAAGAGATTCATATGGGCTGCAGCATTTCTTTTGCCACCCATAGGGAGCTCAGACAAACCCTTGCATAGGCCTGCCATTGCAGCCTGCGTGAAATAAAGCACACGTTATTTCACAGCCATTTTCACTGCACTTAAGTAACTTATAAGTCACTTATATGTCTAACCTTCACTTGCTGAAGGTTAGGTGCAAAGTTACTAAGTGTGAGGGCACCCTTGTGACTAGCAAAGATGCCCCCACATAGTTCAAGGCCATTTCCCGGAACTTTGTGAGTGCGGGGACGACATTACACACGTGCACTACATTTAGGTCAATACCTATATGTAGCTTCACAACGGTAACTCCGAATATGGCCATGTAACATGTCTAAGATCATGGAATTGTCCCTCCATTCCAAATCTGGTATTGGGGAGCCAATTCCATGCATCCTGGCGGCTCCACCATGGATCCCCAGTACTGCCAAACCTGCTCTCTGAGGCTTGCACTGCAGCTACGGCTGCTGCCACCTCATAGACAGCATTCTGCCCTCCTGGGGTCTGGGCAGCCCAGTCCCAGGAAGGCAGAACAAAGCATTTCCTCTGAGAGCAGGGTGTTACACCCTCTCCCTTTGGAAATAGGTGTTACAGGCTGGGGAGGGGTAGCCTTCCCCAGCCTCTGGAAATGCTTCAAAGGGCACAGATGGTGCCCTCCTTGCATAAGCCAGTCTACACCGGTTCAGGGACCCCTTGTCCCCTGCTCTGGCGCAAAACTGGACAAAGGAAAGGGGAGTGACCACTCCCCTGTCCATCACCACCCTAGGGGTGGTGCCCAGAGCTCCTCCAGTGTGTCCCAGACTTCAGCCATCTTGCTTTGCAAGGTGTGGGAGCACTCTGGAGGGCTCTGAGTGGCCAGTGCCAGCAGGTGATGTGAGAGACCCCACTGATAGGTCCATACCTGATAAGGTAGGCAATCCCCCTCTAACGGCTATTTATGGTCTCTCCTGTGGGTTCTCTTCAGATTCTCCAGGAACCGCTGTAACTGCAACAAAGTATCCAAAAGGGCTACTTTTCCACTGCAACTTGAGCTCCAGCCAGCAACTGCAACAGTTTGTACAGTGTGCACACTCTGAGGACTCCCTGTCTTCATCCTGCACCAGAAGGACTGAAGAAATATCCTGTGGGGTGACGGAGTCACTCCCCTGCTCCAGCAGGCACCTTCTAAGACGATGACCGGTACCCTTGGACTCCTCTCACAGTGACAAGCATGCTCCTAAGGATACATAGGTTGGACCCCTCCAACATAGACTCTCCTGAGGTCCTGCAGGCGCAATTTGGAGGAGGTAAGACCTTGCCTCCCCCGAGAGTGACGGTACCCCTGTGTACTGTGTCTTATTCACCTCCTGAGACCTCTGTGCACTATTTGCAAAATTCCTTCATGCACAGCCTGGCCCAGGTCCCCAGCACTCCATCCTGTGACACTCAACTCGCTGATTTGTTCTCCGGCGGTGTGGGACCATCCTTTGTTGAGCTGCACCAACCGCTGAGCTGTCCTGGGACTCCCATGGAGCTCTTTAAAGTGCAGAGAGCCCCATCTTCCTCCGCACACAGAGTTGAGGCCCCAGGTCCCTCCTGGGTCCAGCCAGCACCATTTTGACGCAAAACGCACTTTTGTCGTAACCAAGGTTCCAACACGAAATCACATCTGCATACATCTTCACGTCGTGGTACATCCTTTGCATTAAGCAGGAACCCGCTGGCATCTTCCTAGGGTGCATTTCTGCAGTCTTCGACTAACCGTGGACTCTTCTTTTGCACCCTCTTCTGGGTTGGCAGGGGCTCCTCTCCTTCCTGGAACTTCTTTCGACTTCTGGACCAGGAATCCAGCAGTTGTTGTTTGCAGACTTGGTTGATTACTGCATAATCCCAATCACGAGGTGTAGTGTGTCCTAAGGAAACTTGCAGTACTTTACTCCTGCTTTTCTGGGCTCTGGGGTGGGGTAATTTACTTACCTTTACTGTATTCTTACTCTCCCAGCGATTCTGCACACACTACACTTGTCTAGGGGGGAATTCGTGATTCGCATTCCACTTTCTTAGTATATGGTTTGTGTTGTCCCTAGACCTATTTTCTCCCATTGCATTCTATAGCATTTCCTATTGTTTGCATTGTTCTATGACTATTTAATTGTCTAATGCTGATGTCTAGTGTACATATTGTGTATAATACTTACCTCCAGAAGGAGTATTGTCTCTAAGATATTTTTGATACTGTGTCACCCAAATAAATACCTTTATTTTTGGTAACACTGAGTATTGTCTTTACTTGTGTATAAATACTGTGGAACTATAAGTGGTATTGCATGAGCTTTTCATGTTTCCTAGTTCAGCCTAAGCTGCTCTGCTATAGCTACCTCTATCGGCCTAAGCTGCTAAAACACTACTACATTTCACTAATAAGGGATAACTGGACCTGGTATAAGGTGTAAGTACCCAAGGTACCCACTACACACCAGGCCAGCCTCCTACAGACGGGGAACAGGGGGGCACCTCAGTCGGCAGATGGAACAACACCACTGGTCCTGGAGGGAGCAACATGGCCATTACTCTGTCCTGGGGAGTGGAAGGCCACAGTTTCTCAAGTGGGTGACTTGCCCACATGCTCTGGAGGGGGCAACATGCCCTGTCCTTGTCCTGGGGAGTGCAAGGCCACAGTCTCTCAAGTGGGTGACTTGCCCACATGCTCTGGAGGGGGCAACATGCCATGTGCTTTGTCCTGGGGAGTGCAAGGCCACAGTCTCTCAAGTGGGTGACTTGCCCACATGCTCTGGAGGGGGCATCGTGCCCTGTGAGGCCACACAACAGCCCATGGATGCAGGTCTAATGAACGTCCGTAAGCGGTGACGGTTGTTCAGTGGTGGCAGTGTTGCTGCTGCTGCTGGTGGTGGTGGGGGGAAGCTCCAGCCCATCCCCTGCAGCCTCCGACGGCTGCCCAATGGTGCTGGTGGCGGTACTGGAGGTGGTTGGGGGAAGCTCCAGCCCATCCCCTGCAGCCTGGGACGGCTGCCCAATGGTGCTGGTGGCAGTGCTGCTGGTGGTGGTGGGGGGAGGCTCCAGCATATCCCCTGCAGCCTTGGGCGGCTGCCCAATGGTGCTGGTGGCGGTCCTGGTGGGGGTGCTGCTGGTGGTGGTGGGGGTAAGCTCCTGCCCATCCCCCGCAGCTTCGGATGGCTGCTCAATGGTGCTGGTGGCGATACTGCTGGTGGTGGTGGGGGAAGCTCCTGCCCATCCCCTGCAGTCTCGGACGGCTGCCCAATAGTGCTGGTGGCGGTGCTGCTGCTGGTGGTGGGGGGAAGCTCCTGCCCATCCCCTGCAGCCTCAGATGGCTGCACCACCATGGTTGGTGTGGGGGCTCGGACTGAGTCCCAGCACCAGGCTCCTTGCCCTTCCTTCCTGCAGCACTTGGCGCAGGCTCCTTGCCCTTCCTTCCTGCAGCACTTGGGGCAGCGCCTTGCCCTTCCTTCCTGCAGCACTTGGGGCAGGCTCCTTGCCCTTCTTTCCTGCAGCACTTGGGGCAGGCTCCTTGTCCTTCCTTCCTGCAGCACATGGGGCAGGCTCCTTGCCCTTCCTTCCTGCAGCACTTGGGGCAGGCACCCTTTCCGTCTGGCTGACTGGTGGCCAGGATCCTTTCACACCTGGAGTTGCTGGGGACACTACTGTGCCCGTGGTCTGGGTGGCTGAGGTGCTCGCCTGGGTTTTGACCACCCTGGCCTGACGTGAAGGATGGGGGAGGGGTACGGAGGAGGTCAATGGTGGAGAGGAAAAGCTTCCTAGGGACATTGGGGCGGAAAGAGGGAGAAGGTTTGGGAGTTGAGGAAGAGAGAGTGGTTGTAGGAGGTGTCAGTCTGCTGTGTTTGGGTGCAGATGCATGGGCTGGATGCTGTTGTGAGGTGGATGGCTGTTGGGTGTCTGAGTGCTTGCATTTGTGTACTTTGGGAGGAGGGGGCACAGGGGACGTGAGCATGGATGTGGGGGTGGTGACAGCCAGTGAGGTGTGTGATTTAATAGGTGTGCTGGTGATGGGGGTAGTGGATGAGGATGTAGTGCATGCAGGTGTCGAATGTCGACCCAACTGGGAGGGAAGTGGAGGACGAGGAGGAGGGAGACACAGTGGAGGCAGTGGATGATGGTATGTCTGCATCTGGATGGTGTTTGTGTGAGTGCCTGTGGGATTAAGTGTGGTGCTTGTGTTTGCCATGTCCACTCTTGTGTGTTGTCCTGTGTCCATGCTCGTCTACCTGTGTGTTTGGGATAGGTTGGGGCTGAGGGAAATGGGATTGGGAAGGGGAAGTTGGAGGGGGAAGGGTGGAAAGAGGGACACTGGCTGCCATCAGAGAGGGGGCCAGAGCCTGGATTGATCTCTGTTGGGCCGCCAAGCCAGTGCGAATGCCCTCCAGAAATGCATTGGACTGTTGCATTTGGGCTGCCAGTCCCCGGATGGCATTCACAATGGTTGACTGCCCAACAGAGATGGATCGCAGGAGGTCAATAGCCTCCTCACTCAGGGCAGCAGGGCTCACTGGGGCAGGGCCTGAGGTGCCTGGGGCGAAGGAGATGCCCACCCTCCTGGGTGAGCGGGCACGGGCTACTCTCTGAGAGACTGCTGGGAGTGCGGTGCTGGTACGGGGGTGGTGGCTGTACCTGTAGCTGGTGTGGGCACAGAGGTGTCCTCCACCAGCAGGGAGCTTCCATTGGAGGAGTTATCCATGTCTGAACTCTCCCCTCCAGTCTCCGTCGGGGTGCTCCACTTGCCCTCCGTCCCTCTGGTGCCCTCAGCGTTGGTGGACTCGGCCTCCTGGGTCCAGTGGGATGCAGTTCCCTCTGTCGCTGGTGCCTCTGCTCCTCCACCTGATGATGCTAATGCACATAAGGACAGGATGACAAAACAAAAAGGGGGGGAGACACAAAGGATACACTTGGTCAATGGCGGCTCCAACACCACCGTTGGGGTACACAACACACTCACACACTAGGGGCAGCCCTACGCACTAGGCAATGCACTACCAGTTACAATGCTAGTCACCAGGCCATGGGTAGGGACACATACTGCCAACTGCAGCATACCTGAGACCCACACACCCCTGCCCAGTCGTTGACGGCTACCAGCTAGGTTAGAGGAATATCACATCAGAACCCTGCCCAACATGGGACCTACTCTGCAAAGTCAGGCCTGGCCTAGGGGCACCCACAGGCCCACATCCCCCACCCCGATACCACCCCACCAGGCGTAAGTTGTAACGAAGGGCACTGTACTCACCCCCTTGTAGCTGCTGTGATGCCCCCAAGCACCCATCCAGCTCCGGATAGGCCACCGCCAGTATGCCGGCCATCAGGAGGTCAGGGTTCGACGGCCACCCCTTCCTCGTTGGGAGGCTATCCCCAGCTGGGCCTCCGCCGTCTTCCGTGCCCAGCGTCTCAGGTCCTCCCACCGTTTCTGACTGTGGGTGCTCCGCATGCCATAGATCCCCAGGGTCCGTACGTCCTTGGCGATGGCATGCCATATACCCTTCTTTTGATGGGCGCTGCCCTGCAGAAAAATAGACACAGGGAAAGGTATTAGCCAGACCGTCCTGCCTGTTACACTCATGGCCCACCATGCCCCTGCATATCCCCATTAGCACAGACATGGCCCTGCATACATGCTGCACGCTGCCCAGGGGACATCCACCACCCCCCTACACGAGGCCTGCAATCAAACCACTCCATGCATTCATGCCCCATGCATTGTGCTCACACTGTACTCACCTGTTGGTCTGGAGGCCCATACAGCAGTCGGTACTAGGGTAGGACCCCATCCACCAGTCTCTCCAACTCCACAGAGGTGAAGGCAGGGGCCCTTTCCCCAGTCACACGAGGCATGGTAGGTTCCAGACACAGGTCACAGCAGCACAAGCAGTGTAGGTCGTCTCCTGTTGAAGGTCAGGTAGCAAGTGAGTGAACAGATAGAAAATGGTGGTCACATCCGTGGTGGTGCGTACCGTCACCGCCGGCGTACATCACCATTGGCCACTGCAACCCATAGGGCCCAATGATAACCAATGAGGAGTTGCACGGCGGTTCTCGACCGCCTCCCGCAACAGCGCACAATGTCAGCGGAATTACCTCACTTCCACCTGTCCCTCCATACTGGACAGGCGGACACCATTTCAGGGTGGGGGGCAGGCCATGGATCCTAAATGCATCACAGTTCACATTTTCACATTCTGGACATATGCCACCATAATATTCTGTGTATCACAATATGCATTGTACTGTAGTGGTTACAATGTACAGATAATGACCAGCTGCTCACTCTTTTGCCCCATAGAATGCAACCACTGTGGATGAATGGAAGATGGAGACATCACCCCGTGTGCAGACCTCTGGTGGACTTGGCAACAATGGAGGACAGGCACATTATCCTCACCTATAGACTTGACAGGGCTACAATCACAGAGCTGTGTGCCCAATTGGAGCCTGACCTAATATCTGCTATCCGTCACCCCATTGGGATCCCCCTCTTGTGCAAGTGCTATCAGTGCTCCATTTCCTGGCAACTGGTTCTTTCCAAGCCAATAGGAATGTCACAGCCGATATTCTCAATAGTGCTGACCAGAGTGTTGTCTGCCCTGATCAAACACATGTGTAGCTACATCGTTTTCCCCCGGGTGGAGGATTTGGCCACTGTGAAGGCTGAGTCCTATGCAATGGGACATATCCCCAACATCATTGGTGCGATTGATAGGACACCTATTGCATTTGTCCCTCCCCGGCGAAATGAACAGGTCTTCAGAAATCGCAACTCTATGAATGTGCAGATAGTGTGTTTTGCGGACCAGTACATCTCCCATGTCAATGCTAAGTATCCAGGCTCGGTGCATGATGCTTTTATCTTGAGGAATAGCAGCATACCAAATGTGATGGGCCACTCCAGAGGCACAGGGTGTGGCTAATAGGTGAGCCCTGGTCCCCACCCAATGGATGTTGGTGTATGGGTATGGTGTGAGCCATAAGGGTTAGTGTGTGGCTTCCAGTTGTCCCTCAATATTTTCAGGTTACTCAGGTAACCCCAACCTATCATGGCTACTGACCCCTGTGAGGATTGCCAGGACAAGGGCAGAAGAACGTTACAATGAGGCACATGGGCGAACCAGAAGGATAATAGAAAGGACCTTTGGCCTCCTGAAGGCCAGGTTTCGTTGCCTCCATCTAACAGGTGGATCCCTGTGCTACTCACCCAAGAAGGCCTGCCAGATCATCGTGGCATGCTGCATGTTGCACAACCTTGCCTTGAGACGCCATGTGCCTTTTCTGCGGGAGGAGGAGGCTGGAGATGGCCGTGTGGCAGCAGTGGACCCTTTGGACAGTGAAGAAGTGGAGGCAGAGGATGAGGATGAGGAAAAACAGAAGTGCAGTCATTCGTCAATACGTCCAATGACACACAGGTAAGACAGTGTTATTTCACTTTTCATTGACAGTGTGGTGTGTGACATTGTCACAGGCAGGCTTTGTGTTCCTACTGCTATTGCCACTCACTGTACCCATTGGCATCTCTTTTTGCAGATGTTGATGCCCCACTATTGCTCCTAGTGTGTTCAGTGCAGCCAACTACAGGTCTTTCCTATGTAAACATAACTGGACAGTTAAATTGCAATGTTTGAACCTTGTTAGACGAATACATTTTGAAATAATTTGACATACTCCATACTTGTATTTTTTCTAAGGGTGTTTATTTACGTGCTATGAAGAAAAGGGGGTAGTGCAACGGGATGGGGTTATGATGGAAGAAAGTCCAGGGTAGAGTCCAGTCTATTGGTAGCACACGAGCATTGTCCAAGGGGGCATAGGAAGGGGAGCAATGGCAGTTCAAGGTGGGCAGGGTGACAGAGTGGGACACAAGGGTGGCATTCAGGAGAGTCTTACTTCCTGGCAGGGGTCTTGTTAATAGTCTCTGGCTTCTGCCTGGATCGCAGGGAACATTTGCGTGGTGGTTCTCCTTCTGCAGGGGAGGAGTGCTGGTGGCCTGTTAGTCCTGTGGCAGGGCCTCCTGTCCACTAGAGGCAGCGGAGGTGGAGGGCTGTTCAGTAGTCTGGCTAGTGTAAGGGGACAGCTGTTGTGCCACTGCCTCCCTCATACTGTTGGCCATGTCTGCCAGCACCCCTGCAATGGAGACCTGTGTGGTGTTAATGGACTTCAAGTCCTCCCTGATCCCCAGGTACTGTCCCTCCTGCAGCCGCATGTTCTCCTGCATCTTGTCCAGGATCTGGCCCAGCGTATCATGGGAATGTTGGTATGCTCCCAGGATCACGGTGAGTGCCTCCTGGAGAGTCGGTTCCCTGGGCCTGTCCTCCCCCTGGCACACAGCATCCTACGAGCTTCCCTGTTGTCCTGTGGCTCTGTCCCCTGAACCGTGTGCCCACTGCCACTGACCCCAGGGCCGGTCCCTGTAGTGGTGGACACACTGCTGATTGACGTGTCCTGGGGACAGAGGTATGGGCCGGCCTGGTAGGTGCTATGGTGGTGTTTCTGAGGGGGGAGGCTCTGTGGTGGTGTGAGAGTGTGCCTGGGTAACCGACTGTCCGGAGGTCCCTGATGGGCCAGGTTGATCATCCAGATCCAGACGACCAGAGCTGCTGTCATCACTATGGGCATCTTCTGGGGGGGGACTGGATGTTGCTGGCACCTCTTCTCCGGTGACATTGGGTGGGGTACCTGTGGGGATGTAAATGCAGTGTTATTTTTTCTGTTTGTGACATATTGCCCTCTATGGTTGTTATTGCACTGGCAGCTTTGCCTTGTGTGAGTGGGCTAGCTGATTGTCTCTAGTATGCATGCTTTGGTGATAGGTGTCCATGCAGGTCTGTGAGTGGGGTCCATGCATTGGTATGGCATGCAGGGCTTGGAATTGGGATGAGTGGGTTGTGATGGTGGGGTGTGTGGGTAGTGGTGGAGTGATGAGAGTGAGGGTGAGGGTGGAGGTATGTGATGGCATGCAGGTAGGGGGGTGATAGTAGTATAGAGTTGACTTACCAGAGTCCAATCCTCCTGCTACTCCTGCCAGGCCCTCAGGATGCATGATTGCCAAAAGACTTGCTCTTCCCATGTTGTTAGTTGTGGGGGAGGAGGTGGGGGTCCACCAGTCCTCTGCACAGCTAGTTGGTGACTTGCTGCAATGGAACGTACCTTCCCCCGTAGGTCGTTTTACCTCTTCCTGATGTAATCCCTTGTTCTTGGGTGCTGTCCCACGGTGTTGACCCTGTCCACGATTTTCAGCCATAGCTCCATCTTCCTAGCAATGGATATCTGCTGCACCTGTGATCCCAATAGCTGTGGCTCTACCCAGATGATTTCCTCCACCGTGACCCTTAGCTCCTCCTCATAGAATCTGGGGTGCTGTTGTGGTGCCATGGGTGTAGTGTTAGTGGTGTGGGTGAGGATGTGTAGGATGCTGTGTTGGGGTGTGTGATGTAAGGTGTCTGGGTGGTGTATAAGGTGATTGTGGTATGTGGCTGTGGTTGTGTGTGTGCTCTTGCTGTCTCTCTCTGCTGGCAATTATTTCTTGTCATAAGGGGTTGTGGGTAATGTGGGTGTGTGTTTTATAGTGGTGTGGCTGTGTGGGTGTGGTATGTGATGGGTGTCAGGTGTGTGTAGTTTGAATTGTCCAATGTGGTGCTGTTTTGTTTGTGTGTGTGTATTTTGAGCGCAGAGGTATGTACCGCCAATGGTTTACCGCTGTTGAATGTCTGCAGTGGTGATTCATGGGTCATAATGTTGTGGGAGTTGTTCTGTTGGAAAAACAGTGTGGGTTTTGATACTGCCAGTTTGTCACTGACCTTTGGTGTGGCGGATTTGTGTGTGTGTCTGAACAGTGACGGATTGGTGTGTGTGTGTCATTATGTGGTTAGCGGATAGCTGCGGCGGTATGTTGGCGTCAGTCAGCATGACGGTAAGAGGGATTTACCGCCAATGTCATAATGAGGGCCTTAGGCCCATATTTATACTTTTTTAGCACCGCATTTGCAAAAATTACACAAATGCGGCTCTAAAAAAGTATAAATATGGGCCATAATGTCAATCATGACAAGCATAGCAGGCCAAAGTAAGGGCAATAAATGTAAATTTTGGATTTGGTATAATAAGACAATCATCACATTTTCTAACAATAGTCATGATCTTGAAGAGCATCTTCAAAGCCATCAAATGGAAAGGACCTCAGGAAAGAGGACACATTGTCAGATGTTAGATCGATCACAGGATAGGCAGACGGGTCCACAAAGGAGTAGTGCGTTGTAGTCTCTTGTGCAGGTCCACCTGCAGGAGTGGCACTCTCCACAGTGCCAAAAAGAGCCAGATCGTTCACCAAGGGTGGCTCACAAGTGGCCTTGCGAATCAGCCTTAGTTTCAAGGGGCACAACCGTGAACGAACCCTCATCGGGGACATCAGCAGTGCTTGGTCCACAGGAGGCACTGGTGTAACAGCAAGACACACTGTAGGCAAGTGTTCGAAGAGGCACCATACGCAGCGAAAGACTGGTTGCACACACCATAGGAGTGCTCGGAATGACAATGACCAGTCACGCTCCAATTCCTCCAGCAAGGAAGCATCGAAGACCTGAACCATGTGTTCACGGACAGTTGGGCTGGTGGCAGCAGCTCCATTGCTTTGGGTAGCTAGAAAGACACAACCACTGTGAATCAGAAGGAATAGCAGTAGTATTCCACCAATCAATGCCAAAATTATAGGAAAGCTGCCAAATTAATGGCGGGTGGGATGACTCCGAAGACAGTCTGGAAGATGGACACAAATCCAAACCCAACAGCCTTAAACAAGTGGACAATTCCAGTAGTGCTCGAGGCGTTGACTATTCTGGATACCAGTTCTACAAAGTGCTTGGGGAAGTTAGTATTTATTAGGGATTGTATCTTGGCTGATGATCTCGCAATCTGGAGAGCATACTTCTCTCTAGCTGATGTCAAAGCGACTTAATTTTTGGAACAGTAGCGCCTTTAGTCTGCTCAGCTTGATATAATTTACATTAATAGTATCAATTTGAGGCCACGTTTCTGATACTTTTATCTCTCGTGTGGGGGGAATAAAACTTGTCCACAACATGTAATGACCTTAGAAACTGAAATTGCGTAGGCAATTCCCGGTCGCATACTGCAACAGCTTTGGGTGCTCAGCACCTCTTAACTTCCATTCGAAAGTACATGAAATGCTGGTCAAATCAAAGCGACAGGAGTACCCTCCAGAAAACAGGCCAAATTTGCAACCCCGGCATTGCAAAGGCCGTGAAGGGACACCTGCTTTCAGATCATTGCATGACTGACAGTAGTCTCGCATTCGCTTCCGCTGAGAAGGACCTCTGATTCGCCTTTTCAGACATTTGTATATAAAGGGCAACTCCCACTCTTCTTTAATATAGCTATAACCTAGTTACTCATACCTGCACACAGCAAAATGTTTCAGGCATTTCGAGAAATGAAAAGTGGAAATGGGCTGATTAACAATGCCATGTAGGAGCCATACTGTTGAAGGACTCTCTGCAACTGTGAAAGGCAACTTTTCTTACTTCTCAAATGTGAAGCATGGTGAAACTCGCTTCCCTTTTAGCCATTGTCTGTTGTTACCTAGATAAATTAAAAGCGGTGAACAAATCACTTCTGTTAATGTACTTCCATGGAATTCCGCCATTTTTCAAAGTCTGTAACATCCAACCTAACTGCATGATGGAACGCAGCTGACTTTGTCCATGATATAAAAGGGACATGTCTGTGTAGGAGGCTGTCCTGGCTTATAGTGGGTACCTGAAAGTACTTACACCTTGTGCCAGGTCCAGTTATCCCTTATTAGTAGATTAGTAGTGTTCTAGCAGGTTAGGCTGATAGAGGTAGCTATAGCAGAGCAGCTTAGGCTGAACTAGGAGACATGCAAAGCTCCTACTATACCACTTATATCATATAGTACTATATCATAAGAATCACAATACTCAGAGTTACTAAAAATAAAGGTACTTTATTTTAGTGACAATGTGACAAAAATATCACAGAGGATATACTCCCTTAGGAGGTAAATAAAATACACAAAATATACACCCAAACCAAAATCAGGTAAGTAAACAGTTAGAAAAGTAGTGCAAACATTGTAGAATCCAATAGGATGCAATAGGCCTAGGGGCAACACAAACCATATACTAAGAAAGTGGAATGCGAACCACTTAGGGACCCCAGGCCTAGCGTAGTGTGTAGAGGGTCGCTGGGAGTGTAAGAAAACACTAAGGGTGTCCAAGATACCCCACCCCAAGACCCTGAAAAGTAGGAGTAAAGTTACCCTACTTCTCCAGAAACACACTAAAGTAGTGATAGGGGATTCTGCAAAGACCACAGCTGACTGCAAAGCACTGAAGATGGATTCCTGGACCTGAGGACCTGTAAAGGATGGGGACTAAGTCCAAGAGTCACAAAAGGGTACAGGGGGGGCAGGAGCCACCTAAACCCCAGATGAAGGTGCAAAATGGCTGACTGGTGGAAGAAGCTGAAAATTCTGCAACAACGAAAGACAGCAGGAACTTCTCCTTTGCACAGAAGATGTCCCACGGCGTGCTGGAGGATGCAGAGTTGTTTCCACACAGAAAGACAGCAAACAAGCCTTGCTAGCTGCAAAGGTTGTGGTTGAAGAAAAAGGGTGCTGCCAGGGCCCAGGAAGGACCAGGAGATCACCACTTGGACGAGGAGACAGAGGGGGCACTCAGCAACACAACGAGCCAATGCAGAAGCAGGCAGCACCCACAGAAGTACTTGAACACAGGTTCAAGAAAACTGAGCACAGCAGTCATCGCAACACTACAAAGGAGGGTCCCACGAAGCCGGAGATCAACTCAGCGAGTTGAGCAATGTACAACGGAGTGCTGGGGACCTGGGCTGTGCTATGCATGAAGAAATCCTTGCAAGAGTGCACAGAGGCCCTAGCAGCTGCAGTTCACCTAGTACACAGGATTACTGTCTGGCGTGGGGAGGCAAGGACTTAGCTCCACCAAATTTGGACAGATGGACCACTGGACTGTCAGGGTCACTTGGATCCATCTCCTGTGTTCCAGGGACCAGGCTCGTCACGATGAGAGGGGACCCAGAGGACCGGTGAAGCAGAAGTTTGGTGCCTGCGGTAGCAAGGGGAAGACTCCGTCAACCCACAGGAGATTTCTTCTTGGCTTCTAGTGCAGGGTTAAGGCAGACAGCCCCCAGAGCATGCACCACCAGGAAACAGTCCAGAAAGCCGGCAGGATTAGGCACAACAATGTCGCTGGTAGTCTTCTTGCTACTTTGTTGCAGTTTTGCAGGTGTCCTGGAGCAGTCAATGGTCGATCCTTGGCAGAAGTCGAAGAGGGAGATGCAGAGAAACTCTGGTGAGCTCTTGCATTCGTTATTTGATGAGAAGCCCACAGGAGGGACCCTAAATATCCCTCAGAGGAGGATTGGCCACCTACAGAGGTAAGCGCCTATGAGGAGGGGTCTCTGACATCACCTGCTGGCACTGGCCACTCAGAGGCCTCCATTGTGCCCTCACACCTCTGCATTCAAGATGGCTGCGGTCTGGGACACACTGGAGGAGCTCTGGGCACCACCCCTGGGGTGGTGATGGACAGGGGAGTGGCCACTCCCCTTTCCTTTTTCCAGTTTGGCGCCAGAGCAGGGGCTGGGGGATCCCTGAACTGGTGTAGACTGGCTTATGCAAGGGATTTCCAGAGGCTTGGGGAGGCTACTCCTCCCCAGCCCTTCACACCTATTTCCAAAGGGAGAGGGTGTAACCCCCTCTCTCAGAGGAAATTCTTTGTTCTGTCTTCCTGGGACTGGGCTGCCCAGACCCCAGGAGGGCAGAAGCCTGTCTGTGGGTTGGCAGCAGCGGTAGCTGCAGTGAAAACCCCGGAGAGCTGGTTTGGCAGTACCCGGGGTCCATGCTGGAGCCCCAGGGATGCATGGGATTGGCACCCTAATACCAGATTTGGCCTGGGGGGACAATTCCATGGTCTTAGACATGTTACATGGCCATATTCTGAGTTACTATTGTGAAGCTACATATAGGCATTGACCTATATGTAGTGCACGCGTGTAATGGTGTCCTCACACTCACAAAGTCCGTGGAAATTGCCCTGAACTATGTGGGGGCACCTTGGCTAGTGCCAGGGTGCCCTCACACTTAGTAACTTTGCACCTAACCTTCACTAAGTGAGGGTTAGACATACAGGTGACTTATAATTTACTTAAGTGCAGTGTAAACTGGCTGTGAAATAAAGTTATTTCACTCAGGCTGCAGTGGCAGTCCTGTGTAAGAATTGTCTGAACTCTCTATGAGTGGCAAAAGAAATGCTGCAGCCCATAGGGATCTCCTGGAACCCCAATACCCTGGGTCCTTAGGTTGCATATACGAGGGAATTATAAGGGTGTTCCAGTGTGCCAATTAGAATTGGTGAAAATAGTCACTAGCCTGCAGTGACAATTTTAAAAGCAGAGAGAGCATAAGCACTGAGGTTCTGGTTAGCAGAGCCTCAGTGACACAGTTAGGCACCACACAGGGAACACACATTCAGGCCACAACTATGAGCACTGGGGTCCTGGCTAGCAGGATCCCAGTGAGACAGGCAAAAACAAACTGACACACAAGTAAAAATGGGGGTAACATGCCAGGCAAGATGGTACTTTCCTACAGTCTGTCTGAATGAAATCTATTGCAGACAATACTCTATTTGTCAGGAAATAAATCCTGTTGGACAGAGTGTTCATGCCGTTATCGACAACAGCTAAAGCCTTTTCTAAGTTTTCCTTGTCTATCTGCCTTAAACGTGCAGCAGCTTCTATCTGAGAAAGATTCCAGATCTCATTGCTGGCACAGTTTACCCACACTGTATGTTGTAACTATACCTGTGTGTTGACCCGAGACAAAGCGAGGGTCTGGCTTGCTAATCTTGAAACCCCCTGAGGAATTCAAAAAACGTACCTGACATCCATTGGTGACTATTGTCCAAATCAACCGCCTGCCAGGAGTGGAAAGTCAAGACTTATAGGTACTAGCCTGAACCTTTGCATTTAGCTCTGCCTCTGTAAAATTCAAGAAGAATTGCCACTCGTTAAACTTTGCCGGTGTAGGGGTACTGGACGTGTTCATTTCTTTTATTTTTGCTAACCCCATGTTGAATCGTGTCATTTAAAAAGATCATTTGCACAGAAACCAGGCATGCTCTAAATAAACCTTCCCTACCCTGTATTTGCCAATCTTGTGTTCCCCATGTACTCTTTAAATCAGTAGTGTTCTTCCATTATTCATAACTTTCAACTGCAAGACGGGAAACAAAGGAATCTGAATAATTAAGTTTTGTATCTGTTAGCAACATTTTCCTAATTCGTGAAGAAGGTAATTTGAAATAATATGACTCTGGATGTTTTGTGTCATGCCCAGAAAAATAAGTAAATTTATCTTATCTATATTATAACAGAACATTTCCCCACGTTTCATTGTATGTCTATATACATCATCACTTTCAGACACTGAAAAGTCCTTCATTTCAGTTAATATAGAATCAACTGTCTGAACATCCCAATCATCAGATACAACACCAGGTGTAATTACATCAGTCTTCGGAATTTTGAAGACATATGGAATTTGAATGACCTCAGTAGGCCCATATATATCAAATGGAACGTTGTCCCACACAATCCCATCAGGAATTGCTGCAGCTGAAATGTTTACAAGGGGCAAGTCTCTTCTGTCCTTATGTGAGGAAGGATATGGAGTTAAGACTTCAGGAAGGTAATGACCATTTACGAACAAAAAGAAAACAGTCACGAAACCAATCCATTGAAACAATGCAAAAAATGTCAAGCAGAACCATAAATAGTTCCATGGGTGTATTAAATAGTTATTTTTAAGCCATAAGTACAGTTTACGTGTCTTTGAAACATTTTCAATTACTGCAGTGGATGAGTCTGAAGAAAAGTCACCAATGTCGATGAAATAACCAGAGGCAGTCTCTGCAAATGCCGGAGCGGGTGCATTACTGGTGGATGGATCCACTTCGCGTGGAGGCTCATAGTAGACGACGTCGTCAGTCTGATGTCGTCAGTCTGTGTAGTGTTGGTGTAGAAAACAGCCAAATCTTGGACATGTGCTGTCGTTGAAGTGGTAACTGGAATCAGCACAAGCTCATTTTCCACCACCCCCTCCCATGGTCGAGTAGGTATTTATAGCATCATTGGACACTGTGTGTAGTCCGAAGTAGTGTTGTTATTTCTGCTTTGAAGAGGTATATCCTGTTGGGTAGTGAGAGGGGACTCGGAACTACCCAAGGGACCTATGGGTCTACTGCGCAGGATCGGCCACATGGTGAAGTTTGACGTCGTCAATGGAAATGAATCTGTTTCCTTTGGAACCAGGCAGTGGTGGAAGGGTGACAGTTCCGGTACCTTGTACTCCCAGGACTGGGACTGGTGCTCTGTAAGATGGGGCGAATTCCTTCTTCACAGCGATCTTTTCACAAACCAGATCCCCGACTTTCGGAATCCAGCCAGTGAAAGTTGTTGGCAAATCCCTTATTCCTAAGGTGGCAGCAATGGCGGATGATTTAGCATCACGACAATTGCTGAAGCTCCTGTAAAACAGCGAGTCGTCCATTTATGTCAAGAGGTGTGTCTGCTGCCACCCAACCAGGGCCATCAAGATCTGGGACATACATAGGTATCCCAAAGACAACCTCATAGGGAGTGTATCCCTCCAAGGACCGTCTTGGCAGATTATTCAGTGCTCTCTGGACCCCATAAAGGTGATGAAGCCAGCTGTGGCCAGAACCTAATACTCTAGCTGTTAAGGACTGCTTTAGATCACGATTCCGCCTCTCCACGACCAAAGTTCCCTTGGGATGATATGGTGAGGAGAAATGGAGTTCAACACCCATTGTCCCCATGGTGTCCCTGAATGCCTTAGAGGCTAACGCAGGGCCCTGGTCCGAATGGAATGCTGCAACCGCATATGTACCGATAAAGATCAACAAGCCTTTTATAAAAGTTCCCCTGAGGCCATACCCACAGGAATCTAGAACAAGAATCTACAGCAACTAAAATATATTTGTATGCATCATCAGGTTGGAGTGGACCATACTGGCCCAGGAACACACATTGTAGAGGCCTGCTGGACACTAAGAGGGATGTCTGCAGTGGGCGTTTGATGTTTGAGCCCTTAATTTGCTGTCAAATGTCACAACAAAGGACGTTTTATTTTGTCTGTTTGTATAGATCTGGCCACCAGAAGTGTTTCTGTTAGAGTGTTACTGTGGCTGAGATACCAGCATGAGCAGAAGCGAAAACCTCATGCGCTGCTTTTATTAGATCTAATTTCTGGTCTTTGTTGGGGGTCGCTCAATCTCCAACACCAAGAAGTGTTGCATAAGCAACATTCTGTGCACTGATGTGGTAAGAATATTTTGTAGGGTATCCTTTTGGCAGTCATAATTTCATTATCCAATCTCGTCTGTGAACGAGTCACTGCAGCCACAGAAGCATAGCTACTGCAGATTTGGCAGCTTCATCACCCAAAGTGTTGCCGATAATGTGTACTCCTACACGTTGGTGGTCCAATGTATGTACTACATGGAAAAAAGGTAGCTTATCCTTGAGCTCAGCCACCCTCCCCCACAATGTTTTGTGTTTTATGGTGCTCCCTTTGGAGTCTCTAATCCTGTTCAGCTTCCAATGATTGAGGTAATCAATGTAGGACTGGATGCAGTAGTATGAGTCACAGACAATTAAAGTCAGCAATCCTGGCTCTGTGTGTTCTAGCACTAGAATAAGAGCGTTGAGTTTAGCCAGGTGAGCTGTGCAGTCCCCTAGGGTCTCCAAAACTCCATCCTTCATCACTCCACTCTCGGTTGCGCAAGCGGCTGAATACTGATGTTTGGTCTCTACAGCTGGTTGTGCTGAACCATCAGTGTAAGAGACAGTATGGTATCTGTCAAGAGGCAAGATATCTAGAGGATCGGGGTCCTCCTGTTCGTATTGGAGAAATTCTGGTGTCTGAAGTTTTGTATCAAAGATGTATTCATCATCGGTGGCAGTCAGGGAGGTTGCCCACTGAATCCAGCATGGATGTAATGCTTTAGCGTTAGGAACACTTGTTTTGGTGATGGCCTCTAATGCTGGTACCGGGGTAACAACAATTATGCGTTTCTCTTGGGCAAGTGGCCTCTCCTTAATGACAGCCATCTGAACTGCAGTTAGTATTTTTTGTGTAGGTGCAAAACATTGTTCTGCATTGGAGTATATATGTGACTGATATGCTATGGGCACTGTGTCGCCCTCGTTAAAGGTGACATAAGTAAACCCAATGGCACCAGCAATTATTCTGATGACCAAATTTGTTTGGTTGTCACGGGTGTGCATGTGTTTTGCTTCTAGCATGTCCTGTTGCAATTCCCTAAGGATGCGTGTGTGTTCAACTTTCCAGTGTCTGCTAGAAAAATCAGGATGTATTAAGTCATAAAGTAGCTTGATATCTTGTGCATAGTCAGGAATGTAAGTTCTGACAAAATCAAAGAAACCAAGTAAAGACTGTAGTTTCTTGAGAGTGTTAGGTGGGTGAAGTTGTGTACATTTCTGTAGAAAGTGTGGGCCAGGCTCTTCCCCTCGTTTGATAGCTCGTATCCCAGGAACAGTACGCTGACAAAGGCTATTTTTGTTTTTCTAAAATTGAATCTGTAGCCAAGGGGGAGAATCCTAAGACGATCCGATCGACCCTGGCCTGGTTGAGGTCGTCATCTGTGAGATAGATGTCATCCACGTAGGACAACGCCTCGGGATCAGTATCATGTAATATTGATGTTACACGGGCTGAGAACAGCCCTGGTCTGTTCTTATAGCCTTGAGGCTGTGAGCCAAATGAAAATGCACTCAGGTCCTGACTTTCATGTGCTAAGTTGTGGCAGAAAAAGCAGTTGGAAATATCCAACGTTGTTTTGTATTTTTTGCGCACTATATTGTTAATTAGTGCTGTGATATGTGAATTTTGTATAGCGTATGTACGTGTATGACTGTTTAAATGTCTGTAATCTAAGACTATTCTATAAGAATGGTCGGGTTTTGCAACGGGGAATAACAGGTTATTCATTGCAGAGACGCAGGGCTCAATTACTCCTGGTACTCGAGCTGAGCGAGGATCTCCCTCACTGGAGCTTTTGCTTCATGTTTAACAGGATATTGTGGGTGAGGTTGGGGTGTAGACCTATTAGATATTACATGGCAAGGAGAATCCTTGTCCCAACCCACATGATTGCGGTATAACGCAGGTGCCTGCGCCAAAACCCAATTGACAGCGTAGGCTTGTTTTACCACTTCTGGAACAAGACCAGAGAAAGAAGGCAAAATGACATCTTCCCCATGTGGGATCTTACGGACGTTCTCTGGTGGACAGTCCCTTTCGGCCAACAGGATATCACAATTAAGTTCATCCCAAAATCTCACACAAATGGTGCGCTCTATGTCTCCCTCAATTTGAATTTTCAAATCATAAACCCAGTCGGGTGGGAGAACGCGGCCGTCCGCAGTCTCAATCGCAATGAAATTGCTAGTTGCTGTGGCATCCAGATGATCTTTCAGACTCTGGCAACATATCATGACCTCTGCTGCGCTATCTAACAGTGTCACTGCCCAAGTCTTGTTCTTCAGCAATGTTCTCAAACGTACTGTCATTTTTAATTGACAGTGCTCCCACCTTTTTCTTTTTAAACTGTGGCTTTTGTTGTGGGGACTTTTCTTCTTTTTTGTCTGAAGACTGTGGTGAGTCTTTCTTCTGTTTCACGTATTCAGGACGTCGATCAGGACGGTCCCCTCTCTCGCTATGCCTATCTGGTGCGTCCTGAATGGAACGAGAGGGACGTGAAGCAGTATATCTGTCAGGAGCTTTTATATTTTCTCTTTTTCTGAGAGTATCTCTCCTTTCGGAGGTCTCCGGATGTGGAAATCTGTTCTCTGGTTTCATCTATCTTTAAATTGTTTTTGCTTATCTCAGTGCTTCTTAGAACCCTCCTTTGCCTGTTTAGTACCTTCCTTAGGGGTGGTGCTCTGTATTTCAAGCTTCATTGGCTTGGCTCCCAAACTATACAGTCCTATACTGGTATAGGTGTTGGAAATAATTTTCGGTAGCTCTTTCTCTCAGTCCAAATGTGGAATCCCTCAGCGGCACTGGTGTATAGCCAGTGCTACCGCTTCACCATTGATGTTACTGAGTATTATTGAGGAGACTGTATCGAAGTTATGCATTAATTTAATCCTCAAATCTAGAGCAGCCCCGTGCTCATTCTGTATTTGTTTTAACACTTACAGTAAATTGGCAAGTGTCGGGGTACCATGTGTGGTAGTATAAATTGCAGCGAAGACTGTACCCCATGTGGCGCAGTCATCCACCGAGGGAACCCCCCCGAAGGGCAGGTATATTGTGAGAATTCTATGTTTCTCCTGTGGTCCCGTATGGGGAAACACAGCTTCCAGCTTCTTTGTTTTCTGGGCTATCCAGAACGGTATTTTCTCCTGTTCCGTGGGTACCTTACCCATGATAGTACGTACTGTTTGTGGATTAATCCCAGTAGCCAATTGATATCCAGCAGGTGCTGGTGGTGCTGGTCACGCTGGTGTAGTGTTCAATGTTCGCATTACAAACTGAACAAGTCGTCTGTAGAGTGTTACCAGTTCAAGATATAGGTTTCGCAGATCTGCTGCCTGCATATTTTGTATACCTTGGTGAGGTGTGTATGTGGCAAACATAGGCCAAGTTGGTCCATCATTACCTAAGGGACCTAATCTCACGGGTTGTATTATATGTGGAAGGGCGCCATTAAACCAGTTCTGGTGTTCTTGATAAGTAATCAGAATCTCAAGATACTGGTATGCTTTGTACCGTTGAGGTATGTTTGCAATTCTGTATGTGTGGAATGTAAACGGTCTTTGGTCTTCCTCAGGAAAGGTGACCTAAGAGTAGAATGTTTCTGTTTGGTAAGCTTCACAAGCTTCTACTATGAATGTGACATCCCCGCCCTCATCTGTTAAGCCATGCGCTACTAGGTGTAGTGTTAATGCTTGTCAAGCATACCCAGGAATGTCTATGGCGTTAGCCATATTGTATAATGGGTATAAGAGATGAGACACCAAATGGGGAGTAAAGTCCTTTTATGAGTTTGAGCTCGAACAACCTACAGCCTAATTAGGTAGTCCCTATTCAGTTGAGGAGGATCTTCCCCAAGACCACGGACGTCTCACTATAATGGTACTAAGGGTACATGTTGTATGTGAGGCAGTGATAGTGAGGGTATCCGTAAATTAGTGCCTAAATACCATTGTTGGTGGTGTCATGTTGTAGTTGGACTCTTGCTCTAGGGAAGACTGCAGGTTTAGGGATAACAGTACTTATGTTTGCAGGTGAATATGCCTATCCTATGACAAGTCGCAACTGTCATCTCAACCCTCCCGGCTCACAAGCAGCACCTCACCAAAAACCCAAACAAAAACCCAAGTAAAAGGTGATTTGTGGCAGCCTTTACACATGGACTCAAGTGTGTGACATCTCAGGGAGTGTCGTGATTAAACAGAGATTACTCCTTTCTCACATAAACACCATGGCTCAATCAAACACAGGCAATAAAGAAGATGCAGTAAAGTTTCAATAGGTTTTATTTAGCAAAACTGCGAACTGCGATAAATTGAATGGGCTACAATGATTAGGATTATGAACAGTGCAAGAAACAGAATGGTAAAGACAAGAGTCAATAATACAAAGACCCCACCATCTTGCAATATCATGAAACGACATGAAATGTGAAATATGTCCTAATACCCTAATGTCATGGACCTAATCTCTAACCTAAAAGAGAGCTAAGCATGTTAAGCCTAATCTGCCAATGACATGACCATAAGAAGACCCCCCCAACCCTCGTTACCTTGGAAAGAGGTCTCTAGCTCAGACTTTGTAGGGACATGAAGACTGGGTCAGCCTCAAGGTGACTTGCAGCATCGATAGCAGCGATGGCATCTGGTTGGAATTCCTCTGACTATCTGTTTAATTGAGGAGTATTTAAACAGATCTGCTTGGACCGCTGGCGTAGGTCTGTTCACCAAACAATAGATAACAAGACATGCTTGGAGGGTAATTTATATAAACAATTCACTCGAAAGTGTGAAGAGGGAAAGTACCTAATGTGAACACCTACAGTTTGTTTATCTTTGTCGCTTGATATTGACACCTTAGCGTGGTGGCACTGATAACGCAAAACCAAAATATGGGCCTAACTAACAACAAGGCAGCCATCTTAGAAGATTTAATTAAATAAATGTGCTAAAACAGAGCAAGCTAAGTAGGGTAAAAGTCACTAGGTGACAGGGGCCTGCAAGCCAAAGGCTAAACTAACTCCTGTATCCTATTAAAACAAACTAGGATTCACTACAGACTCATTTCTGGCTTTGAAGTAGGCAAACTTCAAATGAAAATCTCTGATGTTCACAAGGGCCTGCCTTACCCAGGCCTGGCCCCAGACACACTCCAATAAGTTGGAGACTGCATTGTGTGAGGACAGGCACAGTCATTTCAGGTGCAGGTGTCAGCTCCTCCCTCCCCACTCTAGCCCAGGAAGACTTGTCAAGATATGCAGGAAACACCCCAGCTCCCTTTGTGCCACTGTCTAGAGGGAATTCACAAACAGGCCAACTGTCAGTCTGACCCAGACGTGGATTTCAAAGGTAGGCAGAAGTGCAGAATTGTTTAGCAATAAAATTCCTACTTTCTAAAAGTGGCATTTTCAAACAGACAATCTAAACACCAACTCTACCAAAAGATGTATTTTTAAATTGTGAGTTCAGAGACCCCAAACTCCATTTCTCCATCTGCTCTCAATGGGAAACGGCATTTACAAGATATTTAAAGGCAGTCCCCATGTTAACCTATGGGAGAGATAGGCCTTGCAATACTGAAAAATGAATTTGGCAGTATTTCACTATCAGGACATGTAAAATACACCAGTACACGTGCTACCTTTAAATACATTGCACCTAGCCCATGGGGCTAGTTAGGGCATATCTTAGGGGTGACTTACATGTAGTAAAAGGGAAGGTTTGGGTCTGGCAAGTGGGTACACTTGCCAGGTCAAATTGGCAGTGCAGGACTGCACAAACAGACACTGCAGTGGCAGGTCTGAGGCATGTTTACAGTGCTACTCATGTGAGTGGCACAATCAGTGCTGTAGGCCCACTAGTAGCATTTGATTTACAGGCCTCCTCTAGTGCACTTTACTAGGGACTTACTAGTAAATACAATATGCCAATCAGGGATAACCAATCATAATCACAATTTATACAGGCAGCACTTGCACTTTAGCACTGGTCAGCTGTGGTAAAGTGCCCAGAGTACCAGGAAAAACAGCAAAAACAACGTCCAGCACACAGTCAAAAATAAAGGAAGCAGCAGCAAAAAGACAGGGGAAACCATGCCAAGGATGCCAGGTCTAACAGTAGGCTTCAAGGGGGCACCTCTAAGGTGCCCTCTGAGTTCATGTCTTAATAAATCTATCACTGCATTCAGTGAAGGTTTATGAATACGAGATGTTAGATACCAAACATCCCTATTGTCAGTGAAGCCATCACATAGCTGGGGAATTCGTAATGACCAGTGTCCAGCAAATGTACTTAAAATGGCTGCACTGTTCACTTACTATGTCTGAGTATTAACAAAGACATAGCAGGGGCATATCTGCTCATGCAGGTATGCCCTCACATGTAATATAATGCACCCTGCCTTTAGGGCTAGAAGGCCTGCCAGAAGGGTGACTTACATATATTGAATGCAGTGTGCAGGGGACAGGGCACACAGGCTGTGTGCCATGTTGTGTTTTCATTTTAGGTCTGTACCAAGACACGCAGCATGCGAAGGCAGAACTGTGTGCACTTAGGTAAGAGGGTCCCTCAGAGTGGCACAATCTGTGCTGCAGCCCTCAGGGGTCTTGCTTTAGTACCCCATGCCCAGGCACCAGGGGTGCCATTTACTAGGGACTTACAGTGGTAACTAAAGGTTTGCCAATTGGGAAAAATGACTGTGAAGTTTTAGGAAAAGAGATCTGGCACTGGGGACCTGTTTAGCGGGGACCCAGTGTGCATTCAGTCGAAATTGCACTAGAAACCAGGCAAAACGTGTGGAGGGGGTGACCATGTCAAAAGAGGTGCTTTCCTACATGACCCCCTCCCAAATGAAAGAGGATGAAGCCAACCCTTCCCAGGGGAGTCATCTTCTAAGTGGAAGAACCTGGAAAGGCCATCTGTACTGGCACGGTAAGTCCCAGGTCTGTGTCCACTGTAAAGTCCATTCCCTGTAGGAAGATGGAACACCTTAACAGTTTGGGGTTTTCACCTTCCATTTGTATTAGCCATCTGAGAAGCCTGTGGTCAGTTTGAACTAGGAAGTAAGAACCAAACAAACAAGTATGGTCTCAGCTTCTTCAGGGACCAAACCACAGCGAAGGCTTTCCCCTCAATGGCTCTCCAACTCTGTTGTCTGGGGAGTAACCTCCTACTAATGAAAGCAACAAGTTGGTCATGGCCTTCCTCATTGATTTGGGACAAGACTGCTCCTATCCCATGTTCAGAGGCATCTGTCTGCACATTGAACTGTGTAGAGTACTCTGGAGCCTTTAGAACAGGTGCAGAGCATATTGCTTCTATCAGGGTGTCAAAGCCCTATTGACAGTTGGTGGTCCAGTTTACCTTTTTGAGCATCTTTTTGGATGTGAGTTCTGTGGGGGGTGCCACAATGGTTCCATAGCCCTTCACAAATCTTCTGTAATACCCAGGCAACCCGAGGAATGCTCAGACTTGGGTCTGGATTGTTGGAACTATCCAGTCCAGAATAGTCTGGATCATGGGTTCGAGTGGTTGAACTTAGCCTCCACCAACAAGGTGTCCCAAGTATATAACCTGACCATGCCCTATCTGCCACTTCCTTACCTTCATAGTGAGGCCTCAAGGACCTTTCCGAGGTGGATCAGGTGATCCTGCCAGGTAGAGCTGAAGACAACAATATCATCTAGATATGCTGCACTAAAGTCTTCTAACCCAGCAAGGTGTTTGTTCACCAACCTCTGGAAGGTGGCAGGGGCATTCTTCAGACCGAAGGGCAGAACAGTGAACTGATAATGCCCATCAGGAGAGGAGAATGCAGATCTTACTTTTGCTCCTGGAGTCAGGCCTATCTGCCAGTAGTCTGATGTGAGATCAAAAGTGCTCAGCTATTTGGCTGCTTCCAATCTGTCAATGAGTTCATCTGCTCTTGGAAATGGGTGGGCATCTGTTTTGGTCAGTGCATTGAGACCCCTATAGTCCACACAGAACCTCATTGCTTTCTTTCCACCTTGGAAATGAAGTTTGGGGTCTAGCACAACTGAATGGCACAGGGGCTCTCTGAGTACTCAATAACTCCCAATTCCAGCATCTTGCTTATTTCAGCTTTGATTCTCTCCTTGACATGGTCAGATTGTCTGTATATTTTGTTCTTGACAGGTAAACTGTCCCCATTGTCCCCATCATGGGTACACCAGGTAGTTCTGCCGGGGGTAAAGGAGAAGAGTTCAGCAAACTGGTACAAGACCTACCTGCAGTCATCTTTAGGATTGCTTGAGAGGAGATCAGGGAGAGGCTCACTCTCAATTTCCTGTCCCTCACCTGTTAGCATAAGCATGGCCAGCTCAGCTCTGTCATGGTACGGTTTCAGGCAGTTTACATGGATTACCCTCTTGGGATTCCTGCAACTGCCCAAGTCCACCAGATAGGTGACTTCATCTTTGAACTTCTACGATGGGGTAGGGTCCACGCCACTTATCTTGGAGGGCCTTAGGGTCCACAGTCTCTAACACCCATACCTTCTGACCAGGTTGGTATACAACCAGTGCAGCTTTTTGGTCAAACCAGAGCTTCTGGGGCTCTTGGTTGGCCTCAAGTTTTTTTTTTCTTTCAATGTACTCAGCCATCCTTGAATGAAGGCAAAGCACATCATCCACTATGTCCTTGGGCTCTCTGGAAGGCAAAAAAGAGGACCAAGAAAGAAGCCAAAAAGCCCCCATAGGGGAAAAAGGGTAACCACAAACAGGACAAAAACAAAGAGTCTTCTCAAGGCCCCCAAAACATGCACAAGGGGGTGGGCCTGAGTCTCTTCCCGGCCCAAGGGTGAGTACAAGGGGAAAAATTGGGATCCTAGAAAGGCTTGGTGCCATACCTGCAAAACCAATGGACACCAAACTGGAGATTCTAACTGTTTCAGCATAACAAATGTCTCTGATGCACCTGCAGTAAATGCAGTGGCAAGTCTCCATATGGAGTTCCAAGTAGGCCCTGACCATGCCAGTGAGTCTACTGAGGTAACTTTAGCCTCAGAGGGTGAGGTGGAAGTAGATGCCCTGGCTGTCTGGCCCAGCACTGACTCTGTTTTTTTTTGAGTCTCCCTGAATTTAATTCTGTACTCCTCAAGAGTCAACTCAAATCCTTCAATCAGGGTAGCCTTCATGAGATCATATGAGGTTGCATCTACCTTATTCAGTGTAAGGAGTCTATCCCTAAACTTTCCTGAGAACAGTTCTTAAAGTAGAGTTCCCCAGCACTCTTTCTTAAGTTTTCTGGAAACACACGCCCTCTCATAGGCTGTGAACCACTTGGTGATGCCATCACCTTCCTTATATTCGGGGCAATCCCTTTGGGGATTTTAGGGTCATAGGCCCTCATTATGACATTGGCAGTAGATCCCACTTACCGCCACGCTGACTGCCGCCAACACACCGACGCGGATATCCGTTCACGATATGACACACACACACCAATTCGTCACTATTCAGCCACAAACACAATTCTTCCAGCCCAAAGGTCAGTGATAAACTGGCGGTATCAAAACCCACACTGTTACGCCAACAGAACAACGCCCACCACATCATGACCCACGAATCACCATGGCGGACATTCAAAGGCAGTAAACCATTGGCGGTACATACCGCTGTGCTCAAAATAAACACACACATACAAAACACCACCACATTGGACAATTCAAACAACACACACCTGACACCCATACACACACTACACCCACACACCAACACCACTATAAAATACACACCCACATTACCCACAACCCTTTACGACTACAAACCATTGGCACAAGACAGACACCATGACCACAGACAAGACGATAGCCACACACCACCCTCACCTGTACACCACCCACGCACCCCACATCACACACCCCAACACATCACCCTACACACCCTCACCCACACAACTCACACAACACCCATGGCACCACAAAGACACCCCCGATTCTCAGAGGAGGAGGTAAGGGTCATGGTGGAGGAAATCATCATTGTAGAGTCACAGCTATTTTGAGCACAGGTGCAGCAGATATCCATTGCAAGGAAGATGGAGCTATGGCGGAGGATCGTGGACAGGGTCAACACCGTGGGACAGCACCCCAGAACCAAGGACGACATCAGGAAGAGGTGGAATGACCTACAGGGGAAGGTACGTTGAATAGCAGCAAGACACCAACTCGCTGTACAGAGGACTGGCGGCGGACCCTCACCTCTTCCCCCACAACTAACAACATGGGAGGAGCAAGTCTTGGCAATCATGCATCCTGAGGGCCTGGCCGGAGTAGCAGATGGACTGGACTCTGGAAAGTCAACTCTATACTACTACTATTACCCCCTACCTGCATGCCATCACATAACCCCACCCTCACCCTCACTCCCATCACTCCACCAGCTCCCACACATCTCACCATCACATATCACTCATCCCAATGCCAAGCTCTGCATGCCATACCAATGCATGGACACCACTCACAGACCTGCATGGGCAATCATCACTAAAGCATGCACACTATATAGAATCAGCTAGCCCACCACATACCAACTTACACAAGTGAAAGCTGCCATGGCAAATACAACCAAACAGGGTAACCCACCCATGCACAATATGTCACACACAGAAATAATAACACTGCATTTAGATCCCCACAGGTACCCAAGCCAGTGTTAGCAGCAAAGAGGTGCCAGCACTATCCAGTCCCCTAACAGAAGAGGCCCACAGTGATGACAGTAACTCTGGTCGCCTGGATCTGGATGACCAACCTGGCCCATCAGGGATCTCTGGACAGTTGGTTACCCAGCCACAGTCACACACCACCACAGATCCTCCCCAATCAGGAAACACTACCACAGCACCTACCCAGCGTACCCATACCTCTGTCCCCAAGACACGTCAAACAGCAGTGTGTCCACCACTACAGGGATCCCAGGCTACACCTCAACCCAAGACAATCAGGGACCTGGGGTCAGTTGCAGTGGGCATACGGTTCAGGGGACAGAGGTACAGGACAACAGGGAAACTGGGAGGAGTGCTGTGCGCCAGGGGGAGGACAGGCCCAGGGAACCAACTCTCCAGGAGCCACTCACCGAGATCCTGGGAGCATACAAACATTCCCAGGATACGCTGGGCCAGATCCTGGCCAACGTGCAGGAGAACAGGTGGCTGAAGGAGGGACAGTACCAGGGGATCAGGGAGGACTTGCAGGCCATCAACACCACCCTGGTCTCCATTGCAGGGGTGCTGGCAGACATGGCCAACATCATGAGGGAGCAGTCTTACAACAGCGGGCCCCTGCCACTAGCCAGACATCTGAACTGCCTTCTACCTCCGCTGCCGCTAGTGGACAGGAGGCCCCGCCACAGGACCAACAGGCCACCAGCACCCCTCCCCCTACAGAAGGTGAACCACCCTGCAAACGTTCCCTGCGATCGAGGCAGAAGCCAGAGACTATTGCCAAGACCCCTGCCAGGAAATGAGACTCTCCTGATTGTCACCCTTGTGTCCCACTCTGTCACCCTGTCCACCTTGAACTGCCATTGCTCCCCTTCCTAAGTCCCATTGGACAATGCACCTTTGCTACCAATAGACTGGAACAATACCCTGGACTTTCCTCCATCATCCCCCAACCCATTGCACTTGCCCCTCTACTTCTTAGCACTTCAGTATTCAGTATGTCAAACTTATTTTAGTATGTATTCGTTTAACCAGGTTCAAACGTTGTAATTCAACTGTACAATAATGTTCAAATAGGAAAGAACTGTAGTTAGCTGCAGTGATCACACCAGGAGCAATAGTGGGGCACCAACATCTGCAAAATGAGTTGCCAAAGGGTACAGTGAGTGGGCATAGACGTGGGAAATAACAGCATACCAGTGACAAAGATAAAGCATAAAATGACAATGAAATATGAAGTAACACTGTCTTACCTGTGTGTCATTGGAAGTATTGTTGAATCACTGCAGTTCTGTTGTCCTCATCCTCTGCCTCCTAATCCTCACTGTCCACAGGGTCCACTGCTGCCACACAGCCATCTCCAGCCTCCTCCTCCTGCAGAAAAGGCACATAGCATCTCAAGGCAAGGCAAGGTTGTGCAACATGCAGCATGCCACAATTATCTGGCAGACCTTCTTGGGTGAGAAGCACAGGGATCCACCTGTTAGATGGAGGCACCAAAAACGGGCCTTCAGGAGGCCAAAGGTACATTCAATAATCCTTCTTGTTCGCCCATGTGCCTCATTGTAACTTTCTTCTGCCCTTGTCCTGGCATTCGTCACAGGGGTCAGTAGCCATGATAGGTTTAGGTAACCTGAGTCACCTGCAAATATCGAGGGACAACATTTAGCCACACACTATCCCATATGGCCCACACCATACCCATTCCCCAACATATACTGGGTGGGAACCAGGGCTCACCTATTAGCCACACCCGATGCCTCTGTAGTTGGTCCATCACATTTGGGATGCTGCTATTCCTCAGGATAAAGGCATCATGCACTGACCCTGGATACTTAGCATTGACATGGGAGATGTACTGGTGCGCCAAGCACACCATCTGGAAATCATTGAGTGAAAACTCTTTCGATTTCTGAACACCTGTTCATTTTGCCAGGGGGTGGGGGACAAATGCAATATGTATACCATCAATTGCCCCAATGATGTTGGGGATATGTCCCATTGCATTGAAGTCAGCTTTCACTTTGGCCAAATCCTCCACCTGGGAGAAAACAATGTAGGGGCACATGTGTTTAATCAGGGCAGACAACACTCTTGTCAGCACTATTGAGAACATTGGCTGTGACATTCCTGCTGCCAAGCCCACTGTCACTTGGAAAGAACCAGTTGCCAGGAAATGGAGCACAGATAGGACTTGCACAAGAGCGGGGATTCCCAATCCCAGTGGGGTGACGGATTGTAGATATTAGGTCAGGCTCCAATTGTGCACACAGCTCTCTGATTGTGGCCCTGTCAGGTCTATAGGTGAGGATGATGTGCCTGTCCTCCATTGTTGCCAAGTCCACCAGGGGTCTGTACACGGGGGTATGCCTCCATCTCCTAATCATCCGCAGCGGTAGCAATCTTTGGTGCAAAAGAGTGAGGAGCCGGTCACAAACTGTACATCGCAGCCACAACAGTACAAGGTATGAAGTTAAATTTGAATGTATAAGTGTCATTTTTCCTGTGTGTCCAATTGTGAACTGTGACACAGTTCTTATCCAGGGCCTTCCCTCCTTGTGCGGAGGGACAGGTGGAAGTTAGGTAATTCCGCTGACGTTGTGCGCCGTTGCGGTAGGTGGTTGGGAACCGACGTGCAACTCCTCATTGGTTATTATTGGGCCCTATGGGGTACACAGGCCAATGTTGATGTACGCTGAGGATGACGGTATGCACCGCCGTGGATGTGACTGCCATTTTCTATCTGATAACTCACTTGCTACCTGACCTTCAACAGGAGAGGACCTACACTGCATTTGCTGCTGTGACCTGTGCCTGGAACCTACCATGGCTCGTGTGACTGGGGAAAGGGCCCCTGCCTTTACTTCGGCGGAGTTGGAGCGACTGGTGGATGGGGTCCTACCCCAGTACGGACTGCTGTATGGGCCTCCAGATCAACAGGTGAGTACACTTTGAGCACGATGCATGGGGCATGAATGCATGGAGTGGTGTGTGTGAAGGCCTCGTGTGGGGGGGGGTTGGTGGATGTCCTCTGTGCGGCATGCAGCTTGTGTGCTGGGCCCTGTGTGTGCAAATGGCGATGTGAAGGGGTATGGTGGGCCATAAGTGTAACAGGCAGGACAGTCTGACTGATACCTTTTCCTGTATGTATTTCTCTGCAGGTCAGCGCCCATCAAAAGAGGGGTATATGGTGTGCCATCGCCAAGGACGTGCGGATGCTGGGGGTCTATGGTAGGCAGAGCAACCACTGTCGGAAATGGTGGGAGGACCTGAGACGCTGGGCACGGAAGACCGCAGAGGCCCAGCTGGGTATGGCCCCCCAACGAGGAAGGGGTACCTGTAGATCCCCGACCCCCCTGATGGCCCGCATCACGCAGGTGGCCTATCCGGAGCTGGATGGGCGCTTGAGGGCATCACAGAAGCCACAGCAGCCACAAGGGGGTGAGTACAGTTCCCATCATCACAACTTACGCATGGTAGGGGGTACCCGGGTAGGGGATGTGTGTCAGTGGGTGCCCCTAGGCCAGGCCTGACTTTCCAGAGTAGGTCCCATGTTGGGCAGGGTTCTGAAGTGATAATCCTGCTACCCAGCTTGTAGGCTGTGTGGGTCCCATGTGTGCTGCAGTTGGCAGTATGTGCCCCTCCCCATACCCTGGTGGCTAACATTATTACTAGTAGTGCATTGCATAGTGCGTAGGGCTGTTACCTGTGTGTGATGGTGGTGTGTACGCCAACGGTGGTGTTGGTGCAGCAATTGACCAAGTATATTGTTTGTCTCTTCCCCCCTTTTTGTTTTGTCACCCTGTCCTTATGTGCATTAGCATCATCTGGCGGAGGAGCAGAGGCACCAGCAACGGAGGGAGCTGCATCCCACAGGACCCAGGAGGCAGAGTCCACGATGGTGAGGGCACCAGTGGGATGGAGGGTGAGGGGAGCACCACGGCGGAGACAGGAGGGGACAGTTCAGACACAGATACCTCCTCTAACGGAAGCTCCCTGGTGGTGGCGGACACTTCTGTGACCACCCCAGCCGCCATTCCCCGTACCAGCACCGCCCTCCCAGCAGCCCCACAGCGAGTTGCACCTTAGGCCCTGCCCCAGTGAGCCCTGCTGCCCTGAGTGAGGAGGCTATTGACCTCCTGCGATCCATCTCCGTAGGGCAGTCAACCATTGTGAATGCCATCCAGGGGCTGGCAGCCCAAATGCAACAGACTAATTTATTCCTGGAGGGCATTCACACTGGCTTGGCGGCCCAACAGAGATCAATCCAGGCTCTGGCCTCCTCTCTGATGGCAGCCATTGTCCCTGTTTCCACCCTCCCCCCTCCAACTTCCTCTTCCCAATCCCAATCCCATTCCCCTCAACCCCAACCTATCCCAGGCACACCGGCAGATGAGCATGCACACAAGGCAACACAGGCAAACACAAGCACCACACATCATCCCACAGGCACTCACACAAACACCATCCAGATGCAGACATACCAACATCCACTGACTCCACTGTGTCCCCCTCCTCCTCCTCCTCCACCTCCATCCCAGTTCTGTCTACACTCTGCATGCACTACACCATCATCCACTACCAACACACCTCACTGGCAGACACCACCACAACAGCCATGCACTCGTCCCCTCCGTCCTCTCCCACTGTGTCTGTCCTGCCCCTCCCAAGGTACACAAACGCAAGCACTCAGACACCCAACAGCCATCCACCTCACAACAGCATCCAGCCCATGCACCTGCACCCAAACGCAGCAGAGAGATACCTCCCACAACACTCCCTCTTTCTCCACTCCCAAAACCTTCTCCCTCTTCCCACCCAGTGTCCCTTAGAAGCTTTTCCTCTCCACAATTGACCTCTTCCCTACCCCTCCCCCCATCCTCCACGTCTGGCCAGGGTGGCAAAAACCCAGGCAAGCACCTCAGCCAACCAGTCCACGGGCCCAGTAGTCTCCACACCCACTTGTGGTGGGAAAGGATCCACGGCACCAGGCAGCCTCAAGGAAAGGGTGCCTGCCCCAAGTGCTGCCCAGAAGGGCAAGGAGCCATCCACAGCTGCTGCCCGGAAGGGCAAGGAGCCATCCCCAGCTGCTGCCAGGAAGGGCAAGGAGCCATCCCCAGCTGCTGCCGGGAAGGGCAAGGAGCCTGACCCAAGTGCTGCCCGAAAGGGCAAGGAGCCATCCCCACTTGCTGCCAGGAAGGACAGGGAGCCATCCCCAGCTGTTGCCAGGAAGGGCAAGGGCCCTGCACCAGCAGGCAGGAAGGACAAGGGGTCTGGTGCAGGGACTCAGTTGGAGCCCCCACCACCAACCATGGTTGTGCAGCTGTCCAATGCTGCAGGGGATGGGCTGAGCCTCCCCCCACCAGCAGCAGCAGCACCACCAGCACCAGCAGCACCCACACCACTAGCACCAGAAGAAGCAGCACCATCGCCACCACCAGTGGGCAGCTGTCTGAAGCTGCAGGGGATGGGCTGGAGCCTCCCCCCACCAGCACCTCCACAACCACCAGCAGTGGGCAGCTGTCCGAGGCTGCAGGGGATGGGTTGGAGCCTCTCCCCACCAGCACCAGCATCAGCAGCACCACCAGCACCAGCAGTGGGCAGCCGTCTGAGGCTGCAAGGGATGGGCTGGAGTCTTCCCCCACCAGCGGCTGCAGCAACACCACTACCACCACTGAGCAGCCGTCACCGCCGGCGGACGGTCTGTAGTCCTGCCTCCATGGGCTGCTGTGCAGCCTGCCCCCTGCAAATTCTGTGGGAATGACACCCAGCTGAGAGACTGTGACCTTGCACACCCCAGGATCAAGAGCACAGGGCACGATGCCCTCTCCAGAACCAGTGGGTATGACACCCACTCACCCCATCCTCCCCAGGATCAGAAGCACAGGGCACTATGCACCCTCCAGAACCAGTGGGTATGACACCCACTCACCCCATCCTCCCCAGGATCAGACGCACAGGGCACGATGCCCCCTCCAGAACCAGTGGGTAAGCCAACCACTCACCCCAACCTTCCCAGGATCAGAAGCACAGGGCACAATGCCACCTCCAGAACCAGTAGGTAAGCCACCCACTCACCCCATCCTCCTCAGGATCAGAAGCACAGGGCAGGATACCCCCTCCAGAGCCAGTGGGTATGACACCCACTCACCCCATCCTCCCCAGGATCAGAAGCACAGGGAACAATGCCCCCTCCAGAACTAGTGGGTATGCCACCCACTCACCCCATCCTCCCCAGGATCAGAAGCACAGGGCACGATGCCCACTCCAGAACCAGTGGGCAAGTCACCCACTTGAGAGACTGTGGCCTTGCACTCCCAGGACCAAGCACAGGGCATGTTGCTCCCTCCAGAGCCAGTGTGCAAGTCACCCACTTGAGAGACTGTGGCCTTGCACTCCCCAGGACCAAGCACAGGGCATGTTGCCCCCTCCAGGATCAGTGGTGTTGGTCCATCTGCCGGCTGAGGTGCTCCCCGTTCCCCTGAGGTGCCTGCCTATTTTCCAACTGATGCCCCTGCAGTGTTCTCTCCGTGTTGGTGCAGGTGACAAGTGGGGCCTTGGACTTTGGCCTGTGGCCCATTCACAAAATGGACTGGGTAGTGTGCCTTGAACTGTACATATGTATATACCATTAGATTGAATATTTGTATTTCTTCTGTATTTATATTATTACACTCACTTTCATCAGTTCCTGTTGTCCTTGCATTATTCCTGAGGAGTACGGGGTAAATATGTTTTATTACTGCAACTGATTGTGTGTATGGTGTTGGGGGTGGGGAGGGTGTTGTGCATGTGTGTGTGTCACTCTCTTTTTCCTCCCTCCCTCCCCTGTGTGCTAGGCAGCTGTACTCACCGTGGTCGTCTTCGCCATCGTTGGTGTTCGTGGTGGAGCAGGACGTAGAAAATCATTGGGAAGATCTGAAGTTCAGGCTCCATGGCGGTGTGGTTGTTCCCTGTGTCTCCAAAGGTCAGTCCTTTACCTTCTGTGCTGTGTTTCTGCTAGGCTTTTGATGTCATTCGTACCGCCCCGGAAAAGGTGGCGGATTCGTGTCTCTTAATATGGTGGGCGGAACATTGACTTCTGCCTGGCTGTAGGCAGCTACTGCTGTGGTGGCTGTTGTTTCCGCCCTGGCGGTCGGTGTGGTAAAGTGGCTTTCTATCTGAGTTTGCACCGCTATGGTCATAATTTGGTGATAGTTACCGCCAGACTGTTGGCGGTATTACCTCTACTTTATCACCGACCGCCAGGGTTGTAATGAGGGCCATAGTTTCCTATTCTGTCCCTATTTAGGATATTGCTGCCACCATTCATGGGAGCTAAACCCATTTCTGTTCTTTCCCTCCCTATAGATAAGATCCTGTGTTCCAGGTCTAGTCTCTTGGCTAACCTCTCTAAGAGAGCATCCTCCTCAGAGATTCCATCTCTGAATATTGAGGAACCTAAGCCACTCTCACTGTAGGGGGTGTCTTAGACACTTGAGGTACAGATTCTTCTCCTTCAAGTGGTGGAGGGTCCCTTTCTTCCTCCTCACTTGAGTTGTCTTGATTCTGATTTACAGGATCAGTGGCTTCCTCAGAAGCATGGCCTGCTCATTCTTTACCAGTAGCTTGTGGAGCTTTGCACTGGTAAGGCTTGGGCCTGTTTTAATTTTGAACCCTTTACAGAGGGCTCTTAACTGCTTGTGAGGAAGCTTAAGGTAAGGAGTGATGTTGAGATCCCCCACCCTGTCCTCTGAGGTACTCATTATTGTACTGAAGATGGGAACGTATTGAGCTAGAGAAAAATAATCCTAACACAGTTTGTGCAGTCCTAAGTTTAAAGTTTTTACTGTTAAGCTACAGGGACCTAACCAGGGCCCTAACAGTAAATTAATGCAAGGGGTCTGTGCAGGCCCCTCCACAGCCCCAGGGACTGCCAACTACTGGGGCAATAAATAAAATATATAGGGGGCCGTGCAGCCCCCCAAACACCTGGGACCGCCACCCGATAAATTCTAACAATGGAGGGGGCCACGTGGCCCCCTCATGAAGCCGTGGATGGCCCTGGTGAGTGCCACCGACCAGGGCTGGCTCCTGAGGCCTGCCAAGGTGCCCACCCTTTGGTTCTCCCACTTGCAGAAAGCGGAATTTTCATCTGTTTCCCTGCATGCAAATATGCGTGCATGGAAACAGATGAAAACATTGCTTCTGCAAGCATGGAGCTGCTATTTAAAGCAGCTCCCTGCTTGTGGGAGCCATGCCGGCTCCTGCAGGAGTCAGAAGCCAGCTAGAACCACGGGGGCCTTGAGGATTCCCTGCAGTCCCCGTAGACATTTCCTCGGTGTCCCTAGACAGATGTGCTGTAGGAGATGCACTGTACATTTACCCAATGAGGAGGCACTCACTAATTGGCCAGAAAAATGTTTGCAGTTGGGTAGACATTTTGCACAAAACGGTGACCTCTTCATGGATAAATACACATGGCAGGATGTATTCTGGTACGATGGTCATTTTACAGAAGTCAAACCTCAGCGGCCTCTGAGGTTTAATTTCTGTAAAGTGACCTGTATATCAAAGCAGCTGCCCACATTGAAGCTCCACTTCTGTAAAGTACAAATCAGCCTTACTTTGTGTGCATGGCCAAAGCAAAACAAGTATGTTTTCTCTGCTTTTCCACCTTGAAAAGTTATCTGTAATTCTTAGTGAGATGTTTGCATCCTTGTCTTTTTAAACATTGTCAAAGAGCTCTCCAATCCGAACGCCAACTCCAACTCCATCACGCCCTCACAAGAACTCTGCAACTCCCTCGCTACCTTCTTCCATCGAAAGATCACCAACCTGCACGACAGCTTCGGACACCAGACCCAGCCAACCACCACAGAACCTACAACCCCAGCCATCACCCTCAACGCCTGGACTCACATCAGCGCGGATGAGACCAAAGCTACCATGAACACCATCCACTCCGGTGCCCCCTCGGACCCCTGCCCCCACTTCATCTTCAACAAAGCCGACGACATCATCGCCCCTCATCTCCAGACCATCATCAACAGCTTGTTTGCTTATGCCACCTTCCCCGAGAGCTGGAAACACGCGGAAGTCAACGCCCTCTTGAAGAAACCTACGGCGGACACCAGCGACCTGAAGAACTTTCCCCACATCTCGCTCCTCCCCTTCCCTGCCAAAGTCATCGAGAAGACCGGACAGGCCCTGGCCAGGATCACTTCTTTCCTCTCTAACCACTCCCAAAGAGTCTACCTCCCTCCGTTCCGCTCAGACCCCACCGAGATCATCTGCGGAGTCCCACAAGGCTCCTCACTCAGCCCGACTCTCTTCAACATCTACATGAGCCCCCTCGCTGACATCGTACGCAAATACAACATCAACATCACCTCCTACGCTGACGACACCCAGCTGATACTTTCCCTCACCAAGGACCCCACCAGCACCAAGACTAACCTGCAAGATGGAATGAAAGACGTCGCAGAATGGATGAAACTCAGCCGTCTGAAACTGAACTCAGACAAAACGGAAGTCCTCATCCTCGGAAACACCCCGTCCGCCTGGGACAACTCTTGGTGGCCCACGGCCCTTGGCACCGCACCAACCCCCTCAGACCACGCACGCAACCTCAGATTCATCCTGGACCCACTTTTCACCATGACCAAACAAGTCAACGCCGTATCATCTTCCTGCTTCCTCACTCTCCGCATGCTCCGAAAGATCTTCCGCTGGATCCCCGCCGACACCAGAAAAACTGTGACCCACGCCCTCGTCACAAGCCGCCTGGACTACGGAAACACCCTATATGCAGGAACCTCCACTAAACTCCAGAAACGTCTTCAGCGAATACAAAACGCCTCCGCCCGCCTCATCCTCGACATACCCCGCAACAGCCACATCTCCGCCCACCTAAGACACCTGCACTGGCTTCCCATCAACAAAAGGATCACCTTCCAGCTCCTCACCCACGCACACAAAGCCCTCCACAACAAGGGACCCGAATACCTCAACCATCGCCTCAGTTTCTACACACCCACTCGTCAACTTCGCTCCGCCAACCTTGCACTCGCCGCCGTCCCTCGCATCCGCCGCACTACGGCAGGTGGGAAATCCTTCTCTTACCTGGCGGCCAAGACATGGAACTCCCTCCCCACCAACCTCAGGACCACCCAGGACCACCCAGGACCACCCTGCATTCCGGAGGCAGCTCAAAACCTGGCTCTTCGAGCAGCAGTAACCCCCCTCCCCTAGCGCCTTGAGACCCTCACGGGTGAGTAGCGCGCTTTATAAATGTTTTTTTATTTGATTTTGATTTTTTTGAGTGTAATATCTCATGTAGTGACTGTGATGAGTGGGTTCTTTCTTGTCAACTGCTGCTGAGAACCAACACCGTGGCATGCGCAATGTGGGGTTGGATGATTATAAGGGGGTGGCCAAAGGGATTGGCTGCAAGCCAGGCCCTGCAGCCAACCCCCACACGGCCAAAGTCTGTGGACACTGGGTTAGGTGAGTATAGGGGGTTGGCTGCAGGGACTGCCTGCAGGCCAGGCCCTGTGGCCAGCCCCCACCATGCATAGCCAAAGGCCATGCACAGTGGTGGTTGAATTAATGTATAGCAATTAAAATTACTTTACGTTAAAAACATTGACGCTTACTGAAAAAACAAAAGTTACAGAGACGTTATAATTAGGAAATTGAATTTTAAAAATAACATAGAAATTCACTTAAAAAATCAAAAGTTACAGGGAGGTTATAGTTAGGCTCACATTTTAAATGTACAAAACCATAGAAATTCAGCTGTTTTAGTTATTTCAAGTAACTATAACTTGTGCTCTAAGGTAACTATAACTTGCGCCCACGCCATGCACAGTTTGTTCCTCAAAAACTTTGCTGCAAATATTACATTGATATTATCAATTATGTTATCTAGGATATAATTAGTGCTGTAATATGTGGCGTAATTAGCAATGCATGGCAAAGGTGCAAGTTATGGCTACCTTAGGGCATGAGTTATAGTTACTTGAAATAACTCTAACAGCTGAATTTCTGTGGTTTTGTATGTTCAAAATGTGAGTGTATTATTATAACTACCTTGTAAGTTTTGTTTTTGTAAGTAAATTTCTATGTTTTTTTAAATTATATTTCATAACTATAACGTCCCTGTAACCATTGTTTTTTCAGTGAATATATATGTCATGCTGCCTTGACATGCATAGTAGTTAGAAAGACATTTAACCAGAAACAGGGGTAAATTCTCTGCACCGAAATAAAATAGCACCGAAAAGCTTGTGTGACTATTAGCAGATCTGTATTCCCCCGTAATAAAATTGTAATATGCAATGCATGAGCCAATAGGAATCGTTTTTTGTGGCCAGTATGCTGTTTTATGGTAATACCATGGAATTTGTCCTTTATAGTGCAGTAATAAATGTGACCTAAAGACGATAATATTAATTCATGTTTTCACTTCTGTGAAGGCCTGTGCACAAACATATAAGTTGTATAGGGGCAATACTTCATGCTGCTACCCTCCTTTAAAAGTCAAGAATACACTCTAGGACTGAATAAGACAACCTCTTGCTGCTGTGAACTGACGTGAAGGAGGTGAACTACCATGTATGTTGAGAACCTGCCTTATTTCAATCAGCAAATGCACTTTCAAGCCATGGCAAGAAGACTTTTAACTTGTTAAAAGGAGACCTTGCACAACAGGACTGCTGTTGCCTGTTCATCCACAATGCAACAAGATAAAGATTGCTACTTTGACCCTCTTTCCCTTTCAGTCTGTTGCTTGATCACAATGACTGATGGAAGCACTCAAGAGCCACTGAGTGATTCTTGAGTGTTTTAAGGAACGATGAAAGCAAATCTCTACCTTTTACCTTTTGGTTGATTGCTAGAAGCACTTTCTCTTCCCTGTAGCCTGTTTCCACTTTGGTTTCACTGCAGTTGGCCTCATAAGACTTCCTTTCTTCTACAGTTGTCAGCCACTGCAGCTGAGCACAGCTACAAAGGTTTCAAGATCAGCGAACATGCATTTGGAGACTGTCTTTCCCATGTTACTGTCCCACCTGCCGTGTCATCACAGCCCCAGGATTTTGTCCTTGAGCTGTGTTGCAACCCAATACTGACCAACACTCCCCTAGGTATTAGTGCTCCCCCTTTTAATGCCTGGACTAGACGAATCAAACAGTACAAAGCCAGAATATCATAGGGGCATTAGTGTTCAAATTTTCAATTTTAATGCTTGGACTAGATGAATCAAACAGTACAAAGCCAGAATCACATACAAACAATGACAAGAAACACAGGAAGAATCTCCATGAAATGTTGACAGCATCCAAAAAAACAGCAATAGATATGAGCATGTAGGTTCCCACTGTGGCTTTCAGAATGCATGTTTGATCTGCGTTGTAGTTGTAGCTGTCTTAATAGCATCTGAGTTTTAAAGCTCCCTTTTCCTTTCAAGAGGAAGCACTGACTGCTTGTCCTTATTGTACTTGAACGGCGAAAGCCCAAACAGAGACCAAGGCAATTTAATGAACTTACATTAATACCTAGGTCCAGTAGTCCAAATGTAAGAACCAATACTTTATACAAAGATTGCTCATTACCTCTGAGTCCCCTATATCCTAGAGAACTGGCATTATATTCTGATTCTGAAGGAAGTTCTAACTCTGTAGCATAATCCACCATATAAATTTCTTTCAACATACAATCCATTTCCCAGATCTGATTCCAAGTAAATTGGCTTCAGGATGTAGCATTTCCTCCAGTAATTATGTTCAATGCCCATATATTTGGGTGGGATAGGCAACAAAAAGGAGGTTTCAGAGAGAGTAGGCCTTTTGGGAGCCTAGGGTGTGATTTTACTGCAGGGGTAAGAGGGTTATGTCTACTGTACACCATGGGAAACTTCGGAAGGAGTACCAGGGTGCAGGGGAGATTATCTAATAAAGCCATCTTTCTAACATTAGAAATTACACCAAAGAGGAAACTTCATAAGATGTACTAAGAAGAGTCAGGAGCTTAGCACCTGAATGATAGGAGAACAAGGGCCACTCATTTCAAACACCCTCTCTCTCTTGCTGTCCCATGCCCCTTTCCCCTCTGAACCCCTAGTCCTGACCTTGTGAAAAACACAGAAAGGGCTGTGGCAAAGAGGTGGTGATGTGTACCGGCATCTGGAACCTCCACCTCGCCTCTGCAGGATAAAACAGGTTAGTGCATGACAGACCAAACTGAATTGATTGTGAGGTATACTAAACCCTTGTGGGCTAATTCTGAAAGTAATTTCACGATGTGTACTACGTCTGCCCCCACAGGATCCAAATTCTGTCCCACACACACCAATGGGACCACCATCTCTAAGCTGAACCATACTGCTTAGAGGTGAAGTCTATGTACGCCTTCGTAATGAGAACAGTAGCCAGTTCTGAAAGGCCTGGGACACCGCACCGTCTCCTGTAATCCTCCAGGCCATGAGCATGGCATCCAGAGTCAACTGGTGTGAGTTGCCCCAGGCATCCATTATCATTTTTGGACTCTGGGGCAGAAGCATTGGAGAATCCATTAAAAGTACCAGAAGAACTGGAAACTATGCTTGAGATCTCCATAGCGGGGTCACCAGTATGAGGGATGCCATCTGGCATCTGATTGGGCAATCAGTCTGGTATTTATTGAGAAGGAGGGAATGCATACCCCAGAAACTGGCTCCAGTCCTGTGAAAAAACATCTGTTGCCAATGCCAATGGATCTGGTCTCCAACTGAAGAATTGAGGGAGTTGGTGGTTGAGATGCAAACAAGTTCTCCTGGCATGAACCCCACTTGTCCAAGATCATCTGAAAGAGAGAGGTATTCAATTTCCAGGCACTGGATTCCTTCAGGTGTCTGGAGTTCCAATCGACAATCCCCAGGTACTTCACAGTGACCGAAATCCTCTTGTTGGGGCAGAAGTGCCAAAAGTCCTTGGCAAGCTTTGCTAGCACTTTTGACCTCCTTCCTCCAAGATGACTGATGTACCAGACCACCAATACATTATCCATCTTTAAAGAAATGGAGCACAACACTCTGTCTCTTTTGAAAGAAGCCACCACGAAGGACCCTGCGATCACTTTTAAGCAGTTGATCTGCAATCTTTTTTCCCGGTCGGACCACAGGCTGCCAGTAAAATGGGCCCACAACGAGACACCCAACTGGAAAGGGATTGGATTTGATAATCATGGCCCGTGCCAAACTGAAAATGACCTGCTGTTCCAGGCCAGGATGTGGTCCATCCACCACTTCATCTCTGTCCTGACCTCCTATAACTGCTGGATCTGGTCTGAGTAAGAAAGACCACTTCTTAAGTGGGCCACCTTCAACCTTTGAAGGGCTCAATAGCGTAAAGGGCCCAGAAATATGTCCTGAATGGATGAAGCTAGCAGACCGACAATCTTGGCAAGATATCGAAGAGATTCAAACTCCTTCTCCAAGGTGCACTTCAGCTTCTTCCTTATCAGGGGCCGTTTTTTGTGACAAAGACCAGAACCTGTTGTATGAGTTGATGGTAAATCCCAGGAAGCACATCATTTGAGAGGGCATGAACTTGCTGCTCTTGATTACAAAACCTAGTCTTTCAAGAGAGATTTTGTCAAAGCAAAGGGCTGGAGAAGTACAGGCTGCTCCTGGTGCAACAGCAGAACATTGTCCAAAAAGAAGACAATCCAAATACCCCCAGAAGGTTACCACTGCATCATGGTCGCATGACCAAGAAAGGAGCGAAGGAAAGTCCAAAGGGGAGCACTACAAACTTATGCACCTGACCTCCCCACCTGAACTGCAGGAACCTGTGGTGAGAATCGAAGTAGGAGTCCTTTAGGTCTAACCTCATCATCAAATCATCTGGTCAAAGGTTGTCCCATAAGAGACTGAGACCCTTTATCTTGAAGTGCTAGTAACTGAAACACAGATTGAATTCTCTGAGGTTTATCAACGGGAGCATACCTTTCTCATTTTCCTCTACCAGCATAAAATTGCTCAAATAATCCCATGGATGTGCATGAGAAGGTACAATGGCCACTTTGTTAAAAAGGGAAATTACCTTTTGTGAAATAAAGAGGCTGTCCACCTCTGAAAAACAAATTGGGGTTGGGTGCCTGCACTGAGTCAAATTGCCAAAGAACTCTATTTGAAAACCAACAACTGCTTGTAGGACCCATGTGACTGGTGTAATTTCCATTAATTTGTGCTGAAATAACCCTAGGTAATCTTCCACCTTTGGTTGGAAAGAAGGGATACTACTTACCTGATGCCCCACCTGGTGCATTAATAGCTCCACTGCATTTGCCTCTGCCACTGCGACCTTTGGTTGAGAAGAAGCCCTCAAAACCATTTGTAGTCTTTTTATTGAAACTGGTGGGATCCTTGATTTTCTTGGAAGCTGCGATATATGGTCAGACAAAAGAACACCCTCAGGCTCTGTCATCCTGCCAAAAACACGTTCGCCAAGCACTATTTTCGGCTGGGCTTTATACAGCGAGGAGAAGGTTAAAACAAATTTTCCCAACTCCTTTATACATGGTTCCCCAAAACTGGGCCCTTCAGATGTGGCAACTTCTCATAGTTTGGGGTCCACCTTTATTAAAAGTGAATGCCTTCTCTCTGTGAAAAGCGCACAATCGGTGTTACCAAGGAAAAATATTGCTTGTTGCGCCCAACATGACAAAACCTCGGTTGATATTATACTGCCTGAGTCCTTTGCTTCATCAGCCATGCCCAAAATTTTGGTGAGTGGCAGTAGGACATCTAAGAACGTATGCTGGCACGCTTTCCAGGAACGGTCAATTCCCATCATGGGGTCTTTGATGAATTTAGTGAAAATAGTGGCCATCTTGCCATCAATTTCAGGTATCAACGCAACCATTCCATCAAGGGATGGGTGTGGGAATTCCTTCCTAAGGCGGCCCCTGACTTCCTTGTCCATTGGTTCGAGGATTCTAAGTCTCAGATATTGGCCAATTTTTTCTGCCTAAACTCATTTCACTGAGCTCAGGTGATAGATATCAGCCGGGTTCAACATACCTGCCAAATCAGCCAAGCTGCCCTTCACCCCTCCTGAAGCATTATCTAGTCTGAGTTGCTTGGTGTTGCATTCTGGACGCTATGGTCTGCTACGTCCCAGTTCATAGCCATCTGGATCAGGATCCCCAAGTTTTTTCCCCATTATTTGCATCATTGTGACATGGAATCAGATCCGCTTTGATGGGAATATTGGGATAGACTGTGGCTGAGCAGGGGCATAGGCCACTGTCATGGCCATGGCTTGGCCTTTAAGGAATGCCAATCTGAGCCTCTCATAGGCATCTAACGGAGAAGGGAATCTTGATATGGGGTTGGAAGTAGGTTTAACCTTCCCAGTGGTCCTTGGGACCTTGAGGGGTTTGTAGGGCTGAGAGGGACCTGATCTTCCCCTGTTGGGGTGTTCACGCTACCAGAATGCCACTACCATCAAAATCTACCTGATCAAGGGCACAAAGGCATGGGCAACCACTCTCTGGGTGGTAGCATCCCCAGCATCTACAAACTCATCGAGGGGCATGGTTTTAGTTCCCTCTGCCATTTCAGTAAATGCATATTCCTCTCAAACACCTGCCATTTTCAGATCGGAGGCCACCAGAAATGCTGCAATTAGAATAGAGGACCCGAATCTGCAATAATAGTAATGCAGGGACGAATGCTGCTAGGCGCCACCCTCTTATGGCACACCTTACTCAGTGGCATAACGAAACTTGAGGAGGCCTGCCTGAACTGTACATGAAGGGGCCCCCCTCCAGGTTCACTCAGGAGCTCTTAGGCCAGGCTTGTGCTGAGGGGGCCACTGCAGCTCGAACTCCCCCCGCCCTCACCTCTGCAGGGGCCTTTGTTATGCCACTGCCCTTACTGCTCAATGGTAACAGAGCTAGTAGTGACCAGATTTGGTAAAGGGAGAAACTTGTCTTTCCTAGGAAATCGCTGATGACCCAGCACATTAGTGCGTAGTCCCAGCCAATCCAAAAAGAAAAATGTGCCTAAAGAATTGTTCTTGTAACTCCTAGACAGTGGAGGAGACCGGGGGCGGAAGCATGCATCGCTGGCCTCTGAAAAACTCGTCCTAGGGGTGAGCAAGATGCAGTGTACATGCCCCCTTTGCCTGCAGCGCTCCTATTTGCTAAAACGGGCCATCGCACCTTGCGGGAACCAATAGTGTTATGAAATCACCGCAGCAGACTGCAGCAGGGTGCGGGGAATGGCCTGACACGCCCTCGCACTTCCACTGTGCAGAGCCAAAGACAGCTGAACTCCGAATCTGGAGCTCAAAAGCGGCAGAACAGCTCATCGGGATAGCTGAGGGCGCAAAAGTTGCTTTAGTAAGGCAAAGCACAGGCAAATGTACACAGATGCAGAGAAATATGTTTTTGATGGTTGAGCATGAGGAAATGATTAGACTTCTATGGAAGGTGTTTATTTAGACATGATCGTAGATTGCGATGTTTCCTAGAGCATAAAGAGTGGAAACAATTGTATTTTGAATTAATAGTCACAGGTTTCAAATAAAGGTTGAAACATAGCAGGGACTAGGTACAAACCCTGAGAGATATTCCACAACATTACAGTCATTCTTAAGATCAAGTTCTTGGTCTGAAACACTTTAAAACGGTTGAGTCATTTTAGTGTTATGATCGTAGGACCAGGATCAATGGGCAGATTATGAGCGGACCTAGCTAAATCCGCAAGTGATGCTCTGCCATCCTGAAAATGCTACCTTCTGACCTAAAGGAGCTGGTCCCAGGTAATGTCCAAAATGGGTTCCATAGCTTCAGAGTGACTCAGTGAAATATTTCTATGACACTGGCACAAAACAAGAAAAGCTCTATGCGGAGGGAAGTGCCTTGAAAGACTACTTTTATTTTATTTACGTTGCTGATCCCAATTTGTTCTCATTTATTGATTTTCTCAGACCAAAGTGTATTCCAATAGCAAAATGTCAAAGTCCAAACATGATTCTACATCCTTTGATCAATTTGGTAGGAACATGCAGTGAAAAGTCTGTATGGTGTTGAACGCTAGAGTCCAAAGAAGGTGTGAATTACTCTGATAAAATCAGAAGTTTGTCCAATCATTCCTTGCGAAAACTTATGCAATTCAGGATTTGCAATTCAGCCTTAGGGAATTTTGTTACTAATACTAAGAACCATTTACTTTTAATAGTGTTATTTCCGCCAAATGCGAGTTTGCAACACATCACCTTGAATAAACATCAGTGAATTAGAGATCATTCTGGATTCTTGACAGACTGCTTGGTGGCAACATCTTAAGGATTTAGATTAGTGCTTCTGCTGGCCAAAACAAAAGTCTCTATGAGCTGATCTGGACTCCTTGCTTCGCTTACAGCTTGAAGTATGGGTACCACAGCCCAAACAGGCGCTTCTTCTTAATGACTCTTAGGAACTTGGTCTCAAAGCAAGAAAGCCACAGCACTCCTTCGACAGACAGACAATGCCATGGTTACAGTGGTCAGCGTCAGAGTCTAACATGGTGGAGATTACAAACCCACAAACTGTTCAGTCAATTATTTTCCACCTGCTTTCACAGCAGTGTAACGTAAGGGAAACTCCACGGAATGTTTATGGTCTTCTTTAAGTTCATTTATTATTTACCCTGAGTCCAAAATGACCACCATCTGAATTCATGGGTTAATGCTGTCTGAGTCATTGCAAACATTCCAAACATCCCCTAGCCAACCAATGAAATGCTTTCAGATCCAGAAGATATTTAAGGAGTTTACCCATATTATACTTGTTATCCCTTTGTATATAAATACTACAGTATATTTTCATGTGATGTGTCTGGTTGTAAAGAAAGATCCAAAATGTACTCAGTTTGACTGATTTTGCACAAGCAGATCTAAATCATGTTTCCAATGTGTTGTGCACTAGCTAGGAGAACCAGGGATTCCATATCACTTCCACAGTAAACAAACCAGTGCAGTCTGAAGGATGTACTCTTAGTTCAGTAAGCCAACAGAGGTAACAAACATATATGAAAATGATGAGCAATAATAGGAAAGCCCACGACTTTAAAGTGGTGAACCATTGGGGGCGTGGCTTGGACAGCTTGACTCCATCTCTCCTGGCGACGCGGAGCAATTTTCGATTATTTCTGCCGCTCCGAGATCGTCAGACACTCAACAAATATAAATTTCCAATTTCGGAAAGACTCCTGCCACACATGTGAGGACCTAAGTTAAGGTCAGAGCTAATCTATATGTTTTAATCAAACTGGTCTCCTTTTGCTGTACCCAACGTGCGCATCCTAATATGGTGGTGTCCCGCTCCCGAACCTGGCGCATTGTTGGACTAAATTGAATTGATTGAAATCTTTTGAACAATGCTTGTACAGCTTGCGCTGATTCTGGCAAGTAATGGAAGTGTTTACTCTCGGGTTTTGCAAGTTTCACCGAATGTGTGAAGAAAACAAATTGCTCATTCACGGGTATCAGGATACAAACTAAATAGAGACAAATCTGAGGTGAAATCACTGAACCCGTTAGGTTCTAAAACCTTAATAGGAGATTCAGGACTAATCTGGCAATCAAATTACATACAGTACTTAGGAATCGAGTTTGGGTCGGATTTAATTGACACTCTGTAGCATAACGAGCACCTAACCCTTCAAAAAATCAAACATTTTTTAGAAGGCAGGACACCAAAATGTATTACCAGGTGGGGCCACATCGAAACGATAAAAATGATGATATCCCCTGTGGTCAACCACCTAATAGGTATGTTCCCATTATCACTCACCAACAACTTCCACCATAAACTGGATAAAATGATTAATAACTTTAAAAGGCAAGGAAAAAAGCCTAGAATAGCCTTACACAAATTAAGACTCCCCAAAAACATGGGTGGCCTCAACCTACCTAATTAAAAAAATTACAAATCAGCTTTTCTTGCCAAACAAGGTACCTATTGGCTCTCACCCCGGTAAACTACACCCCATTATAGCTTGTGGAAAAGGCAATTTTAGGAAACTTAGACCTGGCACCTCTACTCACATCTACTGACAAGCATATACCATACTCTAAATATATCTTTAAAAATACCAAAAACACATTACTTTTAATTGATAACAAATTGCAATCTGAACTGGAATTCTCCAATCTTGGTTCTCTTTGGTACAACCCAAATATCAAATATAAAGGTCAGACCCTTCACAGGCAATCATGGATAAACAAAGGTATTTACTACCCCAAACAATTAGGCACACTCTCCAATTTTGTTACCTTTGCCAACCTACAAGAAACATATCATATTGAGGACCAGGAATTCAATAACTTTCTTCAAATTAAAGTAGCACTGTCTAAGTCTCATTCTCTCCATGATGACCCTTCAGTCCTTCCTTTACTTTTAAAAATCTCCAGGCTTGGACACCAGGTATCTAGAATTTACCACTGTTTTCAACCACAAGCTATAAATCATTTTAGAAAGACTCTAGAATTCTGGAATGGCCAATCCAAATCTGTAATTACGGATCCAGAGTGGACAAAAATTTGGAGATCAATGACTTTACATAAAATTACTCCTATACTCTTCCAAACCAATTTGGAGTATTACATTAAAAAAAAAATGGACACCTTCACACCTATACGTAATGCACATAGCAGACACCTACTTGTTGGAACTGCCAGAAGGAGACAGGAGATCTACCTCATCTGATTTTTTTTATTACAGACAGGTCCAAAAATTCTGGACTGAAGTCTTTTTTTTTATCTCCAAACTATTCCATATTAAACCAGAAAACGGTTTCTCAAGCTTAATCACAGGATTTCTAGATCCTAATATCAAAACTGAATCGGACCACATACTCTTGACCTTCTGCTCACAGCAGCAATCAAATCTGTTACAGCTAATTGGAAATCTACACATAAAACTGTTTTTAACTCATGGTTAAATTGGATAATTAAAATACGCGGAGAAGATAACACTGCTCTCCAATATTCTCCATGGAAAACACACTCATAATATATGGGTCTCCTTGGATAAATTCTTTGCTTCCAACAAACCACCATGAACAAACTTCTAGATCTCATTCCAAATGACACCCAAGTACATTTAATCCTCAACACTTATATCACATTCAGTAATCTGTATCTCACAGCAATATCATGCCGAATCTTATTCTATTTCTTTATCTTCTCTCTTCAAGTTTCTAGCTCTCTTTTTTGTTACCTTCTCTCTGTATTTCTCTATCCAATATAATATAGACTTACACATGTATGTATATGGAGCTTTGATTTCTTTTATTTACTGTTTACATCGCCTTAGGCAAGCAATAAATGTACAGAATGCTGTATTTATTTATTTCTATTTTTTTGTTAAATATAAATTATATAAGAATAAAAAATCTTTTCGAACTAAAAAAAAAGAGTGGTGAACCGGTTAAAGTAATCCATCTGTTACTTAAAGTAAACCATCTGTTAATTATAGCACTAGCCGATTACAAGTTTGTATGTATGTTGGGTTCTTGTATTTTTCAAATAATACCCAAATTTCTTTCCTGTTTGTTCTTTCCAGAGGTCATTCAGGAATGACTTAATGGAGATAAATAATTACACCGATACCAGTGAGTTCATTGTTCTAGGACTTTCTGATCTTCCACGTTTACAGATACCTTTGTTTATTGTGTTTTTTTTAATTTACATTGGGGTCATTCTGGGAAACTCTCTCATTATATGTGTGGTGTGCACGGAACCACGCCTGCAGAGGCCCATGTACTTCTTTCTTGTCAATTTATCTTTCTTGGAAATTTGTTGCATATCAGTAACAGTCCCCAAAATGCTACAGATGCTTTTGACTCAAATTAAAATGATTTCCTTCTGTGCTTGCATCAGTCAAATGTACTTTTTCTTGCTCTTCACTGTTGTGGAGTTATATCTTCTCTCTGCCATGGCTTATGACAGGTATGTGGCGATATGTAACCCACTGCATTACACAGTCATCATGAACAAGACTGTCTGCCTGGTGCTGGCAGCTGGCTGCTGGCTTATAGGTGGCGTATTACCTTTAGCCCACACCATCCTTTTATCACAATCAACCTTCTGTGGGAAAAGAGAAATTAATCATTTTTTCTGTGATACGTCAGCATTAATGATGAAATCTTGTTCTGGAATTGCCCGTATGGAAATATTTTCTTATACCGAAGGTACAATATTTGGATTCAGTCCCTTCGTGTTGACGCTCACATCCTATGTGTTCATCATCCACACCATACTTAGGATACGTTCCACAGATGGAAAACGGAAGGCCTTCGCCACCTGTTCCTCCCATCTCATGGTTGTAGTTTTGTTCTACTCATCCATTCTGGGCATCTACATGCGGCCAACTTCGAACTTCTCCATGGATGAAAACAAGCTTGCGAGCATTGTGTATGTTAATGCTATTCCACTATTAAATCCCCTCATCTATGGTTTACGAAACAAAGATGTGAAGAAAGCCTTGTGTAACACCTTCAGAAAAAGGAATAGTTGCATTTATTTTAAGACAGATAAAGCCCATCACTTAGTTTCATTACAAATTCAGCAAAGACGTAATGAGAAAAAGCAAAGGGCTGTGAAATAAACTGACAACATTCTTCCGGATTGATTTCCATAAAATGTATAGAATTTGTATCTTCGAATCTTACTAAACTTCACAGTTCGTATGAGTTTCCAGCCAGGCACCACAAGACAAGTCAGAACAGCAGCACATGGTGTAAATATAAAAATGTGGTAATCGCTCACTTCACACATGTACCTCAATCCGACAACTATTTACTGTCTCTATCTTTGTACTCACACTACTACACATGGGTTTCCATGTCTGCTCCAGAATGATTTTAACACTTCTTCTGATGTTCTGTAGCTCAATGCAAGTCTCACCTTCATGCAAAAGAGTACCTCCCTGAGTTACTATCGTGTCTCCCATGATAACTCTTGCCTCTTGATTTCCAGATTACATCCCATCTCCAATGGCATATGCTCAAGTTGTTTTGTGTATTTACATGCTTAAGTAGTGAAATGTCTCTTTCCTGATTTAGAGCCTGATTTAGATATTGGGGAGCGAATTACTCCGTTAAAACGGTGACAGATTTCCCATCCGCCGAAATCTGAATCCCAATTGTATCCTAAGGGATTTCGATTTTGGTGGATGGGATATCAGTCATCATTGTGACGGAGTATGTCGTCTGTCAATACCTAAATTAGACTCTTACTCTTTTTCCAAACTATACAGAAATACGTGATTTCATCTCAGTTCATAATATAATAGGACACAATGCAAAACCTTGACATCTATTTATTGGAATGTCTCCTACTTTTGTTTCTGAAGACATAAACATTTGCGATAGAGCCAATACTCACAATAAAGCCAATTATGTATACACTGGTAAAACAACTTGCTTTTTCTGCTAGTTCCCCTTATCCTTGTACCAGACTTTTTGTACTAACTTGTCAATCTGTTCAGAAAAAAGAATGTTCATAAAATTGTTCAATTCAACTGCCGATAAAGCAGTACTGCATGAAAAATATGTCACAAGTGAAATACAAAAATATTGCACTAATGGAGCACATTTAGGACCATATATTCCTTGCTGTAAGTAAACTCATCTTTTTTGTTCTGCAGTGACTGTAGGAAGATTTACAATCTCAACCATACTCAAAGACACACAGCCATGTATTTTCAAGTTGTTCTCTTATACATTATCATTGTATCAGGCCTGCTACCCAGGACCCTGGAAATGAAGGGTAACTAAGAAATCTTTGTGGCAAGAATTGCTGTTGCCCGTGGAATCATTGAAGTCAGATAGAGCTCATGTTTGGGACCATGGCGTTCAGGAGGCAGTGACCTAGAACAGTCAGAGAGTGCTTGATGGTGGTGTGAAGAACATGTAAAATATGTAACAGGTTGTCTTCCACTGCTATCTCTATGAATCAAACATGTAAGTGTTGTTTACTCTGAGGAACATTTATGCTCAGTGAGGTCTGGTAATAAGGTTCACAATGCCCAGTTTCCTTGACTGTAGGGCTCTGTGCCATCACATGTGCTTCAGTACCCAGGAATTTCTAAGTGGAGCTTAGGGAACAGAAAAAGGCCAATTGCAGCATCTGATTTCTGACAAGGATTACAAGCATTCACAATGTTCAGTTTTAGTATGTTTGTTGTCTGAGAGTCATAAACCTAGGTGATGGAAGCAGAGTGACTTCTTGGTCATTTTCATCCTTGGGAGCCTGTCCTTGCCACTCAGAAGTTCTAAAGCCAGCTGATCTCTCCAAAAAGTCTGGGTCTCCAAAGGATCCTTCAAGCCGTGCACCAATACACATGTTACCACCCTTGAATCTAGATGCAGGTCAGGGATGGTAAAGGCTAGTGCAGGGGGTAGAGAAGTCATAAAATTTAGTAGCCCACTGTGGCTCGGACAGGGCTGCATGATAAGTCCAAGGACCAGTCATGCATTAGCTGGTTGGGCACACACAGGTCGGTATTCATTCTGCTTAGTGTGAATGGGAAGGCCACTCATGGTAATGGATCTCGGATGACAATGGGCTGTGTCAAACCTCAAGAGGATGCAGAACACCAGACTGCAGAACAAAGATGGTAAGGGAGTATGAAAGGGAGTGCCAGCTTGATGGTCTTTGGACTATCTCTGCTTATCTTCTGCTTGGTTCACTTTGAGCTTGGTAAGTCAGAGTGAGGTTCCATTCTCCGCAATTTATGTTTCTTGTTCGGGCTGGGCAGACAATACATAGCTCTGTTTGGAGTAGACTCCACAAGTAGGTCAACAGGGTACCAAAGTGGTCACCTGGACCTAATACTCTGGTTCTGATTCAAGCAGACTCTCTACACAACAGTGAGGCTGTCTCCTTCATTCTTTAGAATACAATAGCAGTGGTTTGCTCGGGCCTAAAGATACCTTTCCCATGCTATCAGATGAGACCTCCAAGGACTCCTGCCTGTATCAGCCTGTCTCTGCTCAGGTGCACAGGGCTCTTTCAAGTCAAAAGACAAAGCCTAAAAAACACAAAGATTTTAACTTACAATCAGAAATATTGACAGCTATAGTCCAGTCAACTGATCACTCAGATTTAATGTTGTCTCCAAATGTCTGAAAGGAACAAATTATTCATAAATGAATTTCCTGCAGGTCTCATGCGGCTCATTGGCATTCTGCTACTTAGGTGAATTGTTCCTCTGTTTTTATAATCTGAAACCAGACACACTCTGTCCAGTCAGGAGATGTTGCTGAGTTCAGGCTTCCTGGCCAGAGCAGGGCTTAAGACGCTACAGATGGGCAGGCAGCCCATATGTTTTTATAGGAATACAGTTTTTGTCATGCCCTTGCTCGGAGCTCTCAAATGTTGAACCTTTCAGTCCACAGGCTGACCTGTTGATACTGACTTGGTCAATGGCGGGGGAACAAAAAGGGTCCTTCCGCCATCATTCAAGTTTATGTGATTTTAAACCAGACATATATACTTAGCTTTACAATGGGGTTGACCGAGATGGGAAAGAGGGACAGCAGAGCAGTTGGGCATACAGAGAATCAGTGATAGCAACTCTCTGGCCACCCCTATCCTTATGAATCACCCTAAGGCATAGAAGTAAACACATGGGGGGCACAGTTATGGGATCCACACCCATTGTGTAGCAAAGCCCTTCTGTCACACACTTTTAACACCAAAGGAGAAATAAGAGTCCCACTCATGACAGACTACATGGATATATATTCAGGGCAAGCCAGTAGGCAGTCTCTGCACTGGTGTAAAAATAAAAAGCTGTACCCCTGACTAAAGATCATCCACCACCAACCACTAGTCAAGTCATGGCTTAATCAACTTGAAGGGTTTTGAAGCTGTGATTTGTAGGCATCTCCACTTTGAGGAAACTAATGGAGGAATCCATATGGTTACCTTCGAACAACTGCAGACCTTCATCAATTTACACATGGAGCATTTTGTCCATTATCTCCAGCTTTTCCATCTTTTCCCACACTTCAGGAGCATAAATGAGCTTCCTGAGTTCAACTCCTTGACTACTGAAGGGGCAAGATTACTAACGGGCTAGACAGGATGTAAATATGTCCTTGATTTACAGTTATGGCTCCCGGTTTTATATTATTTCTTTATTTCACATTTCCGCCTGTATTTATCCATTTTCACTTTTTTGCTCATCAAATTCGTACTTATCCATACTTATTCTGTGTGTTGACAATGAATGAATTTGTAAAATGGTATGTTTCCACACATACTTACCTTATAAACATGCACTCATATTTTGATGCATATGGTAATGTCAACGCCTTCCGACATTCAATTACGGTGGTTGAATAAAACACATGACACCAACGTACTTTAACTACGTGGCAGAGGGTGGCTGGCAGCAGCTACTGTATCTGCACCGATCTCGTGCACTGCCTCATCGCCCGCCTGGGTCTATCTTTGACCACGTCCTTTATTTTTATACCTCCTCACCTACGACCTCAGGGCAAACCAACAATAATGAAAACCACGGGGTATAAGCATTCTCATACGGGTGGATGAGGACACTCCCTTTCACCACACCCTTCCACCAGTGGTAGTGTCCCGTGACCAGTTACGTCACTGGCACACTGTAGGAGGCTGGCCTGGCTTATAGTGGGTACCTTGTGGTACTTACACCTTGTGCCAGGTCCAGTTATCCCTTATTAGTAGATTAGAGGTGTTCTAGCAGCTTAGGCTGATAGAGGTAGCTATAGCAGAGCAGCTTAGGCTGAACTAGGAGACATGCAAAGCTCCTACTATACCACTTATATCACTTAGCACTATATCACAAGAAAACACAATACTCAGAGTTACTAAAAATAAAGGTACTTTATTTTAGTGACAATATGCCAAAAGTATCTCAGAGGATATACTCCCTTAGGAGGTAAGTAATATACACAAAATATACACACACAACCAAAATCAGCTAAGTAAACACTAAGAAAAGTAGTGCAAACACTGTAGAACACAATAGAATGCAATAGGAGAAAATAGGCCTAGGGAAAACACAAACCATATACTCCAAAAGTGGAATGCGAACCACGAATGGACACCAGGCCTAGTGAAGTGTGTAGAGGGTCTCTGGGAGAGTAAGAAAACACCAAGGGTGTCCAAGATACCTCACCCCAAGACCCTGAAAAGTAGGAGTAAAGTTACCCTACTACCCCAGAAAGACAGTAAAGTCGAGATAGGGGATTCTGCAAGGACAACAACTGTCTGCAAAGCACTGAAGATTGATTCCTGGACCTGAAGACCTGTAAAGGAAGGGGACCAGGTCCAAGAGTCACACAAGTGTCCGGGGGGGCAGAAGCCCACTAAACCCCGGATGAAGGTGCAAAAGGGCTGCCTCTGGGTGGAAGAAGCCGAAGATTCTGCATCAACGGAAGATGCCAGGAACTTCTCCTTTGGTCAGAAGATGTCCCACAGCGTGCTGGAGGATGCAGAGTTGTTTCCATGCAGAAAGACCACAAACAAGCCTTGCTAGCTGCAAGAGATGCGGTTGAAGGTTTTTGGTGCTGCCAGGGCCCAGGAAGGACCAGGAGGTCGCCCCTTGGAGGAGGAGACAGAGAGGGCGCTCAGCAACACGGAGAGCCCACGCAGAAGCAGGCAGCACCCGCAGAAGCACCTGAACAGGCACTGAGAAGATCTGATGATGGTGGTCGACTCAGCACAACAAAAGGGAGTCCCACGAAGTCGGAGTCCAACTCAGCGAGTTGGGCAATGCAGGACGGAATACTGGGGACCTGGGTTAAGATGTGCATGAAGGAAGTCTAGCAAAAGTGCACAGACGCGCCAGCAGCTCCAGTTCACGCAGTACACAGGATTACTGTCTGGTGTGGGGAGGCAAGGACTTACCCCCACCAAATTTGGACAGAAGGGCCACTGGACTCTCGGGGACACTTGGACCCAGCTCCTGTGTTCCAGGGACCACGCTCGTCAGGATGAGAGGGTACCCAGTGGACTGGTGATGCAGAAGTTTGGTGCCTGCATTGGCAGGGGGAAGATTCCGTCGACCCACGGGAGATTTCTTCTTGGCTTCCAGTGCAGGGTGAAGGCAGACAGCTACTTTTTTGCGGTTTTGCAGGCATCCTGGAGCAGTCAGCGGTCGATCCTTGGCAGAAGTCAAAGAGGGAAGTGCAGAGGAACACTGGTGAGCTCTTGCATTTCTTATCTGGTGAGATACCCACAGGAGAGACCCTAAATATCCCTCATAGGAGGACTGGCTACAGAGAAAGGTAAGCACCTATCAGGAGGGGTCTCTGATGTCGCCTGCTGGCACTGGCCACTCAGAGGTATCCATTGTGCACTCATACCTCTGTATCCAAGATGACAGTGGTCTGGGACACACTGGAGGAGCTCTGGGCACCTCCCCTGGGAGGTGCTGGTCAGGGGACTGGTCACTCCCCTTTCCTTTGTCCAGTTGCGCGCCAGAGCAGGACTGGGGGGGTCCCCGAACCGGTGTAGACTGGCTTATGCAAGGAGGGCACCATCTGTGCTCTTCAAATCATTTCCAGAGCCCAGGAGAGGCTACTCCTCTCAGGCCCTTCACACCTATTTCCAAAGGGAGAGGGTGTAACACCCTCTCTCAGAGGAAATCCTTTGTTCTGCCTTACTGGGACTGGGCTGCCCCCCAGGCCCCAGGGGGGCAGAAACCTGTCTGAGGGTTGGCAGCAGCGGTAGCTGCAGAGAAAACCCCGGAAAGTTAGTTTGGCAGTACCCGGGCTCTATGCTGGAGCCCCAGGGATGCATGGAATTGTCCCCCCAAATACCAGAATGGTATTGGGGTGACAATTCCATGATCCTAGACATGTTACATGGCCATGTTCGGAGTTACCATGTGACGCTACATGTAGGTACTGACCTATATGTAGTGCACATGTGTAATGGTGTCTCCGCACTCACAATGTCCGGGGAAATTGCCCTGAACAATGTGGGGTGTCCTGCTATTTGATGGAGTTTTGTTTTGACCAATGACTTTGTGTTTCACCACTGCGCATATTAGTTGCTCAATGTTCACCAGTAGCACATGGTATGTTTTGTTCAGTTGAGCCGCCTATTGGCTTTGACATGGCATTAGCCATTACTTTCTGTATTCAGTTTAGCCGCCTATGGGCTTTGACATTGCATTAGTCTGTATTCTGCCTATTGGCTTTGACATGGCATTAGCCATTGCTTTCTGTATTCAGTTGAGCCGCCTATGGGCTTTGACATTGCATTAGCCATTACATTCTGTATTCTGCCTATTGACTTTGACATGCTATTAGATATTCTGCCTATTGGCTTTGACATGATATCATATATTACACTTTGTATTCAGCTTAACTGCCTATTGGCTTACACTTTGTATTCAGCTCCGCTGCCTATTGGCTTTGACATGATATTATACATTGCATTTTATATTCAGCTCAGCTGCCTATGGGCTTTGACATGATATAAGACATTGTATTTTGTATTCAGCTTAGATGCCTATTGGCTTTGACATGACACTAGACATTGCATTTGATATTTAGGTTAGCTGCCTATTGCCTTTAACATGACATTGCATTTGATATTTAGGTTAGCTGCCCATTGCCTTTAACGTGGAGTTCTGTATTTTTCCAAGCTGTGTTTTTGCACCAGAGAACCAAGATGTTTTGCTCTCACAGTAGACTAGACCTGATAAGAGAGAGTACATGGGCGTCGTTTCTCTTCCCTTGAGCTTGGGAACAGGAGTAGTCTTGGAGACCTGGCCAGTCTCCAAAAGGCTTGCTCAGTTTCCCAGGTCTGAGAGGAGGGGGCACACCTTTGTAACGAATGTAACAGGCTGCAGAGAGTCAGATTCGAATCTGCCGGACCTCGTGCTGGAGCTTGGCGCCAGTTGCCAGCATCCCGTGTGGGTAGATGACACTCTTTCTCGCGGCTGACAGGGGTCTCAGCTTGCAGACCTTAGAAAGATGTAGCTGTAAATAGTTCCTACACGGTGAAGTATTTGTTTTGCTTTGCATTCAATATCTTATAAATATAACCTGCTGTGTATATTGCAAACTGATATATTTTGTTTGATTAACGCGGACTTGAAAGCTACTAATTCGTCATTCATATAACAACAATAAAAGTCTTCTTTGACCTCAGAAGTGCATTTCTGTTGTGTTATGTTAGTGCTTAGAAACTAAATAAGAGGAAAGCACTACATGGGGGCACCTTGGCTAGTGCCAGGGTGCCCTCACACTAAGTAACTTTGTACTTAACCTTCACTAAGTGAGGGTTAGACATATAGGTGACTTATAAGTTACTTAAGTGCAGTGTAAAATGGCTGTGAAATAACGTGGACGTTCTTTCACTCAGGCTGCAGTGGCAGGCCTGTGTAAGAATTGGCTGAGCTCCCTATGGGTGGCAAAAGAAATGCTGCAGCCCATAGGGATCTCCAATACCCTGGGTACCTAGGTACCATATACTAGGGAATTATAAGGGTGTTCCAGTGTGCCAATAAGAATTGGTGAAATTAGTCACTAGCCTACAGTGACAATTTTAAAAGCAGAGAGAGCATAAACACTGAGGTTCTGGTTAGCAGGGCCTCAGTGATACAGTTAGGCACCACACAGGGAACACATATAGGCCTCAAACTTATGAGCACTGGGGTCCTGGCTAGCAGGATCCCAGAGATACATATCAAACACACTGACACCATAGGGTTTTCACTATGAGCTCTGGGTCCTGGCTAGCAGGATCCCAGTGAGACAGTAAAAACACCCTGACATATACTCACAAACAGGCCAAATGTGGGGGTAAGAAGGCTAGAAAGAGGCTACCTTCCTACAAAACCCACACTAAAACGAAGGACAATAAGGCTAACCTTGGCCAGTTGAGTCTTTATTGTCTAAGTGGTGATAAGTAGAGAGTAGCTCTGTAATAGCTTGGTTACTCCCTTTATCATTCACTATGTGGTTACTTCCCTGTGTGGATGTGAACCACCCTGTTCGAAGTTTTTTAGCTAGCCAACAATGTGAAGTTATATTCTCAGAGATCCAATTAGTATGTTTAAGTTTAGAGCAGTGGGAATTGTCCACTGGTCCTATATCAAATGATGAGAATGCTAGACAGGGATGCTGTCTCAGTATACCATAGCTGGGCAAAAACATTGTCCATATGGCTGATGGTTCCCTTGGTACAGGTGCCACCCCAGGAGAGGTTTCTCCCACCACAGGAATAGTATCCTGAAAGGCAGGGTGGGTAAGGGATACTTTGATGCCCTTTTTACCTGTTGTTGGAGAAGGATCCTGAGTTTTCAGGCCTTTTTCTCTCCTTTGCTTTTTCATTTCAGCTGAAATGAGAGGAAGCAATTCCTCAGGGATACCCAGCACGGCTGCATGGGTATTAAACTCTACCTCAGCCCAACCTGAGGCCTCTAGGTCATTACCTAAGAGACAGTCTACAGGTAAGCTAGGTGATACTACCACCTGCTTAGGGCCAGTACCTCCACCCCAACTAAACTGAATTATAGCTAAGGGAAAGAACTTAGGGCCAGATGTAGGAAGGCTTTTGTGCCTCGCAAACGGCGAAAAACGCCATTTGCGAGGCGCAAAAGCCCTTACGCGATGCAGAATCACATTTTGCGAGTCGGTACCGACTCGCAAAATGTGATTCCGACTCACAAATAGGAAGGGGTGTTCCCTTCCTATTTGCGACCGCATTGCGATGTAGAGTTGCTTTGTGACCGCGAAAGCGGTCGCAAACCAACTCGCAGTTACCATCCACTTGAAGTGGATGGTAACTCATTTGCAAAAGGGAAGGGGTCCCCATGGGACCCCTTCCCATTTGTGAATGCCCACAAAAATATTTCTTCAGAGCAGGCAGTGGTCCTATGGACCACTGCCTACTCTGAAAAAACCGAAACCAAATGGTTTCGGAATTTTTTCTATTTGCAGCTCATTTTCCTTTAAGGAAAATGGGCTGCAAAGAGAAAAAAAAACTGCTTTATTAAAAAAGCAGTCACGGACATGGTGGTCTGCTGTCTCCAGCAGGCCACCATCCCCGTGAGTGCCTAGACTCGGTATGGGGTCGCAAACTGCGACCCACCTCATGAATATTCATGAGGTGGGTCTTTGCGACCCCATAGCGAGTCGCAGAAGGTGTCTGAGACACCTTTCTGCATCTTGGATTGCGAGTTGCAATTTGCGAGTCGCTATGACTCGCAAATTGCAAGTCGCAATTTGTAACTTACCTACATCTGGCCCTAAGTGTAGTTATGGACATCAATAATCTTGTACTGTTGTCCAATGATGTGTTGTGCCACCAATGTAGGAGGCTTGCCTGGCTTATAGTGGGTACCTTGTGGTACTTACACCTTGTGCCAGGTCCAGTTATCCCTTATTAGTAGATTAGAGGTGTTCTAGCAGCTTAGGCTGATAGAGGTAGCTATAGCAGAGCAGCTTAGGCTGAACTAGGAGACATGCAAAGCTCCTAGTATACTACTTACATCACTCAGCACAATATCATAAGAAAACACAATACTCAGAGTTACTAAAAATAAAGGTACTTTGTTTTAGTGACAATATGCCAAAATTATCTCAGAGGATATACTCCTTAGGAGGTAAGTAATATACACACAAACCAAAAATCAGGTAAGTTAGAAAAGTAGTGCAAACAATGTAGAACACAATAGAATGCAATAGGGAGAAATAGGCCTTAGGGGCAACACAAACCATATACTCCATAAGTGGAATGTGAACCACAAATGGACCCCAGGCCTAGTGTAGTGTGTAGAGGGTCGCTGGGAGTGTAAGAAGACACTAAGGGTGTCCAAGATACCCCACCCCAAGACCCAGAAAAGTAGGATTAAAGTTACCCTACTACCCCAGAAAGATAGTAAAGTTGAGATAGGGGATTCTGCAAGGACAGCAACTAACTGCAAAACACTGAAGACGGATTCCTAGACCTGAGGACCTGTAAAGGAAGGGAACCAAGTCCAAGAGTCATGCAAGTGTCCAGGGGGGGCAGGAGCCCACTAAACCCCGGATGAAGGTGCAAAACGGCTGCCTCTGGGTGGAAGAAGCTGAAGATTCTGCAACAACAGAAGGTGCCAGGAACTTCTCCTTTGGTCAGATGATGTCCTACAGCGTTCTGGAGGATGCAGAGTTGTTTCCACGCAGAAAGACCACAAACAAGCCTTGCTAGCTGCAAGAGTCATGGTTGAGGATTTTGGGTGCTTCTAGGGCTCAGGAATAACCAGGCGGTCGCCCCTTGGAGGAGGAGACAGAGGGGGCACTCAGAAACATGTAGAGCCCATGCAGAAGCAGGCAGCATTCACAGAAGCACCAGAACAAGCACTTAGAAGATCTGAGGATGACGGTCGATTCAGAACAACAAAGGAGGGTCCCACTACGTCGGACTCCAACTCAGCGAGTTGGGCAATGCAGGACGGAGTTCTGGGGACCTGGGCTAGGCTGTGCACAAAGGAAGTCTTGCAAAAGTGCACAGAAGCCAGAGCAGCTGTGGTTCACGTAGTACACAGGATTACTGTCCACCAAATTTGGACAGAAGGGCCACTGGACTGTAGAAGACACTTGGACCCAGCTCCTTGTTCCAGGGACTACGCTCGTCAGGATGAGAGGGGACCCAGAGGACCGGTCTGCAGAAGTTTGGTGCCTGCGTTAGCAGGGGGAAGATTCCATCGACCCACAGGAGATTTCTTCTTAGCTTCCAGTGCAGGGTGATGGCAGACAGACCTCAGAGCATGGAGGGGTGTCTGACGTCACCTGCTGGCACTGGCCACTCAGAGCTGTCCATTGTGCCCTCACACCTCTGCATCCAAGATGGCAGAGGTCTGGGACACACTGGAGGAGCTCTGGGCACCTCCGCTGGGAGGTGCTGGTCAGGGGAGTGGTCACTCCCCTTTCCTTTGTCCAGTTTCATGCCAGAACAGGGCTGGAGGGATCCCTGAACCGGCGTAGCCTGGCTTATGCAAGGAGGGCACATATGTGCCCTTCAAAGCATTTCCAGAGGGTACTCCTCCCAGGCCCTTCACACCTACTTCCAAAGGGAGAGGGTGTAACACCCTCTCTCAGAGGAAATCCTTTGTTCTGCCTTCCTGGGACCAGGCTGCCCAGGCCCCAGAAACCTGTCTGAGGGGTTGGCAGCAGCGGTAGCTGCAGAGGAGACCCCGGAAAACTAGCTTGGCAGTACCCGGGCTCTATGCTGGAGACCCAGGGATGCATGGAATTGTCCCCCCAATACCAGAATGGTATTGGGGTGACAATTCCGTGATCCTAGACATGTTACATGGCCATGTTCGGAGTTACCATGGTGACGCTACATATAGGTATTGACCTAAATGTAGTGCACACGTGAAATGGTGTCCCTGCACTCACAAAGTCCGGGGAAATTGCCCTGAACGATGTGGGGGCACCTTGGCTAGTGCCAGGGTGCCCTCACACTAAGTAACTTTGCACCTAACCTTCACCAAGTGATGGTTAGACATATAGGTGACTTATAAGTTACTTAAGTGCAGTGTAAAATGGCTGTGAAATAAGGTAGATGTTATTTCACTCAAGCTGCAGTGGCAGTCCTGTGTAAGAATTGTCTGAGCTCCCTATGGGTGGCAAAAGAAAAGCTGCAGCCCATAGGGATCTTCTGGAACCCCAATACCCTGGGTACCTAGGTACCATATACTAGGGAATTATAAGGGTGTACCAGTGTGCCAATCAGAATTGGTAAAATTAGTCACTAGCCTGCAGTGACAATTTTAAAAGCAGAGAGAGCATAAAAACTGAGGTTCTGGTTAGCAGAGTGTGACGGACCACCTCGGGGCAGCCCGTGCACAACAGCGACTGGTGCTGACTCTGCCCCAGGTGCACTGGACCTTCCTGGGGCAGGATCCAATCTGCGGCTCCCTCAGACGAGGACGTACGAACCCGGAAGTGGGAACGTGGACCTCCGAGGGAGAGAAAAGCCGGCTTTCACAGGAGGAGAGGCGCACTACAGCGAGGCGGAGGGAAACGGCGCTGACAGAACGCAGCAAGAAGATGAGGCGGAGAAAGGCGAAGGAACGGACATCTCGGCGGCCCGGAAGGCAAACCGAGGAACCCCAGCCACACTTCTGGAGAAGCGTGGCACACCCAGGTGCGTGCAGCTCACCAATTAATGGGCATCAGAGGGTTGGGAGGACGGGCGGAGAAGGGAAATGAGGCGTAAGGGGGAGTGGGAGGTTGGGGTAACAGAGGGGAGAAAGGAATACAACCAAAACAAAGGCAGTATTATACTTGATAAAGACCCGACAGAGGGGAAACCCAGGAATACGAGAGAGAGAGTTACAAACAGGAGCATCTTAGGAGAGTACCCACATATAGGAAAGTATCCAGGGGAGACTACCAAAAGTAACAGCATATAAAGGAGCAGAAGGAGAGGGTGCTATACTAAAAAGCCAATAAAAAAAAGAGAAGTCTGGCAAAGAGACAGCGGCGGCTAAGAGATCTAAGAACAGGATCGTATTGCAGCAGACCCTACCAGGGAAAGAGAAGAAGTAGAACTATAGAGAGAAGGGAAATCAGGAAGAAAGAAAGAAGGAACAAACGTGTAAAACAGGAGCAGAGAGACAGAGAAAGAGAGAGAGAAAGACAGAAATATGATAAGAAAGAGAGGGAAGGAAAAGAAGGTGTAGAAATAAAAGAAGAAAAAAGGGACACAAAGAGAAAAGGAACTTACCGATTTTTCTCTGGTTCTTCCCCACATATGTGCCTCCTGTGAGCCCTGGAAGAGAAGAAAGACCACAGAAGAATTGAAGAACCAGGGAAAAGGACAAAGAAACTATCAAAGAAACAGTACCAGAGAGACGAAGAAGTACCATTATTCAGGCCACAATATTATACAATAAAATACATTCAAAACCTACCTGAGAGATTCGTGTCGTCCTTGAACCCGGCCAAACACTCAGAGCCTTAGTGATACAGTTAGGCACCACACAGGGAACACATATAGGCCCCAAACTTATGAGCACTGGGGTCCTGGCTAGCTGGATTCCAGTGACACATATCAAACATACTGACAGCATAGGGTTTTCACTATGAGCACTGGGCCCTGGCTAGCAGGATCCCAGTGAGACAGTAAAAACACCCTGACATATACTCACAAACAGGCCAAAAGTGGGGGTAACAAGGCTACCTACAGTCATTGGTGCTTTTCATAAGAAAACCATATTCTAAATACTTATAAATATACACAGTTAACCTAAACAGTCTTACTTTCCTACTGAAAACTTTCTAAAAAGTTTCAGAAAAGTTTGAAGCAGTTTTTCTCTTTTCTTTAAAAGTTTTCTAAACTTTTTCTCTCTCCCCTAAACTCTTTCTTTCAATTATGTCTGTAGTAGAGGCCACTCCCAAAGTTGTGCGGACAACTTATGACAATTTAAACTTTAAATGTTTGAGGGGTCTCTGTATAGAAATGAGTTTAGGGATTGGTAAGAACCCTACCAAAGATCTCCTTCTTAGTCTTCTCCTTGAAAGTGACCAGAACCAGACTGGTCAAACCCAGGATCAGGAGGTAGAGGAGGGTGTCACCCAGGTAGAATCAGGGGAACCCCTAAGGACTCTGGGTAGGGTACTTTCAAACACCTTCCAGTTATCAGGCCTCCTAGTGCAGCTGGTAGTGGGAGGGGGTCACACATCAGTAGGGCACCTTTCGCTCCAAAAGACCAGGTCACTAGGGTTCAGGTAGTTAGAGAAAGGTCCACTTCTGCTAATTCTCACATTACCTCTGTGTCAGAGAATTCCCAAGCCTCCCACCCTGAGGGTAACACCCTAGACGGGGAACTCAGAAAGCTGAGGTTGGAAGAGGCCAGACTGAAGCTAAGAGAGCAGCAGTTGGCCTTAGACAGGGAGTCTCTAGATGTAGAGAGGTAAAGACCGAAGTTGGGGTTAGTTCCCCATGGTGGCAGCAGCAGCAGCATTCTTGATAGTCATCCTGTTAGAGAAACAGATTCAAGAAACCTGCATAAGGAGGGGGATGACATAAACAATTGGGGGGTCATTTTGACCTTGGCGGACGGCGGAGGCCGTCCGCCAAGGTACCGCCGCTGAATGACCGCACCGCGGTCAAAAGACTGCGGCGGCCATTCAGACATTTCCTCTGGGCCGGCGGGCGCTCTCCAAAAGAGCGCCCGCCGGCCCAGAGGAAATGCCCCTGCAACGAGGACGCCGGCTCAGAATTGAGCCGGCGTAGTTGCAGGGGTGCGACGGGTGCAGTTGCACACGTCGCGTATTTCAGTGTCTGCTTAGCAGACACTGAAATACTTTGCGGGGCCCTCTTACGGGGGCCCCTGCAGTGCCCATGCCATGGGCATGGGCACTGCAGGGGCCCCCAGGGGCCCCGCGGCACCCCCTACCGCCATCCTGTTCCTGGCGGGAGACCCGCCAGGAACAGGATGGCGGTAGGGGGTGTCAGAATCCCCATGGCTGCGGAGACTGCCGGTTTACCCTTTCTGGCCACGGCTGAACCGCCGCGGTCAGAATGCCCTCGGGAGCACCGCCAGCCTGTTGGCGGTGCTCCCGTGGTCGGTGACCCTGGCGGTCACCGGCCGCCAGGGTCAGAATGACCCCCTTGGTTTTCTGCCCTTGAGAGGGCCTGTATGGTACAGTTGGTCCCTCAAAGGCAGTGGGCTGCTATCTTGTGGCTATCTTTCACTGGCAAAGGTAGGGACAAACTCCCTACTGTCATGGAGAGTGATGCCAACAACTACAAAGTTTTGAAAGATGCACTCTTAGATGGATTTGGCTTAACCACTGAACAATACAGGATAAAGTTCAGAGATACCAGGAAAGAGTCCTCTCAAGACTGGACAGACTTTGTAGACTGTTCAGTGAAGGCCTTGGAGGAATGTTTACATGGCAGTAAGGTGACTGACTATGAAAGCCCATATAATCTAATTTTGAGAGAGTATATTTTGAATAATGGTGTGTCTGACTTGTTGCATCAGTACTTGGTAGACTCAGATCTGACCTCTCCCCAAGAATTGGGAAAGAAGGCAGACAAATGGGTCAGAACAAGAGTGAGCAGAAAAGCTGATACAGGTGGTAACAAGGATTGCAAGAAGAAGGATGGTAAGTCTTCTGACAAGGGTGGGGACAAATATAAAAATAATTCTAAGTCTTCATCAGGCCCACAAAAATCCTCTGGGGGAGGTGGGTCCAAATCCTCTTCAAACAATCAAAAGAAGCCATGGTGTTATTTATGTAAAAGTAAAGACCATTGGGCAAGTTATTCCACTTGTCCAAAGAACAAAAACCAAGGCTCCCACCACCACAACCCCAACTGCGTCCTCCAGTGCCCCTAGTAATAGCAGTGGTGGTGAGAAGAACACTACAAATAGCCAATCAAAGGGTGTGGCTGGGCTCACCATTGGTAATGTAGTAGGGGTTGGTCTTGTTATGGAGACCACACAGGCTGTTTTAGTCTCTGATGGTGGTATTGATTTTGCCACCTTCATTTCTTGTCCCCTTTATATAGGTAAGTACAAGCAACTTCCCCTAATAAATGGTGTTGAGGTTGACGCCTACAGGGATACAGGAGCCAGTGTCACTATGGTGATTGAGAAACTGGTTGCCCCTGAATAACACCTACTTGGTCAGCAATACCAAGTGACTAATGCTCATAACAACACTCTTAGCCACTCCGTGGCTGTTGTGAATCTCAACTGGGGGGGGGGTTACTGGTCCAAAGAAAGTTCTGGTAGCCACTGCTATACCTGTAGACTGCTTACTAGGCAATGATTTGGAGACATCAGCTTGGGCTGAAGTGGAGTTGGAGGCTCATGCAGCAATGCTGGGCATTCCAGGGCATTTCTTTGCTCTCACAAGGTCTCAGGCCCAGAAGCAAGGAGGAAAGGGAAGCTTTGATGCTGGAAAAATGGACCAAGTGCTCCCAAAAGCTAGGGGTAGAAAGGGTAAATCCTTGCCCACTATCCCTCCCTCTACGGACGATTCCCCTTTTGAGGAAGAGGAATCCTCTCCCTGTGTAGAACCTACACCAGATTAGCTGGCAGCAGACACTGCTGAGCTTTTGGGCGCAGGGGGGCTTGCTAGTGAAGAGCTGAGTGCGGCACAGCATACCTGCCCCACACTAGAGGATTTAAGACAGCAAGCTGTCAAACAGCAGAATGGGGATATCACTGATAGCCGTAAAGTCTATTGGGAAGATAACCTCCTCTGTACCGAGTCAAGGGACCTTAAACCTGGAGCTGCCAGGAGATTGGCCATCCCTTTGCAGTGTAGGGAGTTTCTTATGACTTTGGCCCATGATATTCCTTTGGGTGGGCATTTGGGCCAGAGTAAAACTTGGGACAGACTTGTTCCATTGTTTCACTGGCCTCATATGTCAGAGGACACCAAGGAGTTTTGTCTCTCCTGTGTGACCTGCCAAACCAGTGGTAAGACTGGTGGCACACCTAAGGCCCCCTTAATTCCACTCCCAGTGGTTGGGATGCCCTTTGAGAGGGTAGGGGGTTGACATTGCTGGCCCTCTTGACCCTCCAACAGCTTCAGGAAATAGATCTATCCTTGTGGTAGTGGACCATGCCACTAGGTATCCTAAAGCTATACCCTTAAGGACCACTACAGCTCCTGAAATGGCAAAAGGACTCCTGGGTATATTTTCCAGAGTGGGTTTCCCTAAGGAAGTGGTGTCAGACAGAGGTACTAACTTCATGTCTACATACCTCAAAGCTTTGTGGCAGGAGTGTGGTGTAACTTACAAGTTCACTTCTCCTTATCATCCACAGACAAATGGACTGGTTGAGAGGTTTAATGAAACTCTCAAAGGCATGATCATGGGACTACCTGATAAACTACACAATGCTCAAGAAATTAAATGCATATTATCAATATTACAGCCTGGAACGTTATACCATATACATGAACAACTTATATATAAGAAAACAGCAGCTTTACTGGGACTGGCCATTGGAACAGGAGGAGGGCTGGGGGGAGAGGACAGAGGACAGTAGGCAATCATCCATGTGGAGGTAGAAGGGGGCCAAAATGAATCTGTAGTTCCTCTCATTCACCGCCGACCCCCAAAACTACATTACAAGTAGGGCTCAATCGTTCTTGTGTACTAACCCATCTCTCAAGTTTGTTGTGCAGGGCATCACTTGTTCCTGACTCCTTAAGACTGTCCATGGGGTGAGTGCCATCAGCGCAATCTTTGACGAGCTATTCAACATACCCACCCATATGTCTAGATCCCATTCAGCATTGTCATCATTTGTCAGCTCTCGCAGATGTCTCTTTTCTTCTATGCCCCATTCTTGCATATCAGCCAATTGCCCCCCGCTGGGCTGTAGATTGCGCCCAGTGTATAGCCACCCTCTGTCTAGCCAACGCCAGACCCAATAGAGCAAATCTATGGGGGATTCAAGCCCCAGGTTGAGGTGTCGGGAGCACCCCAAGCAAACAATGGTCTCTATTGCCCCCTGGGTGACATCCCACAATGCCAGCAGGATTCCTTCACAGTACTCTCGTAAGGTGCCATGATCCCATGTCAAATGAAGAAAGGTCGCTGGTGTTGTTCTACAGCGAGGGCAGCCTGCTGAACGAACCCTGTCGATCTGATGTAGATGCAGAGCGGTCAGGTAGGCACGGTGTAAGTAGTAAAACTGCTTGAATTTGAACCTCACATTACTGGCCACCGCCCTAACCTGTGCAGATGCTCGCCTTGATGTACTTGCTGTGAGGGTCGTTGTCAGCGCCTTCTTGGACCGCTGTTATGTCTGCGTGACGATCCCTCTTAAGAAAAATATAAAAACGCAATATTAGGCATCAGGGCAACCAAGGGTCTAGTATAATCTGTAGAGTCTAGGACTTCATGTGCTCAGCGGGGAAGGTCAGCCATATTCCACAAATTGTACGAGATACTTTGGCATAATGGAGTAACTGCCATTCATGAAGACTGAATACATCTTGCGTCTCTGCTGTCGTGAGGAATGC